>NC_136503.1:37190752-37650752 GCF_053919585.1 Euprymna scolopes
CATTTTTAAATGAGTGATTTTTCTGACAAAGGGAGAAGAAAAAGCTGTTTTCTAGGTTGGCAGTATTTTTGCGCGAACAGTTTGCAGAGTTGGTGGAAATTTTCTGTTTCTATGTCTATCCTTGTAGCCATGTCACTAGTAAGGGTGCTGGAGGTAAACGTTTTGTCTGGGCTGACGTTATCCTGATAGTCAGGGACCCGAACCTTGGATTAACCACTAAGGAGGCTGTCCTATCAGCAGGTGCAAAGTACTGGGGCTGCTGTATTGCCATTTGGTGAATGGAATCTGGACCATGCAGTAGCTTCTGGTGGGGCCTCTCGATGCCATACTAGTGGGTAATTGTTACGGCTTTACCTTATCATGTGGTACAAAAAAAAAAAAAAAAAATTCTTCGTTTCTTTTTCTCTCTTAGTTTCCCCTCTCTGTCCTGCTCTAAGTAAATCTGTCGACCTAGTCCACAAATTCCAAAATTTCATCATGACAAGTTTCAAGAAAAAATACTCGATTAAACCCGGTTCTCCAACTTCCAACGTAGACCCCTACTACCATGTCTCCTTCTCCAACATCAGGGGTCTACGTTCTAACCTTCCAGAGGTTGAAACCCAATTACAGGAGACTAAACCAGACCTTTTATTTTTAAGTGAAACTGGCATTGGACAGGCTATTTCCCTTGATGAGTTTGCAATTACAGGATACTCTAACTTAACTTCTAAATCTGACCCCCAAGATCGCCATGGGCATGGAATATGTGCCTATATTAAAGATAGCTTTCCATGTGGGAGGGACATCTCCAGGGAAGATCCTAACTTACCTTATATGTGCTTCCGGGTTGCTTTAGCTCACACTACTGCATTTATATTTACTCTCTATCGCCCCCACAACAGCGGAGTTACTATCTTTCAAAGCATATCTGAGAAAATTGACCAAGTCCTTTCTACTTATCCTTCAGCTAACATTCATGTATGTGGAGACTTCAATGTTCACAACGTCGAATGGTTGACCCACTCAAACAAGACCGATGATGAGGGGAGGTTCTGTCATGATTTCTCCATTGCCTATGACCTCACTCAGATTGTTCAGGAACCTACCCGTGTGCCCGATAATGACGGCCAGTATGCGAGCCTACTAGACCTTTTTCTCACAACTTGCCCTGAACTATGTTCAGTTTCTGTTCTGTCGCCTCTTGGATCTTCCGACCACTCTGTTGTATCAATTAAGATAAAAATGAAATGTAATAAGTCCCCAGACGTACCTCTTCATCGTACAGTATATCGATACACTAAGGCTGACTGGGATAGCTTCCGTACATTTATATCTGATCTACCTCTGCATTCCATGTTTAAAAAGGATGTGTCCTCTATAGTATTAGACCTAACTGAATGGTTAATTGTAGGTATTGACCATTTCATACCCTCTAAAAAGTTTCAGCAAAAACCTAACAGCCAGCCTTGGTTCTCTCCAGAATGTGCTGCTGCCATTGCGCACAGAAATCACTTTTTCCACTGCTTCAAACGTAATAGATGTATGGAAACTAAAGCCGTTTTCAGGACTGCCAGCAACCATTGTAAGAAAGTAATAAGGAACGCAAGAGAGTTGTATGCTCAATCTGTTAAGTCCAAAGTAGCTGAGCAGCGGCTTGGTTCCCACCAGTTTTGGCAAATAGCAAACAGAATTCTGAACAGAAGCGTGTGCTCCATCCCAACTATTATCAATGGATCTGAGGTAATCTCGTCAGCATCAGACAAAGCCAAACTCTTTGTCAAGAACTTTGCAGCTAATTCTACCCTTTGCGACCAAGACCGCCAACCCCCAATATTTCCTCTTGTATCAGAAAACACGCTATGTGATATACGTATATCTGTACGTGATGTTGCCAAGCTAATCAAAAACCTTGATTCCAGTAAAGCAACTGGCCCTGATGGTATTCCAATTATAGTACTCAAAAAACTTCAACCTGAACTAGCGCCCATACTTACAAAACTGTTTAAACGTTGTCTTAAGGAGAATAGTTTCCCATCTCCCTGGAAAATCTCATCAGTATGCCCTGTATTTAAGAATTCAGGTGATCGCTCATCCCCCTCTCAGTACAGGCCAATAAGTCTCCTGTGCGTCATGAGTAAGTTGCTAGAATCTGTATTAAATACAGAAGTAATCAAACATCTCAACAAAAATAACCTTCTTAGTGACACTCAATATGGTTTCCGTTCTGCTAGATCTACAGCAGATGTCCTTACAGTTATATCGCATAGGATTAGCAAATCTCTCGACGGTGGCAATCTTTCTAGGGCAATTGCTCTTGACATATCTAAAGCCTTTGATAGGGTATGGCATAAAGGTTTACTTCATAAGATCGCTAGCTATGGTATAGCTGGAAAAGTCTTCTCAATTATTAAATCATTTCTTTCTGATAGATTCATAAGAGTAGTAGTTGAGGGGCAAAAATCAGAAGCTCACAATATTAATGCCGGTGTCCCTCAGGGATCCATCCTGGGCCCAACTCTTTTCCTGATCTACATTAATGATCTTCCAAATCATATCCTTACATCATTTGTAGACATTTATGCTGACGACACTACCATTTATGGTACCACATCTAAGACAGTAAACGAGCAAGTTCTCTCCAATTCTCTCTCCTCTGATCTTGAGCACGTAGTACAATGGGGAAAGGAGTGGCTGGTTACTTTTAATGCATCTAAAACCAAGCTTCTCTCTTTACATCATCAACATTCTAATCCACATTTGTCATCAATTGAAATGAATGGCTCTCGTCTTCAGGAGGCCTCAAGTTTTGACAAGCTTCTGGGCTTGACCATTACTCCTGATCTTAAATGGAACACGTATATCAAATCTGTTGCCAAGGCCGCTGGAAAAATGGTGGGATCTTTCTATCGATCCAGTAGATATCTCACTGCTGATGCTATTCTCTATCTATATAAGAGCCAGGTACGTCCAAGGATGGAATACTGTTGCCACATCTGGGCAGGAGCTGCTAGAAAGAACTTGTCCTGCCTTGATAGAGTTCAAAATAGACTTCGTAGCCTCGTAGGAGATGTCCTTTTCTCCTCCTTGCAACCTCTATCTCACAGAAGAGATGTTGCGAGTTTGTCTCTGATGTATCGTTATTTTCATGGAAAGTGTTCAACTGAGCTTCAATCTATGGTCCCCCCTCGCCAAACTTTCACAAGAAACACTCGTCTAGCTGTAAACACTATCAATAATTTCCCCCACTCTTTATCTGTGCCTAAACCTAAACGTAGATTCCATGAACAAAGCTTCTTTCTTAGAACTGCACGCCTGTGGAATTGTCTTCCGTTTTCCTGCTTTCCGGCTGACTACAATATGGTTTTGTTCAAGTCTAAAGTAAATAAGTTCTTGATGAGCCGTTCCATATAAGTTATTAAATTTACCAAATTTTCATTACTAATGATTACTATATTGACCAACTTCTACTGTACACTCTTTAACCCTTATCCTTGAGTGGCCTCTGGGCCTTGATAATGTGGTGATGCCTTTGTAAAAAAAAAAAAAAAAAAAAAAAAACTACAAAATTGTCGAACGAGATATTCGAACACTGGATACTTGAAAGCAAAATACCAATAATCATTTTAAAGTGACTACGAAAGTCAAAGAGAGAAAAAAAGGTGTTTTCGTTAGTACACCGTGAACTAATTTATGCAAATTGTCTTGAAGGAGAAAAGTGATTTTTTTTTCAGCTGTACCAAGAAAGGATTTTTTTTTTAATAATTCTTGTACGTAATCAAAACGTAACGGATTAAGAGAAATAAAAATACATTTTTTTTATCCCTCAATAGAAAAAGGGGAAAAGAACGTTTCAACGCAAAAAATAATACATCGATAGAATTCGGTTGACACAAAAAAGAGAACCTAAAAACGGTTGTTCGTAGTTATTGTAAAAAGTGAATTAGTAAAATAGACTGATTTTTCTAATCTTTGAAAAAAAAAAACAAGATGGAGGCATTTGCTAAAATAATGACAGTTCATGCAGAATCAGCAGATCCTACAAAAAGAACAGCAAGCGCTACACACAGAAAGAGAGGAAAGACAAAATGAACGACTAATAAAATGCATAGAAAGGCAGGAAGAAAGGTTCGTGCAGATGCAACTTGAACAGAAAGAACTGTTAGAAAGATTAACAGCCCACTCGGGAATGCTGATCACGCTGTGATAATGGTAGAAATCAGCCTAAATTCTCGCCCTAAAACTGAAGACCCACTACTCAAAACAACGAGGTATTACAACAAGGCTGATTGGGAAGCCATCAGGGAGCTCATCAGAGATGCCCCATGGCAAAATATCTTTACTCTTCCAGCGGAACAGTGTGCAAATGAGACAACTGAATGGTTCAAAACTGCTATTGAAGCACATGTTCCTGCACGGAGATACTATAGCAAGCCCCACTCCCCCCAATGGTTTACTTCTGCTTGTGCAGCTGCCATTTGTCAAAGGCAGCATGCGTTCCGCAGATTCAACCGACATAAGTCCAGCTCAAATAAACAGAAGTTTATAGAAGCTAGAAATAATTGTAAGAGAGTGATAGACACAGCTAAGTCAGATTACTCTGAAACCACCAGAAAGCGCATCGAAGCACAGAAATTAGGAACCCGGGATTTTTGGAAAATCTACAACAGCGTAGTTAATAATGGACAGTCAATTATTCCCCCACTAACAAACAATCATGAGGTTGCTTGCACGGCAACTGACAAGGCTAATCTGCTTGCCAGTCGGTTTGCCTCAAACTCCACACTGAACTCGGTACACCACTCACTCCCTGATTTTCCTCTGCGAACAGACGCCACACTTGACGATTTGAAAATCACCCCTTCTCAGGTACATGCTATTATAAAAAACCTAGACACCTCTAAAGCATGTGGACCAGATCTCATCCCGGCTGTGCTATTAAAAAAATGCTCTGCCGAGGTTGCTCCAGTTCTGTCCAAACTTTACAATAAATGCCTTAACGAATCTTGTTTTCCCGACTGCTGGAAAACCGCCTCTGTGGTACCAGTCTTCAAGAATTCTGGTGAAAGAACTGACCCACTAAATTATCGCCCCATTAGCCTCCTCCCGCTTTTCGCCAAAATATTTGAGTCCTTAGTTAATCAAGTCCTAGTCTAGCACCTAACAGCTGCTAAACTCCTGACTGACAAACAATATGGATTCAGGCAAGCCCGTTCAACAGCAGATATCTTAACTGTAGTTTCTGAACGTATATACCGTTCATTGGATAAAATAGGGAAGGGTAGAGCGGTGGCCCTTGATATATCTAAGGCTTTTGACAGGGTATGGCACGATGGTCTTCTAAGGAAAATTAGATCATATGGAATCACTGGAAGAATTCATAACGTAATTAAATCCTTCTTAAGTAATAGAAAAATCAAAGTTGTCCTCGACGGACGTACATCCAAACAATATGACATAAATGCGGGAGTGCCTCAGGGGTCTATCCTTGGGCCTCTATTGTTCCTGATATTCATAAACGACCTCCCTGATAATATTGTTTCGGAGATGGGTATATTTGCCGATGACACCACTCTCTATAACAGATATGAGGGGAAAACAAATGAACACACACCCAAGAAAATGGCAGAAACACTAGAGGATGACCTCCAATCCGTAGTGGAATGGGGACAAAAATGGTTGGTCTCATTCAATGCTGCTAAGACTAAGCTTGTTTCCTTCAACAACTACAAGAAACCTTCTCTACCACCAATAGCAATGGCCAAGAACACATTACCTGAAAGTACTTCTTTTAAACTCCTCGGCCTAACGTTTACAGGGAATATGAACTGGAATAGATACATTGAGAGCATTGCCAAGGCTGCTGCAAGGAAGGTTGGCTCCCTCTACCGTGCTAGAAAACTACTTACGCCTGCCAGTATCCTATACCTCTATAAGGCAACCATTCGTCCATGTATGGAGTACTGTTGTCACATCTGGGCTGGTGCATCTGCTGCTTGTCTCTCGCTCCTGGACAGGGTTCAAAAAAGAGTCGCCAACCTGATAGGTCCTGAACTGTCATCTAGGCTTCAACCTCTGTCCCATCGACGAGATGTTGCATCCCTCTGCCTGTTCTACAAATACTTTAATGGCCAATGCTCTGACGAACTGCAAACACTTTTACCTCCCCGACGTAACTACCCCCGACAAACCCGACAAGCTACTAAGTCTCATCCCTTTACAGTGGAGATCCCTAGGTGCAAGAAAGCCTTTTACTCCAATAGTTTCTTCCCCAGAACTGCGGGTCTTTGGAACTCCCTTCCGGGATTCTGCTTTCCCAACTGCAATGATATGCAGAAGTTCAAGTGTAATGTTAACAAACATCTTTCTACTCTTCTCCCTTCATAATAACCCCGCTAATTAATTCCCTAATAGTAGCCCCCTGCTTCAAAGTGGCACTGTGCCTTGTTTGGGGTGAAAATTGAATAAAAAAAAAAAAAATAAAAAAAATTCCATACAAGAAAGTAATACAACTTTTTCCAACACAACAATTGCTAACAGCATAGATGTGTTCACATACCTACCAGAAGAGGATAAAACTTTTGAGGCATACTTCAAGAGGTATGAAGATATTTTCGAAACAGACTGCGAAAACTGGCCAAATGGAAAGAAAGTAAGTTTATTAATTCGAAAGCTTGGTACCAGTGAACATTGCAAATTTGTTGATTTCATATTGGCAAGGAGAACGAATCAGTAAGATTTCGCTGAGAACGTAAAGCTTCTTAAGGAGTTATTCGGACCGAACATGTCTCTTTTCCACAAGAGATGGTCATGTATGAATCTTAAGAAAACTGATGAGCAGGACTACCTGACACACGCGTCAGTAGTAAACAAAAACTGCGACAACTTCAAATTATTGGAATTCACGGTGGACGATTTCAAATGCTTAATCTTTGCACAGGGTCTAGTATCTACAAAAAATTCAGAGCTCCGAAGACGCGTTCTCTCAAAATTAGAGACAGAACAAGGCCTGACATTTCAGAAATTAATAGAAGATTGCCAAAGGGCAGTATCACTAAAAAAAGATTCCAGGGATATAGAAGAAGCAGGAGTGGCGTACATTAGGAAGATTAAAAAACTTTTCTGAAACTTAGGACAAAGAAATTTTGTAGACTAGTCAAAATTAAAAAAAAAAATTACGATAATAGTCAATATAATAACTACAGAAAACGAAATTACGATAATAGTCAAAAGAATTATAAAAAGGCAGTATCAGGTAATAATTGCAGAAGATGTGATGAAAAACATTTGGAAAAGGATTGGCCTAAACGATGAATTAAAAGACCACCCTTACCCTTTACCAAGCCCTGAGGAGATATTTGCCAGACTAAATGGCAAAATTTTTTCAAAAATAGATTTGTCCGACGCCTATTTACAAATTCCGATGGAAGAAGAATGCTCACAGATATTATGCATTAACACGCACAAAGGGTTGTTCAAATACAACCGTCAACCCTTCGGGATCAAAGTCGCGCCGGCGATTTTCCAACAAGCAATGGATACAATGTTGAACAGTGATTGTGCATACC
Organism: Euprymna scolopes; assembly: GCF_053919585.1. Lineage (NCBI taxonomy): Eukaryota > Metazoa > Mollusca > Cephalopoda > Sepiida > Sepiolidae > Euprymna > Euprymna scolopes. The sequence continues at coordinate 37,198,300 of NC_136503.1, forward strand.
TGGATGACATAATCATCAGGAGCGCGTCCATAACTGAACACCAAGAGCATCTAAAAGAAGTATTCACAAGAATAAACGAATACGGATTCAAGGTGAAAGAAAACAAATACGAATTTTGTTTAGACGAAATCAAATATTTAAGGCAAATGATAAATAAAGACGGTCGACGCCCAGACCCGGAAAGATCGACAGCAATTAAAAACATGCCGGCACCACATAACGTGACGACTCTACAGAGCTTCTTAGGTCTCGCAAACTACTACCAAGTATTTATCAAAGGGTTGCACGACCTAAGAGCTCCGCTTAACAAGTTATTAAAGAAAGAAACACCATGGATATGGACAAAAGAATGTCAAGATACATTTGAAAAAATTAAAAAGACGCTGACGTCCGATCTATTTTTAACCTATTACGACCCAAAATTAAAAATAAGTGTTGCGAGCGACGCGAGCTCGTATGGTATAGGAGCATGTATACAGCATATCCTGCAAGATGGATCGAAGAAACCTATAGCTCACGCCTCAAGGACATTACTTCCGGCAGAAAAGGCTTACTCTCAAATAGAAAAGGGGGGGGGGTAAGCATTATTTTTGCGGTGACAAAATTCCATCGTTACCTGTACGTGAGACACTTTATACTGCCAGTATATACGGCAAATAGCTCTGTTGGGGTACGATTTTGCTAAATTATGACTTTCAAATAAAACATCTGGATTCGAAAAAAATAGGTCATTCGGATTGCCTGTCAAGACTTATACCAAAAATTGAGGAAACCCTTGAAGAGTCAGTAATTTCAGCTATATGTTCCAATTATGAGGGAAAAACATGGTAATGAATATAATAAAAGAATTACCAGCCACGTTAACCGATATAAAAAGGGAGGCTGAAAATGACGATGTCATCACAGACATAAAGAAAAAAATAAGGGAAAATGATGAAAAAACGCAAAATATATTTTCCGTATGCAATGATGTTTTATCATATAGTGAAAGAGTTGTTATCCCGAAAACCTTGCAGAAAAGGATCTTACGTGATTTTCATACAGGACACCCAGGTATAAATAGGATGAAGGCACTTATGCGGAGTTACGTTTACTGGCGTAACATGGATGTGGATATTGCACTAACAGTAAACAAGTGTAAAGGTTGTGCGTTAGCCGCAAAGGTACCACCGACACTCCATAAACCTTGGAAAAAAAACTGACCATCCATGGTCACGCATTCATATAAACTTTGCTGGACCGACCGAAGGACAATACTACCTAATCGTAGTAGATAGTTTTTCCAGATGGCCTGAAGTAAAGCGTTTCAAGAACCCGACGACAAATAACACAATAAGTTTTCTGCATGAAATATTTGCACGTTTTGGTGTGTCAGATATTATAGTCATAGATAACGGAATACAATTTACATCAAGTGATTTCCATGACTTTTGTGATACTTTTCAGATAAAACATATAACTACACCACCGTTCCACCGCTAGATCAAATGGATTAGCGGAAAGGTTCGTAGACACGATAAAGCGTGCACTTAGAAAATCACTAGGGACCCGACGGATAAAGCATGACAACAATTCCTGCAAATATACAGGATAACTAAGAACCCAATTACACCGTAGAAATTATCGCCAGCAAAATTAATGTTTGCTAGAAAAATAAAATCACCATTTGATAAATTAATACCAAAGCAAGCAATTGTCCATCAAACTACGCACACATCACGTAAAAGGTTTAAACCTGATGATCGTATATATTTTAAAAATATGAAAAATAATATTTCATATTGGGAGTTTGGTACGGTATATAAACGTATCGGCGACTTGGTCTACATGATAAATCCAAAAGGGATACACAAAAGACATCAAAATCAATCGAGAAAACATCATATAAAGGACAACGAACATGACAAACCTGATGAAAAGGAAGATCCAATTGATATACTATACGAAGCGTTTGATATCGAACCACCACAAACCATGCTTGAACCGAGAAGATCGGGAAGGAAAAGAAAGTTTACAGAACCAATTATAATGAACCCCAAGAGGAAAAGATATTGAAATCTACACGACTTCAAATCTTGGGAGGGGTGTTGTCGAGACGCCCACTAATAAACATAGGTGAGTGAGTGAGATATATAAAGGTATCAATCACCAATACTGGGAGAGTTCTGCAACGACCGCCAAATAGGCAAGACGCCTATGTTGCCTCCAGTAAGACATGCACACCTGCCGGAATATCTCCAACTGAGGTATATCTGAAGACATGTAAATATGTATATAACTTCTCTTCCTAATATATTATTGTTATACCTTTACTTTCCGTGTTCTTGTTAATTATTTACGCAGACACAGCAATTATTTAAAGCTTCTTTAGACTATATATACATTTATACACATGATTATGAAAAAGTATTAAAAATCCGACATGCATCGTATTAAAAACAAAAGTAAAAATTCAATGACGTTTCGCCCGTTTCGTGCGAACTTTTTCAAAAGTAAAAAAAATTTTGTTGTTAAGAAGGTCAGTTAATTAGGGGCATATATATTAAGAGTTGTGGGGAGATCAGCATACTCATTTCCATGTAAATAAAGGAATTATATATTCATATATACATTATATATTATATATACGGCCCAATCACGTTTACATCCCGATTCTCGCTAGATCACCGAAGTTAAGCAACATTGAGCCTGGGTGACCATTTGGAAAGGCTAGGCGCTGTACGTACCGTGCTGAGTCGTAGAAATTTCCATATTTTGGGCACATTAATTCACTTGAAGAGATGCACCCCCACTCTTTGTTAAGACATGCATCTAAAAGAAGAAAAAAAACCTGCGGTCTATTGTATAATCTGTCTTGTGGCAGTCATCTGCACCGACAAAGGTTAGCAGTAATAAGAAAAAGTGTGGTTGGTTCTACACAAAGCCTTCACCACTATAAACAAATCATCTATGTGGATTTCCGAGCAACTCAGTTATTGTGGAGAAAGCTCAAACGTCAAAATCGACGGGAGAGTCCATCATATAAATTATATATATGACTATTATTTTTTTTTTTTTTAATTTGACTTTAACCGTTGTCTAAATTATTTTCTTGAATTATTATTTTGGATAGGTGTGGAGAGACGTAAAAGAAATCTTTACTTTGTTTAATTAAATTGGAGGAATGGGAGATTAAAGCGGGTTCAATTAAACGACATTCTGATTTGTTATGTATCGTTTTTAAGATAGTTGCATTCTTAAAATTAAACTGGTGATCATGTCCCATGATGTGGCTTAAAATGGCGTAGGATTTTTTTTGCAAAGGGGTAACCACTTATCAAGGCCTAGAGGCCACTCAAGGATAAGGTTTATTGAGTGTACAGTTGTCAATGGGATAATTTCTTAGTAATTGTTAGTAGTAGAAATTTGGTAAATTGGATTATTTAATGGGACGGTTCATCAAGAATTTGTTTACGTTGCACTTGAAGACAACTAAATTGTAGTCAGCTGGAAAACAAACTAACAGAAGAGAGTTCCACAGGCGTACAGTTCTGAGAAAGAAGCTTTGTTCATGGAATCTAGGTTTCATTTAGGCACTGATAAATAGTAGGGAAAATTATTGACCTTGGTGTCAGCTAGACGGGTGTTTTTTGTGAAAGATTGGCGTGAGGGAACCATGGATTGGAGCTCAGACGAGCACTTGCCATGGAAATAACGATAAAGCAAAGACAGGCTTGCAGCGTCTCTTCCGTGAGAAATAGGTTATAGGGAAGAGAAGAGGGCATCCCCCCCTCACGAAGCTACAAAGTTTATTTTTAACTCTGTCAAGGCAGGATAAGCTGCTTCTAGCACTTCCTGCCCAGATATGGCAACAGTACTCCATCATTGGACGTACTTGGCTCTTATATAGATAAGGAATTGCATTAGCAGTGAGATATTTACTGGAGCGGTAGAAATACCCCACCATTTTTTCCAACGACCTTGGCAACAGACTTGATGTACGTGTTCCATTTCAGATCAGGAGTAAAGGTCAAGCCCAGAAGCTTGTCAAAACATGGAGCCTCTCCAAGACGAGAGCCATTTATTTCAATTGATGGCAGATGGGGGTCAGAGCGTTGATGATGTAAAGATAGAAGCTTGGTTTTAGATGCATTACAAGTAACTAGCCACCTCTTTTCCCATTGTACTACGTGGTCAAAATCAGAGAAGAGAGAATCAGGGAGAACTTGGTTATTTATTGCCTTTGATGTGCTGCCATAGATAGTAGTGTCGTCAGCATAAATGTCTATGAATGATCTAAGTATGTGTTTTGGGGGGGGGCATTGATGTAGATCAAGAAGAGAGTTGGGTCAAGAATGGACCCCTGAGGAACTCCAGCATTAATACTGAGAACTACCAATGTTGTGTCTCGCCTAAGTATACTTTTTCCACAATCACAACAGGATATAGAATATACGCCGGCTTTGATCTTGGAATTGGTGTTAGATTTAGGTTTATGGATTAAGTCTTTGATTGTTTAAGAAGTTATTTCTGATATTTCAATATCATTTCAAATTTTATTTAGTTTTTTATATAGATCATGTTGTTTTAATATAAGTAAATAGAACTAAACTTCTGTTAAATGTTTTGTTTATGATATATCTTTCTTTAGATAATCATAACACAGGACATTCACTTAGGGTTAATACAAAGGTGTATTTACTAACGGGATACACGGTGAGAGTCTGTTTCTCTCAGTGTCTTGGAACTCTCTGATTCCCGGAGGAGTATTCCTACATTGTTTGTATATTATTGTACGGAGGGGTGTAAGGTCATTCTATTATAACAGTTTGTTATGGGGCTGTCTTGACTGCGTTTAGAAAAAAATAGAGCTTTTCTTTAGGCATATAATAAAAAAATATGGCGGGGATTGTAAATCTTTAAAAGAACATTCTATATATATTGGAATTATTCCTTCAAATATTCATTGCTACATATTCTTAGTGCTCTGAGGTAGAATCTGATCACTGTGCCTCTTTTCACTTAATCATTATGGTGCAAATAAAAATGTATATAGTTTTTGTTGGTTTCTTTACGGTGGACCTTGTACTTTAATTCATTGTTATCATTTATTAAATGGATATCAAGAAAAACGTATGAATTTGTTTTCTTTTCATATGTGTAATTAATAGTGGGTTCAATTTTGTTGAATTTTTTAGTAATACATTCTATCTTGGATGATTTAGGAAGGAAAATCAAGATTTCGTCGATATATCTGAATTATGATGTACCCTTAGGCAATCTATATTTCAGGGCTCAGTCTTCATAAACTCCAAAAATAAACATGCCAAAAACTCCACTAAGTGATTTTCCCATAAGTAAACCAAATTTCTGCTTGTAGTAGAATTTATGGGTTTATTTTACTGTACACATAGATTCGAAAAAGTTGTCGAAAACAAATTTATAACAAATAAATGTTATCAAAGGTAAGAGAAGTTACTTTTTTACCTAACTGGATAATTTTTTAGAGCTTCTATTTAATGTAAAATGTTTATTCGGCTCGAAAAACATGCAGTCTTTATCGGTAAATTTGAAAAATACAAATGGCAGCGAACTCTTTGTTGAACACGTTAAGTTTGGGAAAATGCGTTCAAACTAAAAAATCTATACAAAATACTGTTAGAGACCCGCGTATATATGTCAGTCTCTGTCGCGCTGCATACGTGGAGTGAGTTTCTAACATATACATATTTATATGCATATGTATGTATATGTATACATGCATAATGTACTCTATTATACAAAATAAAATAATGTGCTCCTTTATCACTTAATAATAATGACTCTTTATATATATACTAGCAAAAGTACCCATAATTGACTGGGTTCAAAAACAGCCTACAGAAAATGGACTCTGATTTATGAAAGTATGATGGGCTATTAAAAGGAAGGGTTGTAAAGAGATGGCTTCGAATTTGGGGGTATCAAAACCAAAGCAAAATATCATGAAAGTAAAAATAAAATAGATAAACCCCATAATTTATTATACCATACCTGTTCACACTGAAACACTTATCACAATATTCTGTGGATCTATATTAAAAAATCTTGTTAAACTTTGTGACATATTTCCATTCTATGGAGGTCAGGCGCGAACCAACACCCCATAATTTTATTATGCCATATTTCTTCAAACGAAAACATAATTACAAAGTATACTTACCAAGATAGATATGAAAAGTCTTTATTAAAGTTTATGCCCATTTCCATTCTATGGAGGCCAGGCGCGAACGCAGACCCCACAATTTTATTATATCATCCCTATTTAAGTTAAAACATACTTATGAAAGTATTATTATATACATTTATATCCAAAACACTTGTAAACTTTTTTTTTTAATTTTTAATTGTTTATGTCCATAATTTGTGGACCAGGCGCGTATGCAGACGCCACAATTTTAATGAATCATCATTATGCCAGATCAAAGATACCCATTCCTGCGTCTCGATACATCTTCTATCATTATATGTGATCAGTTTTCTATAATAGTCAACCATATAGGAGCCTATTCGTGACCAGACACACACACAAACGTTCAGCTTTAGATTATATATATATATATATATATATATATATATATATATATATATATATATATATATATATATATATATATATAGTAATTTATAAAATATATATGGCGATTAAGCTACACTGAATATTCGGCGTTTCATCCACTCTAGGATTCGTCAGGCTTATGCGCTAATTCTGTGGTTTTTTATCGTTTTTATATGGTCCTCTTCTGTTGAGGATTTTAGTTAGCCAATCAGCTTTCTAGTATCCACCGCGACCCTTCCTATCAGCCAATGGGCATGCATTTTATCGAACAAAGGATCTGCTTTAAAACTAGGTTAGTGGTTTAAGGCAGACATTTTCTTTTTATATATATATAAATATAAATATACATATGTGTGCACACATATATGCACATATATATACATATATATATATAGATACATATATATGTGATCGTTTATATTCATGTTTATTTAATTTTTTATTTGTTTATTTTCTATTGTTTTTGTTAGTTTTAAAGCGATACAAAATAATTTTAAAACTAACAAAAACAATAGAAAATAAACAAATAAATAAATAAACATGAATATACATAAACGATCACACATATATGTATGTATATATATATGTATATATATATGTGCATATATGAGTGTACACATATGTATATTTATATATAAAAAAAATGTCTGCCTTAAACCACTAACCTAGTTTTAAAACAGATCCTTTGTTCGATAAAATGCATGCCCATTGGCTGATAGGAAGGGGCGCGGTGGATATTAGAAAGCTGATTGGCTTACTAAAATCCTCAACAGAAGAGGACCACATAAAAACGATAAACAACCACAGAATTCGCGCATAAGCCTGACGAATCCTAGGGTGGATGAAACGCTGAATATTCAATATAGCTTAATTGCCATATATATTTTATAAATTACTAACTAGCTCTACCAACGTATTGAGCACTTTTGAAGTAAATACTTAGTTTACACATAAATCTATACTTTCGTATATTAATTTTATGTGAGTAAATGAAGTAGTTATATACATATATATATATATATAAATATATATATATATATATATATATATATATATATATATATATATATATATATATATATATATATATATATATATATATAATTGATGGTATTACCATGACACACAGAGCTGGAAATGCGACAATTGTGAACGAGTGCTTTTGTCAAAAGCTGGCTAGGTCAACCACCTTAAGTCACACAAAACTCCTATTCAGGTCAACTTTGCACCTATTAATCCGAACCAAACGATCTGTTTAATACGCAGCAAAGTTTGCAAGTCTACCGCTAGTTTGAGAAGACATGTCATTGTTCATAGGAATACCCTTCAACCTCCAGAGGAAGTCAACTCGATGAATTGCTCAATTTGTATGTCACATCTCCTTCAAGATGTGCAAATCTGCGGCGGGAGTGCAGAGTCATCTGAGATGGCATGGACGACAAGATTGGGAGAACTCAATGTGACGGCGATCATCTGGAAAGATGCAGCAATCATCATGTATGTATGTATGTATGTATGTATGTATGTATGTATGTATGTATGCATGTATGTATGTGTGTGTGTGTGTGCGTGTGTGCGCGTGTGTGTGGCGCAAAAAGATGTGCTCACAAAGTTTTTAACTGAGAGATGATTATTAATATATTGTTTCTGTTTTATATTATTATTATTATTATTATTATTATTATTATTATTATTATTATTATTATTCCATTAAGTTCACAGTTTTGTGATGTTTTACACCGTTATTTCCTCAAGAGCGGCCTTTTACTCCAAATATAGTGACGATAGTATTGTCAAACAAAGCACTTGGCGTAGGATGTTTGCTGAGCCACGCAGAACTGACTTCTGGCGTATCTTGATGTTGTATCTGATTCCCAAAGAGTTTAGCTGTTTCATAAGCTAATCAGGAATTGAGCCAAGCGCATCTATGATTATTTCTTATTCCACAATCTTGCGATCTTTAACCTCAGTTTCTCTTCGTCTTGCCTGTTAAGTTGATGTCGTTTGAGGCAAGCCAAATCAATAATTTGGCATTCATTGGTCTTTTTGTTCACAACTACAATATCCGGTTATCTGTGATTTATTTCTCGGTCACACTGTATCATGAAATCCCATAGTATCTTAACGTTCCCATTTTCCACTACTCCTTCTGGGTGATATTGGTACCATTTGTCCGTCACTTGGATTCCAAACATTTTGCACAAACTCTAGTAGTGCAGATTTGAGCAACACGCACTCATAATGTGTGACACTTTATCAAGAGGTATACCACATAATTTGCACTTATCAGAACAGTCTTTCCCATAGATGTTTTTATTTTTTGCATTTGTACTTAGTGCTTGTTCCTCAGCAGCAAATATAAGATTTTCTGTTTCTCTTTTCAAGTCACCTTTTGGCAGAAAATTCCACTTGCTCTGATATTTTTGTGTCTTAGTGTCTCGCTCAAACTGGCCATGAAGTTTCATTCTTACCAACTCAGTCAACTTTTCTGCTTCAATTCTTTCCTTGTACTTCTGCTTATCTTTGAATGAATCTTTATCTAGCTCTCCTCTTTCGCCACTGCTGTGAGTAACACTTCATGACCGTTAGCCAAGTCGTGGTGAACACTTCTAAGCTCTCCTCCGACCCATTTTTAAATCGCAATCAGCCCTCTTTCTCCTTTCTTCCTTTTGATATACAGCCTGAGAACATTATTATTATTGGCTCACAAATAGCTTCCACACATGTCATCAAAGATCTCTGAAAACAGCCTGTGGTGTTCTCTGGAAACTGAGTGACAACAAGTCTCCCCAGTTTTCCAGTACTCTCCACCTCTTTCGATAACATTCGCAGATGACTTTGCGTTATCGCAACAGTCGCTTACCATGGTTCCCTCGTTGGCAGCGGCCATTTGTCTTCACTAGAATTTGAGTGGCAATAAGCCTCCCCAAGGTCCCAGTTCTCTTCACACTTGTCCAGCGGAGGTCTGGTTAGTGCTCTCTCCTCTGTCTTTCCGTCCTCCTTGACTTTACTCTATTATTTGGTCTTATTCTTTTGGGGGGGATGTGGTAATGGGCGAATGGGGAGAAGGGTAGAAAACTTATAGATACGCAGCTTAATTGTACTCGGTTCCATGTAGTGCTTCATGTTTTGTCTCTGCAGCAGTTTGTCTGGCCCGCGCTTGCGGTTCATGTGTGTTAGTCTCCACATGCAAGGGTTTTCCTTAACATTTCAGCTGTTTTCATTATTGTTATTCATTGTATCTTTCCAGTCATTCCTCCAATTCCAATTTCTCCCATTCTTTTTTCAAAGTTTTTTGGAATTATTATTATTATTGTTGTTGCTGTTGCTGCTGCTGCTGCTGTTGTTGTTGTTGTTGTTGTTGTTGTTGTTGTTGTTGTTGTTGTTGTTGTTGTTGTTGTTGTTGTTGTTGTTGTTGTTGTTGTTGTTGTTGTTGTTGTTGTTGTTGTTGTTGTTGTTGTTGTTGTTGTTGTTGTTGTTGTTGTTGTTGTTGTTGTTGTTGTTGTTGTTGTTGTTCATTAGGAATACGATTGTTCAAAAAAGTGGTTCTAGGAGAGGAAATTGCTGCAGGATGCCGGATTTGTGGTAAGACCTCAGAGTCAATTGCGCACCTTGCAGCAGGGTGTAGTGGACTGGCCCAGAGAGAGTACCGCAAAAGACACGATCGCATGGGACTCCGGATGTATTGGGAGGTGTGTAAGAGGGTTGGGGTGAAGTGTGCTGGAAAATGGTTTGAGGAGGTGCCTGATGAAGTGAGAACAAGTGAGGATGGCAATGTAGAGGTATGGTGGAACAAAAGTGCCATAACGACCAAGCAATTGGAACATAATCGTCCGGATTTGGTCGTCATTGACAAGGTCTCAAAAAACTGGCAGATTGTAGACTTCTCGGTACCCTGGGACAGGAATGTGAGCGAGAAGGAGAATGAGAAGTGGAGCAATTATACTCCATTGACCTTGGAGGTAAGGCGTATACACTGGGTTAAAACACAAACCCTCCCGGTCGTAGTTGGTACACTAGGAGTAGTATCAAGTCGTCTGGAAGGACAATTGAAAAAACTACAAATCCCCGATGTTTTAGGTGGCCTTCAAACCTCAGCAATTATAGGTACCACCAACATCCTTAGGAAAACCCTTGTTCTTTGAAGCTCCTGGTTTGAAGCCGGGATTAAGGGAAATCCTCTGGAAATGAATCCCATCCCTTTCCAGAGAGACGTTCATAAACGAAATCAGAATTATTATTATCATTGTTGTTGTTGTTATTATTATTATTATTATTATTGTTGTTGTTGTTGTTGTTGTTATTATTATTATTATTATTATTGTTGTTGTTATTATTATTGTTATTATTATTGTTGTTGTTATTATTATTGTTGTTGTTATTATTATTATTTTTGTTGTTGTTATTATTATTATTGTTGTTGTTGTTGTTGTTGTTATTATTATTATTATTATTATTATTATTATTATTTCAGGCGCAACCAATACTTCGCAAAGATAAACATAAAACAAACATTTGAAGAAAAACATTGTAATTAAATGCCACTGGAAGAATGAAAATGTCATAGAATTGCAAAGGCAAGTAAACAGATAGTTTTAGAAGACACCATCAACACGACGCAATATTAAGATAAATTGAAGTAAATTTTAAGCATATGGTGTAGCATATCCGGTTATGTTTGAGTTGTCTCTCGGTTAGACTGAATCATGAAATTTCATAGTATCTTAACGTTGAGACCGCTTTGGAAGTGTTCCAGCGTTTTGGAAGATCACGAACATCCGCCAGCCCCAACAGACACAACCAATTAATAGAAACACTTCGCGATCTCCAAAGACAATTAAGTCGTTAGATAGCAATCTAAAATCGAGTGTTCATTAGATGTTGAATAAGCTCATTGAAAATGGTACGTTTCAACATTAATTTAACCTTTCAATGAGTACGAATACGTAATTCCATACTAACAAGTGTAGAATGCACAAAACATATACATGTCTACGGATATTAAAACTATTTATTCTTTTTAAAAAAATAGAGAAATGGAGGGAAAAAAAGAAAGAGAAAGAAAAAGAGAGATAGAGACTATTCATCCGAAAAAAGATAAAGCAATTTCTGTCGAAAATTAAAAGTGTGAGAAGTCAGTGCGAAGCAGAGAATACATAAGTTAAGAGAAAAACACAAATTTGTCCCAATTGTATTATAAATTTATTTCAACCCTCCACAGGACTTCTCAACTGAGAAGAGTTGGCCCGGTTAGCATCTGATTTAACAAGTGAAGAAGTTACAACAGTAGTTGTATTTATTAGAAAAAAAGGAAAACAAGGGAATGTTTCTAATAAATACAAATACTGTTGTCAATTTCTCAATTTTTAAGTCTGAGGCTAACCTGACTAGTTTTTCTCAGTTGAAAACCCCCTAAGGGGTTGAAATTGGGCTAAGTTTGTGTTTTTTTTCTTTTAACTCTTATATACATACTAGCAATTCAACCCGGCTTTTCCCTATGTACTGTTCATAACTTTATGTGCATATATATATATATATATATATATATATATATATATATATATATATATATATATTTGACTCATGTCCAGGTAACCTACATTTAAAATTTCAAGTGCTTAGACCCAAAATTGGCGGAAGATTTCGTAGAGTATGCAAAAGTCAACTCTGTCAACTTTGACCTCTTGGCAGCCAAATTTTCGCCCAAAAATTCAATACATATATATATATATATATAATTATATAAAATAATAATAAATAGATTAGAAAACCTCACTCGAAATGTTGTACAAGGATTTATATATATATATAATACAGCCTTTTTATTTATTCTCATATTCAATTAAATTTTAAATCTAAAATGGTCTTACATCTAAGTACCACAATAACGATAATCTGTAAACATTATTTGCCACTAATACGAAACTAAAATTAACCGTAATGTTAATGCAAGATTGTTACGGTCATACTATAAATATAGAAATAAAAATTAAAAAACTTTTATAAAAAAAATTAATTATTGGGAAATAATGAAACAACGAGATCTAATTTAATTTAATTTTAATTTAACTCAACGAATGGGATATATAAAAAAAAAATTTTTAATGGCTTATGGTTTTCTGTGAAAACTTTTCATGACTCTGTTCTGAAATAAAAATACGAAAATTAGGCGATATATTAATATTTAAATGGGCTTTTCCTTAACTACAGCAAAGGTAAATGTTTCTCACATGCTTTTCCCGTTAAGGGAATTTTTCTCTTTTCTTCGTCTTCAAAAATGCTCTATTGTCAAAAGTGTGTTTATTCATAAAGTCTGAAGAAATGCTGGTTTTGGGAAATTTTCAAACAATATAATGTTTGAAATTGTTCGACTGGACATGGAAATAATTGTAACGTAAAATGAAATACACTTTTTGTTGTCATCAACACCCTTTTTGAAGTCTTGATTTTGCTTCTACAGTATATATATATATATATATATATATATATATATATATATATACATATACATATATATGTATATATATATGTATATATATATATTGTTATTATTGCGTCCGCTACAATAGTCACTACCCCATTTATGTCATAAATATTTCCAATGTTTTGTATTTCTTTTAATTTTTCGCTTGAAAACCTCTCTCTCTCTCTCTCTCTCTCTCTCTCTCTCTCTCTCTCTCTCTCTCTCTCTCTCTCTCTCTCTTTACCGCATCTGAAACATGACAGAGGGTTGATAGCAAGTCAAAAGAAGTATTTTTTTTATAAACACATCGGGTTTTGTTGTAGATAGAAGTGTTGATAGTATTTATTTGATGGGACTCATGCCACGGACGTTATTCTATGTGTAACAAAACTACTCACCGTGTAACCTTAATATGGAACTCATTTCCCGCGGCAACATTATTAATTTTTGAACGCTGATGAAATAGCATTTCAGAATAATGGTTAAGTAAAGAAAGAGTCTCCTTATGACCAGAATGTTTTTTTTACGTCTACATATGCATATGTTACGAATGCATCTGCAAAAAAACAGTTTATTCTTCTGTTTTAAATGTTGACAGAGTAGTTTAATATGGAAACACACACAGAGACAATTTCACTTATATATATATATATATATATATATATATATATATATATATATATATAAGAGGAATTAAATTATACAAATTAATTCCTCTAATATACTTATGCTCTGCCTTACTACATATTGAGCATTTTTTTAGGATGTGATTAAACTATAAGCATTAAGATTGATTATATTATTTATATTACCATTTTGAATATAGAAGTGTTGATAGTATTTATTTGATGGGACTCATGCCACGGACGTTATTCTATGTGTAACAAAACTACTCACCGTGTAACCTTAATATGGAACTCATTTCCCGCGGCAACATTATTAATTTTTGAACGCTGATGAAATAGCATTTCAGAATAATGGTTAAGTAAAGAAAGAGTCTCCTTATGACCAGAATGTTTTTTTTACGTCTACATATGCATATGTTACGAATGCATCTGCAAAAAAACAGTTTATTCTTCTGTTTTAAATGCTAATTTAATTTAGGACACAAAATGTTTTAAATAATAATAATAATAATAATAATAATAATAATAATAATAATAATAATAATAATAATAATAATAATAATAACAAAGACTTTCGCTGGCGAGGACTACTGTTGACCGTAACCAGTTATACAGTCTTTTTTAAAATTTTCATCTCTATTTTTCTCGTTATGTACTGAATATTTGTTAATGAAACCTATATGAAATATGTTCCTTATTAAATTTTAAAGATTTTCTATTCTGAAAGAAGTTTTAAAAAATTTAATCTAAAAAAGTTATTTTAAAGTTTTTGTTTTAAAAAATTCAGATTTTCTCATTATTCAGACCTGTATTACAAAGAGGGGGTTGCAAAAAATGAATTGTGGTGTGAGGAGAAATACAAACCGAAACAGAGAGAATATTCAGACCTGCAATAATATAAAGAGGGGGTTCCGAAAATGAGTTGTGGTGTGAGGAGAAATACAAACTGAAACAGAGAGAAGGAGAATTTTAAAATATAATCTTAAAAAGATAAGATACAAGTTAGAAAAGCATTTCATCCAAGGAATGAAAATTGTTAAATAAAATGTTTTTATTATAGGCTTTAAAAGTAAAGGTACAAGATTCAATTTGAAATTTATTTATCTTCAAATGCACTTTTATAAATTTTACAAAGTAAGGTGTAAAAATCTAATTTAAATTGAATCAAAAAATTACCTTGGATTTATTTTATGTAATGTACATTTTGTTGCAATTTAAAAACATTATCTTTCATCTAGCAATTAATGATATAGATATAAAATATAAGTCTTTTTCTATGAATAAGATGTCTTAACAATGAAAGTCTCAGAAAGAAATTATTTAATAAAAAAAATTACATAACAGTATTCGGTTTTTCTAAATTGTCAATTTTTTTTTCAATTTAAACTTGAGAAATAATATTTTCAACCCTCCTAAGTATGACATACAATTACATCCGGGGTGAGGCCATAATTCAAGAGCCTTAGAGGAAGGGGTAAATTGTAGTGTTGCTTCTAAATTTGGGTAGTGTATATTGGAGCCAGTAACATCTTTGAAAAGTATGAAGGACAGTACTAACAATTAATATGCATGTAGTTAAATTGGCGAATGGAAAAGATTAATAAAAACATAAATGCTGGGAATGGGTCACCAGTTAGTAAGTGCTAACTCGCGAACGGGATTTTGTAGAATTAAACTACAAAGCATGGGTTAACAAACAAAGTGCATTAACAATTTTAGAGCTGTAAAATATACTTTGAAAGACTAAAGTTTATGGTGACGTTTTTAAGTTCTTGGGTAAGAAGTTGAGAAAAACACTTTAAAAGTTTGTTTCTTTTTTTACCTGGAGTCACCACTTATCAAAGCCCAAAGGCCACTCGAGGATAAAGATTAATGAACGTAAGGTGGTAGTATAGTAATTGTTAATGGTGTAATTTGGGCATAATTTGATTATTTATGGGAACGGTTCAACAATAACTTGTTTCCATTGATTTGAAGGCTAATATGTGTGTGTGTGTGTGTGTGTGTGTGTGTGTGTGTGTGTGTGTGTGTGTGTGTGTGAGAGAGAGAGAGAGAGACAGGCAGACAGACAGACAGAGAAAGAGGGAGAGAGATGTTGCCTTTTGATGGCTTCGTTCACTGGAGATATAGCAGCCGGCTTAAAGCAATGTCAACGTGAGAAACTTCGGTCATATTTCTAGAGTGGGTATTCTTGGCACTGAGAGTTAAAGCACATCGTAGGTGTCACCGCGGCAGAATTTTCATTGGCATTCCTTTATAAGAGTGTCTAAGTTCACATCAGCCTGTCGATCTGACACAGAATTGTTACTTTTTTTGCTTGGAAACGATTTCTATTGTTTGGAAAATATTTTGAGTTAACACATTCCTGTGAAAACTAACTTGCTTTTAAAGTGATGAAGAGAGAGAATCTCAACGACGTCTTTTTAGCATTCGTCCGTATCGCGTCTCAGTGTAAAAATCCAACCACAAACTGCTATGAAGAGAATTGAAATGCAAAGAAGAATAAAGTGTAAGCTGAACTAGCAAAGAAAGAAAAGGGGGTAGCTTATATCAGTTCGAGAACTTCCCTGTACCAGTTCGACCTCACACTCCTAATTCCTAATTCGGTCTCATATATTCATACCTAATCCACCACAACACCACACCTTATTTGCCATTACTTCCAGTTTTACTCTGGCTAGTAGTAGTAGTAGTAGTAGTAGTAGTAGTAGTAGTAGTAGTAGTATCTATCGTGACTCTATATGATATAAATAGTTTATTACTTACAGGCTATTAAGTGACAAAACAAATTAATCTACAAAGCTATTTGTATACAAAATAAAATCTATGAAACTTTTGAATATATTAATAACTTTAACCGTAAAATCCTTTACCAAAATAACGGGATTCGGCATGAAATCGGACCCAAAGGGTTGATATGTCGTAAAAAAAGAAAAAGAAAAAGAAACCTGAACTGGTATATATTTAGGAAATGTTATTATCTGTGTGTACATTTCGAAATCTGTTTTTATCAGCTTTATTTACTGAAGAGTAAATATGCTGAGATATTTATCTCGATTTTTAACTAGTAAGTGAATGAACAACCCATGATCAGTCAGAATTTGGAAAGACAAGTCCAAATATGTTTTACACGTAAAATGATTAAAATAAGAACGAAACATTATCGATCGTCTACGATACTAATCTTTTGATATAGTTAACAGAATTTACTCTTGGCTCGGAATAAAGTGTAGAATCTGATCTGGTGCGGCACTTTGTCTATTCTGTCCTTTGTCATTGAATTAGTTTTATTATTGTTCCAATTAAGAGGGCTCTTTTTGGGGGAACTGGATTTTCTGCACATTAAAAACCTTTGTGCCCGCCTTTGCATTCGTGGAGAGGCAAATAAATGTAAACAGAATGCACTTTTAGCTTTATAGATTTAAGGAACGCATGGAAATTTCACGGTCCAATTAGAAAGAAGCTAACCTTTTCATTTTCGTTTTTAAAATAATATAAAAAGAAAGAATCCATACTAATCTCTTTCTCTCGTTGTCTCTCTTTGTGTCTCTGTCATATATATATATATATATATATATATATATATATATATATATATATATATATATATATATAGATATATATATATATATATATATTTATATATATATAGATAGATATATATATAGATATATATATATAGATATATATATATATAGATATAGATATATATATATATATATATAGATATATATATATAAGTTAACAAAGGAAATATATACTGCTTTGCACCATACTACTTACACAATTTTAGAATTGACTAAATATTGTATAAATGTACTGAACATGGTGTATATATTACCAGAAAAGTTTCAGACAGATAACCTTGAGACAAGGTTTGGCCAGTATCGACATCTTAGTGGAGATCAGTATAATATATTGATACGCCAGGTGTATGAATCTGAAAAAAAAATGTTCTCAATTTTAAAATTGAGCTTACCAATTAATAATCGAACTATTGAATTGAAAAATTTAAAAGAAACTAAATGGGATGAAATGACAAGGGAGCAAGAGTTACACGTCTATAAATTTAACATAGATGTAACAGAAGATGATGTTAATCAATGCAAGGAAGTACTTCCTGTTATATTATACTTAGCAGGTTATTGCTGTCATGCAGTTTTCGAAAAACTGAAATGCAATAGCTGCAAAAATTTAATATCCAGGAGAGAGGCTGTTGAAGAAATAGCTGAATTAAACAGCTACTTTCAGGCTATTAACAGAGGTTCTCTGCTATATCCAAATGATATAACTAATAATTTTGTCTTATATAATTATATAGTTATAAATAAACTTACAAAATGCGATTCTTTTTTACATTCGATTCATCAGAGAAAATTAGCCCTGTACATAACTTTAAATATTTTGGCTGATCAAAATCGATTATTTCATGTTGACTCTTGTGATGCGGGTCACACTATTCAGCAAATTGAAAAAAAAATGCTGATATGAAGTTTATCGAATTCCCTTATAAACAATTTTTGTCGCAAAGAGAATGACAATATTAGTAAAAAAAAAAATATCAGAAAAAGAAAAATTCAAACTTTTAATTAAATTCTACAACAGATTTTTGAAAAGTTTTAATATTCAATGTTTGAAATATTTCTGCCTTAGTAACTTTGTTTATACTAACATTTGTTTGAATTTAATTTTTAACTTATTGTTTGTTATTCAGTTAAACTAATTGTTCGTTATTCAGTTAAACTAATTTATTGTTCGTTATTCAGTTAAACCAATGTATTGTTCGTTTTTCAGTTAAACCAATTTATTGCTTGTTTTTCAGTTAAACCAATTTATTTTTCGTTTTTCAGTTAAACTAATTTATCGTTTGTTTTTCAGTTTTGGTTTTTAAAATATTGTTTGTTTTATTTAAAAAATATTTATTGTTCATTTTTATTTATTTAACAACTTTTCTCCCTTTCAATTCGTTTTTTATTATTAATATTTTTATAATTAATATTGGATGAGTTTCCGTACAAAGTATCATGTTTATCTTTTTTAATCCAATTTTGAAGTTTTCTAACGCTTTCTGTAAAACATGTCTGCTCATTATCGACAGTCTGTGTTCCACTTATCTTGCTTGCTAGGACCTATGGCGATGACGTCATTTTTCAGCTGACAGGCCATCTATGACGATGGTCGCGGTAGTGGGTAATAGAAGGGTTGTGATAGTTAAATAGATAAGTTGGTTGGTACAGGGATAAAGAAATACACAGAAAAGAGGAAAGGGTAGATAGAAAGAGGTGTAGGTGAGAGCTTAGACGGGTTTATACGAGTGGATGGTGCAAGAAAGAGAAATATGGTAACCAACATTAGTCGATCAGAAAATGAGTAAGACGGCTCGTTGCTTAGTTGATGAACAATTTGATCAGAAGGCATTATGTATAATAAATAAAACTTAATTTTATCAATCTAAAATATGTTGAAATCTTATGTAAATAATTAAAAATAGAAAATAGAAAATTTAATTAACTTTTATTGTATTTCTTTGCTTCCCACCAAAGCAAATTAGGCACAAGGCCGTTTTTAATGTGGGTAAAAACCAGCTCCCCTAAAAGTAGGCAAAAATGGGGCGCTCTAGTTACCAAAATAATAATTGTCCCAGTATAAAGGGTTTCCCCTTCATAGACTGGTACAAATTATCTTAAGTGCAGCATCTGCAGGGTATTTATTTGATCCTCCACCGAGCAAATTAGGCACAAGGCCGATTTTTAATGTGATGAGTAAAGAGGAAATGGGGACCAACTAGGGGAGCCGGATAGTGACAATTGGTATGAAGGGTTGCCCCTACATTGACCAAGGTCTTATCTGTGGGGTGTCAGATACTACACTTTGATCCTGGCCCGAAGGCCAAGAACAACACCTTTTATATTCATTTTATAAATTCATTTTATAATAAACGTGAAAGAGTTATCAAAACATAAAGGCATTAACGAATTAAATCAAAATATAAAATAGAAGGTTCAGAGATAATTTTTTTTAATTATTGAAATAGTCAAAATATTAAAACTGTTTAAAAAAAAACGTAATTAAAAAATATATTTGAAATATGAAACAAATAATAAATTAAATCAAGATTGAATTATTAAAACTAAGAAGTATTTAAAAAAAAATCTTTAAATAGATTTCTAGAGAATCCAAAAAGATATTTATGCTAAGAAAACATTAAAGAGGGATATACAAATAAGCAATATATAGATATAACCTTAAAGAAGATTTAAGATATTTTGAAATTATGCATATTATAGCATTTCAGACAGAAATGCTCGAATATAAATGGACTGACAAGGATAATATATTATAGTAAAAGTGTCATTATCTGAGAATAACAGAATTTAAGATATGTTGTTTATATATATATATATTGTCAGGTCATGTCATATGCTACTGGTACCATGTAACCCAGTACTACCTGCCTCATGGTCGGGTCACCGGCGACTAAACTGGTTCCCCCACCAGACTTGTTTGGTGAGGAGGGTGGCTAGTCCTCCTGAAGGATTAAAAACAAAACCTTCCAAAGAGCGAATAAACTCTTTTTCTGGGTCAACGGCCAACTAGCACAGTGTATATTTGTGTGTGTATATGTGTATTGGGGTGGAGAGGGCTCCCGTAAGCCGTGGTGAAGGCAACCTTTCTAGGAGAAGCAAATATCTGATTAAAAAAACAAAGCGGGAGACCAGTACCCGCATTAAGCTGGTCTGCAGTTTAATTTGTTGCTGGCTATCTTGCTTTTGCTTGTTGCTGGATCTCAACATTTTGAACCGAGAGAGAGACTTAGCTGTCGTACAAAGCTAAGACTCTGTAACATCATCTTTGTATAGATACTCCCTCAGGCATTTGGGCTCATGGATTTTAAATGTCTGAGGGAGTGGCACTCGTCTGACAAGACGTTGCAATCATCATATATATATATACAAGTCTACGAGTGAATAAACTAAGAAATGAAATCAAATACTGCAACAAAAAAACGATAAACACCATTCTATACAATTCTACGGGGGAAAAACCTAATAAGAGGAAACGGTTCGTTTTATCTCTTGGCAACCGACATTAACTGTAAGCCGAAATGGATTACTTCACAAATGAAAACAGCTGATGAGTATCATTATATACAGGCCTACAAGGTAAGCTGTTTCTTTCAGCACAATATCTTCTGTTGTTCGCTTGCTTCATGGCGAGTTTATGCTATTGTTCTGGCAATAATTTTTATCCTCTAGAAACAT
This sequence comes from Euprymna scolopes, assembly GCF_053919585.1. NCBI lineage: Eukaryota > Metazoa > Mollusca > Cephalopoda > Sepiida > Sepiolidae > Euprymna > Euprymna scolopes. The sequence continues at coordinate 37,219,228 of NC_136503.1, forward strand.
AATTTTTATTCTCTCTCTCTCTCTCTCTCTCTCTATATATATATATATATATATATATATATATATATATATATATATATATATATATATATATTGCATATATTGCATATGTATATATGTCTATATAATCTTTCGAACATCACTTTCTTTCGAACTTCGAAGCTATCAAATTTATGCTAACCAGCAATAATTATAGTCTATGCAAAAGTTATTTTCTAATCGTTTTTCCTCAGAAGACAAAGGTAAAATTGTTGAAACTCCATGGAATAAGGAAATAATTCATTTTACCTTGAAATTTACATAATTTTAACTCTCTTTATATATATGCGTGTGTACGCGCATGCGCGTGTATGTTAAGTGTATGTAAAATGATAGGCACCGCCAAAACTGGGGGGGGGCAGGTAGGTACTTTTTGACGGACCGTCTTTTTAAAAATCTACCAAAAATCAGGTAATCATCCAATCAATACGAAATTTTCAGCGATTATTAAAAGAAGAATGAACTTTATAACAGTGTATTTATTTTTCATTAAAAATATTTATATATATATATTTTTTTCTTTTTTATGCTTACAAAACCCCCCTTGTTTTGAGGGGGTTCCAAATATGCTTAAAATAATCATCTGAAATTGAAAAAAACATATTGTGTTGTTGTAAGGGACGGGATTATAGATTTAAAAAAAAAACTTGTTTGCATACCTTATTTTGATGTCTGAATATCAGAACTTCAATTGCGTTTAATTATCCCGCTTTTGAGTTTTGAAGTGTGAAATTCGGTGAATATGTTAAGTAAAATAATTAATTTAAGTTAAGCAAAACAAAAAAAAATTTTTAATATTTATACGAAAAAAAAGCCATTTTAAAATCTTTGATAAATAAATTAACAATTTCTTTTTAGCGAGCCGAATAATGCATGACCATTATTAAACAAGACATGTTTTGAAGAATCGATACAAAAAGAAATTTGATAAATATTGTGCCCTTTGTGTTAAAAATATCATCACTTTTTCGATCCAGTTTCGAAACGTGTGCTTCCTTTCGACTACGGTGGACCAAACGCGCTGAAATAATTTTTTTATGCTGCTTTAAATTGCCCCCCTCCGCATTTTGGAGAGCCTGGCCCCCACACACATACACATTAAAAACCAAACTCATACAAATGGTCACCCATCTGGTACTGACAAGCCTCAGCGTTAATAATAATAATACATAATAATTTACATGTTACATTGAAATTTTCGTCACTGAAAAATAAGTTGTTTTTTTTGGGGGGGGGCTTTTTGGTCTTCCGTAGTTTGCTTTTTATCAAGTACAAATGTAAACAGATTAATGAAATCGACTCGAAGTAACTGGTTGCCTATATGGATAAGTGAAATTATTTGAAATTCAGGTACTTATATTATAATATTTTTGCATATTCTCATAGAAAATCACCGTAAATCTTAGTTAGACAAGAAATAAACGAATTGATTCTTTCAAAAACCCCTTTTTTTAACTACTTATATACGTTTTTTTGCGCAAAACAAAAACCGCCAACTTTTGGGGAAAATTTAACATTTAAAATTTAATTAAAAATAGTAGAACAAGTTTTACATTATTCTGTTTTCTATATGATAAAATTCAGGGCTTTATCTTTCTGGAAAAAAAAAGTTACTCAGAAATAATGGATTTTAATAAATGTAATTTCGTTTTAAAAAACAACAACAACTTGATTTTTCGGCCATTTTTGGCGGTGCCTATAAAATGAAAAAGGAAAGACTAAAAGTATCAGCATATTCGTCAACATTTCGTCTTTATTTCAAGACTTCCTTAAAATGTCTGATTTAAAGAAATAACATATAATATTAAAAAATATGTTGTGCTGTTGTGGGGTGAAAATATTTTTAATCCAAGCTGATACCATATTTTGATCACATATATATAACCGTAGTATATACTCCAATATACATATGTATATATATAATTATGAATCTATACACACACACATAACTATACATAGAAATACTTGAAATAACTACATAAATATTTGCATACATATAACTATATACCGCCATACAAATACATAGATATAACACAATATATAAAGAAAATATTACCGTCACACTTATAAAAATCCTCTCATAATTTGATAAAATGCGAGAAATGGAAAATCTATTTAATGTATACATTTTATTATGTCTACAATAAAGTGAAAATTCTGATTCCGTGCCAAATAGTTCCCTTATTTCATTGAATTTAATAATCTCCAATTTTTCATGTAGACAAAGATAACAAAATGTGTTAAAAGATTTACATGTTACAACTTTCTCAATTTTTCCCCCATTTCATTATTGCTATTTCTGAATTATCGATTAGATAACAGAAATATTGAAACGATGATGCTTTGATTTTATATTTCTGTTGTGTCTGCACAAATAATTAACAAGAACACGGAAAGTAAAGGCATAACAATAATATATTAGGCAGAAAAGTTATATACATATTTACATGTCTTCAGATATACTTCAGTTGGAGATATTCCGGCAGGTAGCGTGTTGCATGTCTTACTGGAGGCAACATAGGCGTCTTGCCTATTTGGCGGTCGTTGCAGAACTCTCCCAGTATTGGTAATTGATACCTTTATATATCTCACTCACCTACCTATATTAATTAGTGGGCGTCTCGACAACACCCCCTCCCAAGATTTGAAGTCGTGTAGATTTCAATATCTTTTTCTCTTGGGGTTCATTATAATTGGTTCTGTAAACTTTCTTTTCCTTCCCGATCCTCTTGGTTCGGGCATGGTTTGTGGTGGTTCGATATTATACGCTTCGTATAGTATATAAATTGGATCTTCCTTTTCATCAGGTTTGTCATGTTCGTTGTCTTTTATATGACGTTTTCTCAATTGATTTTGATGTCTTTTGTGTATCCCTTTTGGACTTTATTATGTAGACCAAGTCGCCGATACGTTTATATACCGTACCAAACTCCCAATATGAAATATTATTTTTCATACATTTAAAATATATACGATCACCAGGTTTGAAACTTTTACGTGATGTGTGCATAGTTTGATGGACGATTACTTACTTTGGTATTAATTTATCAAATGGTGATTTTATTTTTCTAGCAAACATTAATTCTGCTGGCGATAATTTCGACGGTGTATTTGGGTTCTTAGTTATCCTGTATATTTGCAGGAATTGTTGTCATGCTTTATCCGTCGGGGTCCCTATTGATTTTCTAAGTGCACGCTTTATCGTGTCTACGAACCTTTCCGCTAATCCATTTGATCTAGCGGTGGAACGGTGGTGTAGTTATATGTTTTACCTGAAAAGTATCACAAAAGTCATTGAAATCACTTGATGTAAATTGTGTTTCGTTATCTGTAACTATAATGTCTTGCACACCAAAACGTGCAAATATTTCATGCAGAAAACTTATTGTGTTATTTGTCGTCGGGTTCTTGAAACGCTTTACTTCAAGCCATTTAGAAAAATTATCTACTAAGATTAGGTAGTATTGTCCTTCGGTCGGTCTAGCAAAGTTTATATGAATGCGCGACCATGGATGGTCAGTTTTTTCCAAGGTTTATGGACTGTCGGTAGTGCCTTTGCGGCTAACGCACAACCTTTACACTTGTTTACTGTTAGTGCAATATCCACATCCATGTTACGCCAGTAAACGTAACTCCGCATAAGTGCCTTCATCCTATTTATACCCGGGTGTCCTGTATGAAAATCACGTAAGATCTTTTTCTGCAAGGTTTTCAGGATAACAACTCTTTCACTATATAATAAAACATCATTGCATACGGAAAATATGCTTTGCGTTTTTTCATCATTTTCCCTTATTTTTTTCTTTATGTCTGTGACATCGTCATTTTCAGCCTCCGTTTTTATATCGGTTAACGTGACTGGTAATTCTTTTATTATATTCGCCACCATGTTTTTTCCTCATAATTGGAACGTATAGCTGCAATTACTGACTCTTCAAGGGTTTCCTCCATTTTCGGAATAAGCTTTGATAGGCCATCCGCATGACTTATTTTTTTTTTTTTGCTTTTTTTTTTACGTACACCATAGGGGCTGCCCAGACGCTAGTTTCGATTATCGATAAGATGCCTGTTTTTTCGAGTCTATCTAGCTCGCTATTTATTTTGTCTAAACCGGCGAACGGTACATTCCGTTTTTTCTTAAACACCGATGTTGCATCCTTTGTTAGCTCGAACGAAGCCTTAAATTTATTGCATTTTCTCAGTCCAGTAGTAAATATTTCTGTGAATTTATTTTTTAGATCGTTTTTAATATTTTCTGATGTTGGGGTGCAACTGGTAATTTTTCTACAAAAAGCGTTCATTGGTTTATCCCAATGATTGGATTTTTCAATCCAGTCAATTCCCAACAAGTTCTCGCTTTCTTTAATTACGAAAATTTTCAATTTAGTCGTCGTACCATTTAAATTAATGGGCAGTATGACCTTCCCTTCGAATTTTATTTCGTCTCCTGTCACTGTTCGTGCACCTTTACTTGACTTTTAAAGAGTCGGTTTACCCAGCTTTTTCCAAGTGTTGACGTTTGTTAACGACAAATCCGATCCAGAGTTAAGCTGAAATTTGACTTGTTTGTCGAAAATATTTACTGATACATTTCGTAAATTATTTTTCGTAAATTATTTTTCCCTTTGTCGTTTGTTCTCATTTTGTGTACTCTATTTTTTTGTTCTGCAGCAAACACTCTTATGTCCAACTTTATCGCAATTGTAGCACCTGATATTTTTGTAAGGACAATCCTTTTCCAAATGTTTTTCATCCCATCTTCTGCAATTATTGCCTGATACTGTCTTTTTATAATTCCTTTGATTATTATCGTAATTTCGTTTTCAGTAGTTATTATATTGACTATTATCGTAATTCCATTTTCTGTTGTTATTATAATTTGAGTATTTATAATTTGAGTATTTTTTTTTAATTTTGACTAGTCTCAAAATTTCTTTGTCCTGAGGTTTTGAAAGGTTTTTTAATCTTCCTAATGTACGCCACTCCTGCTTCTTCTATATCCCTGGAATCTTTTTTTAGTGATACTGCCCTTTGGCAATCTTCTGCTAATTTCTGCAATGTCAGGCATTTTTCTGTCTCTAATTTTGAGACAACCCGTCTTCGGAGCTCTTAATTTTTTGTGGATACTAGACCCTGTGCAAAGATTATGCATTTGAAATCGTCCACCGTGAGCTCCGATAATTTGAAGTTGTCGCAGTTTTTGTTTACTAGTGACGCGTATGTCAGGTAGTCCTGCTCATTAGTTTCCTTAAGATTCATATATGACCATCTCTTGTGGAAAAGAGACATGTTCGGTCCGAATAACTCCTTAAGAAGCTTTACGGTCTCAGCGAAATCTAACTGATTCCTTTTCCTTGGCAATATGAAATCAACAAATTTGCAATGTTCACTGGTACCAAGCTTTTGAAGTAATAAACTTACTTTCTTTCCATTTGGCCAGTTTTCGCAGTCTGTTTCGAAAATATCTTCATACCTCTTGAAGTATGCATCAAAAGTTTTATCCTCTTTCGGTAGGTATGTGAGCACATCTATGCTAGTCTTTTTTCGAATTCTCGACGCCACTGTTGTGTTTAATAGTGGATTTTATCCCGCGTAAGTCTTTTTTCGAATTGCCGTCGCCACTGTTGTGTCAGCACAAATAATTAACAACACGGAAAGTGAAGGTATAACAATAATATATTAAGCAGAAAAGTTATATACATATTTACATGTCTTCAGATATACTTCAGTTGGAGATATTCCGGCAGGTGGCGTGTTGCATGTCTTACTGGAGGCAACATAGGCGTCTTGTCTATTTGGCGGTCGTTGCAGAACTCTCTCGGTATTGGTGATTGATACCTTTATATATCTCACTCACCCACCTATGTTAATTAGTGGGCGTCTCCAAAACAATTTCTTAAGACTAAAGAACATCATGGTTATAGGGTGTTTCTGTACTTCAAATTAGAATCTATTATTTGTTGAGTTTTATTTGTGGAAATTGTTGCCAGGTATACTAAAAAGAATGATAAGCTCTTCTGTTTTAGAAGCGATATTCATTTACATTTTACATCTATTTGATGTCATTCTTACCTTAAGAATTGTCTTATGAATATATTTTTGGACGTTTAGCAGCATTAGAACCTTAATCATTCGATTATTATCTCTGTAGATAGTTTACATTATACGAAATAGCATATCATATACCTCAGCCGAATTCAAAAAATACATTGAAACGTATGAAAAGGCTGTTTGATAATTTTTACTAAAATATGCATTAGAATGCGTAGCCATGAAAGGTTTGGATAGATAAACAGTTTTATACTATGTGTATTATTGGACAGTTTTATATATACACAATACACACACACACACACACATACATATATATATATGACAAAAAATTATATTCTAAAATTCATGATGTTGACAATCTTATAGTTTATTTCTTTTAAATTTATACAATTCTTGACAGCAGCTGTTTCGTAGCGAATTCACTTTGCAATTGTAGAAATATTGTCGAATGTCCATTAGAAGGTAAATGTCTCATTTCTAATGTAGTATATAAATGTGATGTAACAAAATATAACAGAATTAGAACATATATGGGGGCCATAAATTGTAGCTTTAATTAATGATTTAATAATCATATAGCATCCTTGAAAATACTACATGTCAATAATAAGAAGAAACCCACATCATTAGCAAATTAGATTCGGGGATTAAGGAAAAACAAAATTGAATACAACTTGAAATGGTCGATATTGGGTAGTGCCAGTAAATGCTCAGCAAAAAAGTCGGGCCGATGTAACCTTTGCAATCTCGAATCGTATCATATAATAATATCTAAAGAAACCTTCTTAACAAACGTCAGGAAGTAATTCAAAATTGTCTGCATAAATCAAAATATGTATTATCGCGATTAAAACCAGATTAGTAAAATTATTAAATTGAAATGGAATTAACATACTTAGCAAGTAAAGTTAATTTTGATTTATAGTGACTATAATGTAAATAAATAATGTTGAGAATAAAAATGAAAATAATAAATTTAACGTAAGAATAAAAGTTAAGTAAACAATTAAATCTAAATTAAATCTAACAATGATTTTAAAGATAATGTAAGTAGTAAATAAAAAGGGAAGGATATGAATGTTTAGTTTGTATTATTTAATATGACTTCAAATTATCATGTTAATAATATTAATAGTATTAAATTCTATAATAGTAATTTATAAGTGGTTGAATTAGATGTAATAATAACAAACTGACTTAATTAAAACATGATTTGGAGAAAAAAATAAATAAAATAAATAAATTAATCAATTAAAATATATATATATATGCATGCATATGTATGTATATGTGTGTATATGTGTATGTATATATGGATGTATATGTGTATGTGCATATATATGTATGTGTATGTATATGTATTTATATGTATATGTTTGTGTATATGTATATAAATATGTATATAAGTACCTTAATAGCATAATTTTAAGTATTTTCCATATGAAGATAAATATTTTATATAAATATAATTAGCTAATGGAAATAAACAAAATAAATAAAGACTTTATAACCTTGTTATATAGACATAATTAATATAAATAATGATAGCATATAGAATGGCAATATATATCTAAATTAATATTTAATATGAAAACTGAAGGTAAGTATGTTAATATATTACACATAATATATTATTTTAATGTGGAGTGATGAGAAAAATAAAAAATAAAATAAATAAATGAAAATTAAAAAATTATAAATAAATAAATAAATAAAATAAAAGAGATTACATCTTTATTATACAATTAGAAGTGGAGGAAAAATTAAATATTAAATTAGTATAGGGAATAGAAATGGATCATGATATTATTACTTAGATTAATTGTAATGTTTATAGATGGTAAAGTTGAGTTTGTTAAGTAAGGTAATTTATGGATTAGTAGCAAAACATAAATAAAATAAAAATAAAATAAAATATTTAAATAAATAAATAAATGGTAATAATCATAATATTAAAAATGTATTTACAGTAGTCAGACTCCAAATATTGATCTAAAAATAAAATTATATGATGCAACAAGTGATTAACAATTGATTGATAATTGGTTCCAAATGTATAAGCTAAATAGTTGAATTGTTAGAATGAATGTAAAAATCAATGTTATAGTTATAAGATATACCTATTGTAAATCTACTAAGACAAACTATATATTTTTTAATATATATACTCATTAAATTAACGTCTATAACTTCATTTTGGAAATATTAGCTAAATTTTAATTAAAAAAGTAAATAAATAAATAAAATAAAGAAATAAAAGAAATAAATAATAAATATGATGTAATTAAAGTTCATAGGAGAGGAGGTTTAAAATATAAGGAAAACCTGGGTTGGATGTAGTCTATAATTTTAAGGTCTAAACAATATTTATAAATCTTATTAACTTGAGTTAAAATTAGAATTAGCTTTAACTTAAATATACATTTATTTAATTATAATTAAAATAACATGTTATCAGATGAAGAAACTCTGAATCATACTTATTAGAGAATTAAGATATATACAATGATAACAAAAATTATGCTTAAATAAGGAACAAGTTCGTAAAATATTTATTAAAACTAGATTGTCGTATGTAGAATTGAGTTAAGTTTGTGAAATGTAAAAATTAAAAACATTACTTTCCATAAAAATAATTGATGGTGCTGATCTTGATAATAATATGAATAAATAAATAAATAAAAATTAACGTAAATGGAAGTAACTAATTAATTTACAATTCAACATTAGCGGATATGAAGTATAACAATAACTTATGATTATCAATTGAAATAATCTGTAATACTAACATTGTGTATTGGAAAAATTAGTGAATTGATTTAAAATATTAGTCGATTTATTTTCTTTTAAATAATATTGACTGAAAGACATTAAAACTATATTAAAATTTAAAATTAATTATTAGTTGAATATGTATGTTTATGCGATGTGAAAAATTAATAAAGCTGAGTAAAGTTTATTTCAGAAGTTTTCTTCTAAGGGAGGTAACTCTGTCTGAATTTTATTAAGTTAATTTAATTATGGACAATTTACGATATAAAAGAATTTTCAGATTATTCTAAACTTAACAAAACGTAAGTATAGTTTTTGAGTTGTATGATATTAAAAATTATTAATGTATGTATTGATGTGTATGATTGTAATAGCTAATAGATTTGAATTATGCATAATTTTCATTTCGGATAAATTGTTTAGTTACGAGAACTGATTAAAATGATCAATCGTCTTTTTTTGTAGCTTCGTTTAGTTTCGTATGTATAAACATGTATGATAGTTTATAATTTTGTTGATATTATTTTCATAAGTATGTATAAATAACTTAGAATTAATAAATTTACTAATTATTAAATAGAACATTTTGTTAGAAGATTCATAAATTAATTAAAATCGTTAGTACGAATAGTTGGTTTTGTAGCTTTGTTTAGTTTCGTACACATACACATATATGGTGGTTTATAATTTTGTTGATATTATTTTCATAAGTTACTAAATTTACTAATTATTAAATAGAAAATTTTGGTAGAAGATTCATAGGTTGATTGAGAATGTTAGTACGAATAGTTAGTTTTCCTTTTTTTTGTAGCTTAGTTTAGTTTCGTGTATAGGGGCATGTATATTAATTTATAATTTACATTTTTTATATTATTTTCATAAGTATGTGTACATAACTTATAATTAATAAATTTATTAATTATTAAATAGAACGTTTTGGTAGAAGATTCATAAATTAATTAAATTGTTAGTACGAATAGTTGGGTTTAATGACTTTGTTTGATTAAAATTCAATATGCCATAATGGAAAAATATGAAGGTAACTGCAGCTTCTCTTCCAATTTTCGGATTTTCACCATGTCAAATCACATTTTAATTCCTTTTGACGGATTGATTGTTGCTATTTCTTCTGATGGGTTAAGGGCATAATAGATTCACTAATTGATATAATAATTAAGTGATTGATTTTGCGCTACGAAACAGATACTGTCAAGAATTGTCTAAATTAACGGATTTAAAGGAATAAACTATAAGATTGTCAACATCATGAATTTTGGAATATACATTTTTGTCATTTATTCTATATATTGCTCTGTAATCACATTGAGCTTCTTATATAAGGATTGATATATAATAAGAAAAATATATTTCTACAGAAATATATATATATATATATATATATATATATATATATGTATGTATGTATATATACTCCTATAAGTTACCTGTTTCTTTCGTGTGTATTGATATTCATATTAAAACCCTTCTTTTATATTTATTTAAAAAGAAAATACAATTTTCTTATATATGAGTCATGGAACTGAATTCATCTGCAAAAGATCTAACTAATTTACATATTCTTTTAAACATTCATTTTAACTAATTCCCTATTAGTTTTTCTGTTTTCTTATGGGATGATCATCTTCAGTTAACTATTACGTATAATTATATTCATGCAAATATTCTACATGATGTATACTTGCATAATATTTGCGTAAAAAGTTTACAGGACACACAATATTGTTTCCATATATATTTATGTATACGTATATATTTTTGTTTAATCTATCAATCTATCTATCTTTCTATCTATCTATCTGTTTGTCTGTGTGTCTTGGTGTGTACATTTCCCTACGCAATAACTCTGTCAATTTTAAGTCTACAGACTCGAAATTTGATGTACAGGGTACTGAGATTTGGGAAAATCGATGTGATCGGTTTTCGGCACGAAATTTGTCGATTAAGGAGTCAAAGTTCAACGATTTGACCTTTGAGAACTCTACCAAACTCCTCAGACAATTTTGGATTTAAACACTTGAAATTTTAGATATAGGTTCCTTGGACATGGATCTAACTTAATAACTTGATTTAAGCCCAAAAACAATAAATGTTAAGGGGTCATAATAGGTGTCGAAGTTAAAAAAAATTGACCGCTTTTTTTTGCTCAACAGTCACCTCCAAATACCCGGGCAACACCGGGCACCCATGCTAGTACGTATATATTTTTGTTTAATCTATATATATATATATATATATATATATATATATATATATATATATATATTAGATGTGATTATGCCGTATATCTATATTGTTATCTTGTTAGTCTACTGGAAAACACCGGAAACTATTAAAATGGTGGATTATTATGATCGTTGTAATACTTGTAAAAATAGAATATTATCCTAGCAAAATAAATATTTACAACGAAAATTGTTTATGTTAAGATGTTTAATAGATTAAGGCATGTAGAACAAAAACAACAATTCAAAATAGATTGACCTCTACGGTCTGACGACTCTTACATAGAGGTCATTATAAAGTGACGTGGACTTTAGTTAGAGTTTTGGAAAAAAGGTACAATGGTTTGAGGAGTCAAAGATTTCGAGTGAGAGAGGGCAGTCGGAGAAGGAGCGGAGTGAGAGGGAGCAGCTCGAGTCGAACGGTGATAGCTCCCAGTAGATGGGATCAGAATGCGTTAGTCTAGGACCAGCGAAAGTTTTCCAATGCGGGAAACACTGGGAATAAAAGTTGTAGAAAAGACAACCCGAGATTTCTTGATGCATTGGGATTGAACCTTCTTTGCACGTAATATACACTCCATCCATGTTATACAGAAATAATATTACATATTCGTTCTGGCGCGTCCATCTCATACAAAACACGTCACAATACAACAATATAGCATATATATGCCATGCATCTAGGAGAAGCAAAACTGATGTAAAACTGAAATGCTAGTAACAGATAAAAATTAAAATGAAGAAAGAGATTGTTGAAAAAAAAATGAACAAACTAAAACTTTAATAACGGATAAAAATAAATCCTTATCGAATCTTGCCGTCGTTATCTATTTACAATATATACGAGATATGTCTCGTATTTTGTATTATTTGTGTTGTTCGGACTATTATTCTCATCCAGGGTATAATTCGCGCTTCTGGTTTTCGCTTCTATGGCAAAAAAAGAGGCACCAGAGAATTTTCCCGCTTTATTTTTAACAGGTATTTTCAGTCTTGGTGAACTGCGCATTTTTAACGTTTTCTGTTGTGTTTAAAAATAAATTACTTAATTGAATTTCAAGTCTGCTTTTGCATATAGGAATGTGTTCAGTTTTCTTCCAATCTCGTGATCCAATCTCGCAATTTTTCTATAAATTTAGAGCAGTTTGTTTTTTACGATTATAAATATGGATCGACCCGTAAAATATATTTTAAGTTACTTAAAACTAGTTTCGACAGACAAATTAACAGAATATCGTGCCAGAACCGACAAACGATGCTTATTCGTAACTTCAGTTGTTATATTTTGTTTTAAAATGGAATCGATCAAAACAAAAGAATTAAAAGCACACTTAATGTTATGTTGATGTAAAAATAATGTCGTTTTCTGACGTTCAACTTCAAAAGATCATAACTCCTTTCAAAATAAACTTTATTAATTGAAATAAAAACCATTAGAATCGTCACATTTTTGCCAACGAGATTTATTTATCCCATTAGCATAAAAATCCAGAGTTCTGGAAACGATGAAGTCATTCAAGGCCGATTTGACATCATCTTGGTTTTTGAAGCATTTTTCGCGCATAAAGTTGTCGAGATGCTTGAAAAACTGATAATCAGTAGGCGAGATGTCCAGTGAATATGGCGGATGAGGCAGAGTCTCGTAGCCCAATTCATTCAGCTTCTGCAGGGTCAGTAGAGCAACATGCGGGCGAGCGTTGTCATGGAGGAGAATTGGTCTCTTCCTATTGACCAATCTCGGGCACATATGTTGGAGCTTCTGGAGCATTTCGTCCATTTGTCGGCAGTACTTCCCCGCCGTAATTGTTTCGCCCGGATTACAGAAGCTGTAATATGAGACCGGCCGTAGACCACCAAACAGTGACCATAACCTTTCTTTGGTGCAATTTCGGCGTTGGGAAGTGTTGTGGAGCTTCTCCGGCATCCAACCACTGTGCTGAACATCACTGATTGTCGTAGAGGATCCACTTCTAATCACACGTCAAAATCCGCTCGAGAAATGGGTCTTTTTTGTTGCGCAGAAGGAGCGTAGAAGACACTTCAAAACGACGGTTTTTTATTATCGTTCAATTCATGCAGCACTCATTTATCCAACTTTTTTTACTTTCCTATTTGCTTTAAATGGCGAATGACTGTTGAGTGGTCAACCTCGAGTTCAACAGTAACTTCTCGTGTGGTTTTGCGAGGATCGGCTTCAATTAAGGCTTTCAAATGTACGTTATCAACCGCAGTCGGTCGATCGCGACCGTTTTCATCTTTAAGGCTTTCGTCACCATTGCGAAATTTCTTGAACCATCGTTTTGCCACACGTTCGTTAGTGGTTTCTGTCCCAAACGCATCATTGGTGTCACAATTTGTCTCGGAAGCTTTTCAGCCTAGTTTGAGCTGGAACAAGAAAATCGTACGGGTTTGAATTTTGTCAATGCTGTCGAAAAAAAATGAATGAAGAGATTGAGAACGGTAACAAATAACACGATTCAATAGAGCGAAAAAACGTGCTTCAAAATGATATATAACATCAATGAATTAAGTCATAAATCATATATAAAAGTAACATATGTGAGAAAACGATATTGTTTTTGCACTAACCTAATATTTAATCAATAAAACGAACTTTAAATTAATGTACTCGTGTGGAGTCATGGAGGATGTGAATGCTTCCTCCCTATACTATATTCACAGCAAGAACTGGTCTTTTTACAACTACTGCAGAGAAATGTTTTATTTTCTTTGTGTGCCAAAAACGAAACGGAATTTTCATAGTTTGTTTTCAATGAATTCCTATCCCTGCAACATTTTCAGACTACAACGTGGTTATCTTCGTCCATGGCCATCTTCAATGTCAATGCTCTCTTAACTAATCAAATTTTGTCGATTTCATCTGGTTTCTTTAAGCATCTGATAATCATTTAACTAGCAATCTCATTAAATCTAATCCTCCAGCTGCTTTTTATCTTAATATCGATGACTCTTTCGTATATAAAAAAAACTAGCAACAACCACTATCAACAATTTCTCCCACTCGCTATCTTTAGAGATAGCAAAGCCCCGGATGTCCTCCAAGGTCCGTACACTAGAAATTATCTCCCTTTTATTGCTTTGAAATATTACCGTGACCTTTGGTGGGTATCTCTTCATCAAATTGGCAGTTATTTATTGTTCAATCAGAAGGACGTCTATATTAATCAATCCTGTTTTTCTTTCCTCCCCCCTTCCAGTCAAGTGTTATGTTCGGTAACTAATTGGATTTATGTAAAAGATTGCATAGCCAAAATAATAACTGTTTATGTTTGAGAAAATTTTTAGAGTACATGGTAATAGCTTTGAGATATGTGATAGATGTTACAAGCAGACACCAAATATCTCTACTTAAGTATAAAAGGCAATTTGTCTCTTTGTGTGTGTGTGTGTGTGTGTGTGTGTGTGTGTGTGTGTGTGTGTGTGTGTGTGTGTGTGTGTGTGAGAGAGAGAGAGAGAGAGTGAGAGAGAAAGAGAGTTCCCTATGACCGCCAAAACGGCTAGGTCGATTTTTCAAATTTACCTGACATGTACCTTATCTACCTGGGAGTGTTGTTTTGTATCGTAATACCTCCGATAAGTATTGAAAATCAATAATCGAAGAAATCCCATTAAAACAGGAACAGTCCAATTTTGATCAAAGTTAGCACTTTTATACACCTTAAAATCACAAGTATATTTGAGAAGTTTTATCATCGCACAAGCAGAAGAACCCGGCGTAAAAAATCAACAGTAGGTTCTTTGATAATGATCTTTTTCTATTAAGAGTACGAGTGAACGATTGTACTAGACTTTTTAATTTAAAATTTTAATTAAAGCTATTATATAAAAATAAAAATAATTTCATAGAATCAGCAGTAGATTCTCTACAGTGCAATGTAGACTACAATGAATTGTGAACTAAGTGCACTGCGATTGGTCTCCCAACTAGACTAAGCAAGCAATCGATTTGGTTGAAAAAATGGGCGATATACTCAATTTCGATGACAATAAAAGTATTAAAAGTGAGGAGCATTCGTTAATCCTTATTTAATCCCGAGCAACGTCAGGTCTCCCTGCTAATACGTTCTGGCACGATTTCGTTTGTTTAAAGTTAGAATCGTCACTTACGGTATTTATTTGTTTCCCACCGTAGAAAGATGTGACACAAGACCAGAAAGGGGGATAGAATAGCCAGTGCACCAGAAAAAAAATTTCCTGAGTAGCATCATCGGCATCCCTGATAGTTGGCATTAAATCAAACTCTTCTCAAAAAGAGAAGATAAAGTCTAGGAGAATGTACCTCTTAGCACTGAATCATATTTTAACTCGCAGAGGAGGGCCAACTGATATCATAGCGGCCCGTCCTTCGTCTAATTGGTATGCTTGCTTCACTTGTATGAATGTGAAAGTGGGTTCAATCATCACTCACTAAATGTTTTCAATATTGTTAAAGATATTGGGACTTCTTCGCGTTTAATTCCAACAATACAAATCTCAACAAGACATATCGGAAAAATTCTCGTCATTTACACAAAGAGAAGTTGGTGCTTCTTCGTTATTAGAAAGAAAATCGAAATTTTTTAAAAAACCAATATCTTCTTACTTGTCATGTTGAAATTAGTAATATCTATAAAAATGACGAAAACCGATAAAGTGAAAAATTAATTATTAATGAAAATAGTCTTCTATTCTACTGTGAGTAAGTTCATGGCGTGTTTTTTGTTTGTTTGTTTTTTGTTTTTTTTATATGACGTGGTCTGTAGGTTCAAAATCTGCAAGTAAATTTCTTAATTTTTTGTCATTAACTGCAAAGAATTTTATAAGACTTGAAAATTTACGTGTTTTTTTTTGTTTTTGACTTTTGTTTTGTTTGTTTGTTTGTTTGTTTGTTTGTTTGTTTGTTTGTTTTTGTTTGTTTTGGGTTTTGTTTTTGCATGACATGGTCTGTAGGTTCAAACCCCGCACGTAAATTTTTTTAATTTTTGTTAATTTCTTAATTTTTTTTTTTTTTTTTTGTTAACTGGAAAGAAGTTTATTTAAAATAATTTTATAAAGAAACAGTAGGTTCTCTAGAGTGCAATGTACAATAACATGGAGGCATGTGAAGCTTTCTCCCGGGCGATTTCACGGATTTCGATTACAATAAAAATACGGGAGTGTGAAATATTCGTTGATCATCATTCAATCCCGGGCAACGTCGAGTCTCCTTGCTAGTACATAAAGTAACAGCATGAAGTCAGGGGAAGTAACTGCAGTCTTCTTGTTACAATTAATGGCGGGTATCACATTCATGTTTTATGTAATAATGCCGTAATATTTAACTAATAGCGACATAACAATTAAGTTGATATCATTTCTTTCAGTTGGAATTAAAAAAGGAATGAAATTAGTAGTAGATTTAAAGAGCCCATACGTCATAATCGTGAACTGAAAGAATGAAAACGCACCGTTGAAACAAATTGGATAGCAATCGCCACCATGTCCAACGGACATAGGTCTAGAAAACTCTTTAGCACGGAGGTACATAAAGGCTTCTGTTTAACATATCGCACGCTGAAATTTACCTATACTACGACCAACTTACACCAGGACGTTTTCTGCATTAATAAATTGACTTCTATTATTTCATTGTTTTCATTTACTCCTATTTATGTTACCTATTATACTTTTATTAATTAAATACGTGTCTCTCCCTACAATATACGCTTCATGGTTTTTGTCTCATGTTGATTATTTCTGAATTTATTCTGATATAATCGAATAGTATTTTATGAGGGAGTCATCAAGGCCTGAAGACCACGCAAGGATAAGCATTAATGAAGGTAAGGTGATAGTTTAGTAATTGTTAATGGTGTAGATTAGGTAGAATTTGGGTCATTTAAAGAGGCGGCTCATCAAGAACTTGTTTACATTGGACTTGAAGGCTACCATATTGTAATCGGTAGGGACGCGTGCCAGTGGGACAGTGTTCCACAGGCGGGTAGTTCTAGGAAATAAGTTTTTTTCATGGAATCTGCGTTTAGATTTAGGTACAGATAGCGAGTGGGAGAAATTGTTGATAGTGGTTGTTGCTAGTCGAGTGTTTTTGTGAAAGTTTGGCAAGGGGGGAACCATAGATTGGAACTCAGACGAGCACATGCCATGAAAATAACGATAGAACAGAAACAGGCTCGCAATGTCTCTTCTGTGGTAAAGAGGTTGCATGGAAGAGAAAAGGGTATTACCTACTAGGTTTGGAGCTAGTTTAGAACTCTATCAAAGCAAGATAGGGTGCGCCGAGCAGCTCCTGCCCAAATGTGGCATAATTGCTCCATTATATTATGTATTTGGCTTTTATACAGATAGAGAATTGCATCAGCAGTGAGATACCAACTAGAACGGTAGAATGATCCAACCATTTCTCCGACGATCTTGGCAACAGATTTGATGTGTGTGTTCTATTTCAGATTCAAGGTGAAGATCAGTCTCAGAAGCTTTTCAAGACATCGTACTTCCTCAAGATGAGAGCCATTCATTTCAGTTAGGGCCAGATGGGAGTTAGAGCGAATATGATGAAAAGACAGAAGCTTAGTTTTAGATGCATTAAAATTAACTAGCCACCCTTTTCCCCATTTCACCATATGCTCAAGATCAGAAAAGAGAGAATCAGAAAGATGTTGATCATTGCTGGCCTTTGAAGTGTTGCCATAGATTGTGATATCGTTTGCATGAATGTCTACGAATGATCTAAGAATGTGATTTAAGGCATCTCATATTAATACATTCAGTAATAAAAATTATTGTACCGATTTATGTTGTTTTTGTTGATTTTTTTGTTTTGTTTTTTTTTTGTTTGTTTGTTTGTTTTTTTGTTTGTTTTGTTTTTGTTTGTTTTGTTTTTTGTTTTTGTTTGTTTTTGTTTTTTTGTTTTTTTTTTTTTTGTTTTTTTGCGAGGACATGTTCTTTCTTTTTCTCTTATTTCTTTCAAATTCCTCCCTTTAATTTGCTTTCTTCATCAGCTTTTTCAGTCGCATCCTCTTCATTCTTTTAGCAAGGGAAGGGGTAAACAATGATATAAACTACTTTTCTTGAAGGATATTGCGTAAGTAGGTATCGTTGGTTTTTAATGAAAATTAATTTTTTCGACTTTCGATTTTCTCTCTTATAACGAAGAATCAACGAGAAGCATTTTTGATTTTTTTTATGACGTTATTCGAAATGCGTTTCAGCACTCCTCAGATTAAGCACATTAATTGCGTTTATTTTGTTGTTTTAACATTAACCCAGTTGATGTGCATCTGTTGGCATCTTACGCGAAACGTTAGTTGCTCAACACCTCATCTGTTTACATAAAAATATTAATTGCCTTTTTATCTCTTTGTGTAACAAAACCAATTACGTTTTTATCTGTCGAAGCCGAAACTATACTATTACTTCAATTGGTAATGGAGATTAAGCCGTAAATATACTATTATCTCTATTGGTGATAGAGATTTGATGTCTGTCTGTTTTAAGCCGAAATTATATTATAACTTCTATTAATAATGGACATTTGATATCTGTCTGTTTGTTTGAAGCTGTAATACACTATTACTTCTATTAATAATGAAGATTTTATATCTGTCTGTCTGTTTGTTTTTAGCGAACAGATCGATAGATTAAGGCATTCGTTTGAATACTATTACTTCTATTAATAATTAAAATTTGATATCTGTCTGTCTGTTTGTTTGAAGCCGAAACTGTATTATTACTTTTATTAATAATGGAGATTTACAAGAGTGTCCATTGTCTCTTGAGACTGAACGAATGCATCGATCATTGAAAAGAAAAGGATTTAAAAAAGCAAAAAGCAAATGAGTTGCCTACTCTAGAGAGCTTCGCCACCTGATTGAAAACAGAACTTCCATTCAGGCGGCGGTTGTTCCGTTGTGGCAGCACTCGTGTGGGTTATCTAGTTATATTGTAGTACTTACTAAAAGCATGTTCAGAACAGATTGTTTTTTTTGTTTGTTTTTTCTTGCTTGTTTGTTTGTTTGTTTGTTTTTTTGTTTGTTTGTTTTTTGCTTGGTTTTTGTTTTGTTTTTATTTTTTGTCTGTTTTATTGTGTTATTTTGGTTTTGGTTTTGGTTTTGTTTTTTGTTTTTTTGTTTTTTCCTTTTTCTTTTTTTTTTTTCTTTTTTTTTTTTTTTTTTTTTTTTGCAAAGAGCTTTTGCGTCCTCCAAGGCTCGGTATTCTCAAATGATTACCCATTTGGTACTGACCAGGCTCAATGTCGCTTAACTTTAGTAATCTAACGAGATTCGGTAAGTTATTTCTTCAAATATCCCGTAAAAGGGATATATTTGTCTCAAGTAGCTGAGTTGTCTTGGTGTTAATGGTCGGAGCTGGTAATATACTTAAGCGCGAGGCTTTCGGTGTATCTTTCAACGTCTCTCCCAAGCTGTTTTACCAGGCAGTATTTATGGCTTAACCAGCCAATCATATTCTTGTGAGAGGTAACCCGGATGTACTTCTATTCATTACATCACTTTACAAGCTGGGGGCTGGGGATTCACATCAGATTTAATGCTAACACTCCGGGAATATAATAATTTTTTTATCCTCTAACAAATGATGAAAAGTTCTTGATAAAAAATAGGTATACGGACAGTTCGCGATCAATTGTAATATAATTTCTTTAGAGGTTATCAAGTTTTACTGAAGAAAAAAAAATGTTACTATCTTTATTACTGTAAAACAGCTCCAACAGCATTATTTGAACAAAATAATCTATGTTGATGGGTCATTTTCGACATGTGTTAATTTAGTATAACCAGCTGTCGATTTATTTGCTGATTTGAGTGCTTTCGGCGCTTCATTAAATATATTTATTTTTACAGATACTTTGACTTGTTATCTACAACGACAAACTTTTTAAACAGTGCGTCTCTCATTTTTGGGTTTTTTTATGTCTTATAAGAGTAATGAACTACAGAGATTTTTTTTAAAATAGAAGCTTTTGATACATGTGTTTATTCAGGGAGAAGGTATTAAAAGAAACTCCCGAGGGGCGGAAATTACTGATAGCAAGTCCGCAGCAAGTGCCTTTTGTAAACATATATATATCACATCCCCCTCCCAATTCCTTTGAAATTGAAGATGCAAATTCTCTTTAGTGTGTAATCTTGCATCCATCTTTGTTGACGTATTAGTCGTCGTGATCTTGATCTGACTTCTAGCTCTGGAGTTGTTGGATTTAAATGCTCTTGAATTTGGTTGATGTACCTGTTTGGGTAAACTGAATATTGTGTCAGGATAAGGTTGTGATACTGATATCTTTGAAGAAGGTATTGGCAGTAAATGTCGGCGGTTTCGACGTATTCTGTTGACATTATCGATTAGCACCAAGTACGACCTTAGTTGGGAGTAAAGCTCTATCATTCTGCCTATTCTAGATCAAGTTTTTCCATTATGTACTCGGACATAGTCTTCGATTCTCAGTGAAAGTAGTTATCGATGATTGATGTTAAGCGTTTTTACTTTCTGCCTGATTCTTGAGGATAGTTTGCGAGTATCATGACAATATTTTCTTATGATTGGTAGCAATGTTCTTAGTTCATGGTTCATCAGTTTGGCTGCTGAGGAAAGAGAATTGTATTTGACAGGTTTTTTACGCAACGTTAGCAGTGAAAGGTATCTTCTCCGTTTTGGAATTATTTGTGCAACGTTTTCTTCACTGAATTATCCTTTCGATTAGACCATTACGATTGTGGATATTGTTAGCTATTTGTTACAAGTGCAAAGTCTTCCTGCGGCAATTATTTTGTATTCATGGAACTTAAATTGAGTGCCATTATCGGAAATTGCCAGTTTAGATAATCCATGCTTGGACAAAATGTGCTTTGTACGGTTTATCGTCGGTTTGTGCAGTTGTGTCGGTAAATTGAATGAATTCAAAAATTTTTTAGCGGTAATCCACTACCATTATACAATCTTTCATCTGCAGTCTGAAGAGGTCTGTGATAACCTTACACTAAGGTTGGTTCGGTATATTTATGCAACATCAGTGATTCTGAACTTTGTTGATTGGTATACCTTTGACATGAATCACTGTTTTTTTTTGTTTGTTTGTTTGTTTTTTTTTATCATTTCTTCTATTTCTTTGTTTATATTCGATCAAAAAAGATCCTGTCCGGTATTAGATTTAATTTTTTCAATCCCCAAACGTGCGTAATGCAAAATCTTACGCATTTTTACTCGCATATTGGTTGGTACAACAATTTGTTAGCCTTTTAATATTAGCCCCTTCTAGTACGACAGGTCATCTCGATAATTAAAGTAAGGATAGATACTGACCATCCAACCATAATTTGCTGTTGCAGTAGTTGCAATGTTTCATTTATGGTTGTCTCAGTTGTCAGCTGTTGTCGACGTTTGTCACTGCTGGGTATTGGAGACATTACATGGTACAGGAAGTAATTAATTTCTTTGTCGGAGTTTTTTAGTATATTGTGTTTGTGGGTCAACAAAGTGTATTAGTCTGCCTTGAATGTGTTAGATTTCAATATTATACTTCTGTAGACGCATTAAGAAACATAATCTGGGCGGGGTTTTTACCATTGGTATTATGGCAATAGTTTTGACAACACTATATAGACAACATTTGAGTTCAATAGTTACTCTCAGCAGATATAAGAGAGCGGCTAGCAAATAGCACCGGAGTCTAATCATTATTGCATTTTTGTTCCAACATGGTTCCGAGTTCTAGCGTTAACGCATATGAAGAAACTTTGATAGGATATATTGGGTCAGAGTATTTTAATGTTAAACTTTGAGTAGACACCGCCAAATATGGCCGAAAAATCAAGTTGTTGTTGTTTTTTAAAACGAAATTACATTTATTAAAATCCATTATTTCTGAGTAACTTTTTTTTCCAGAAAGATAAAACCCTGAATTTTATCATATAGAAAGCAGAATAATGTAAAACTTTTTCTACTATTTTTAATTAAATTTTAAATGTTAAATTTCCCCCCAAAATTAACAATTGACATTTTTTGTCTTGCAAAAAAAACGTATATAAATAGTTAAAAAAAAAAAAAAAAAAAAAAAAAAAGGGTTTTGAAAGAATTAATTTGTTTATTTCTTGTCTATCTAAGATGTAGGGTGATTTTCTATGAGAATATGCAAAAATATTATAATATAAGTACCTGGATTTCAAATAATTCCACTTATTCATATAGGCAACCAGTTACTTAGCGTCGATTTGATACAATGTTTACATTTGTAATTGATAAAAAGCAAACTACGGAAAACAAAACAGGCTAAAAAAGACTTATTTTTCAGTGACGAAAATTTCAATGTATTATTAACGCTGAGGCTGGCCAGTACCAGATGGGTGACCATTTGTATGAGTTTAGTTTTTAATGTGTATGTGTGTGGGGGTCAGACTCCTTAAAATGCGGAGGGGGCAATTTAAAGCAGAATAAAAAAAAATATTTCAGCGCGTTTGGTCCACCGTAGTCGAAAGGCGGCAAACATTTTCAAACAGGATCGAAAAAATAATGATATTTTTAACACAAAGGGCACACTATTTATCGATTTTTTTGTATCGATTCTTTAAAGCATTCCTTGATTAATAATGGTCATGCATTATTCGGCTCGCCAAAAAAAATTGTTAATTTATTTATCAAAGATTTTAAAATGGCTTTTTTCGTATAAATATTTTTTTTATCTTTTTGTTTTGCTTAACTTAAATTAATTATTTTAATTAACATATTCACCGAATTTCACACTTCAAAACTCAAAAGCGGAATAATTAAACACAATCGAAGTCCTGATATTCAGACGTCAAAATAAGGTATGCAAACAAGTTTTTTTTTAATCTATAATCCTGTCCCTTACAACAACACAATGTTTTGTTCAGTTTCAGAGGATTATTTTAAGCATATTTGGAACCTCCTCAAAACAAGGGGGGTGTTGTAAGCAATATATATATATATATATATATATATATATATCGTTTATAAAAAATAAGTACACTGTTATAAAGTTCATTCTTCTCTTAATAATTGCTGAAAATTTCGTATTGATTGGATGATTACCTGATTTTTGGTAGATTTTTAAAAAGACGGTCCGTCAAAAAGTACTTACCTGCTCCACCCCCCAGTTTTGCCGCTGCCTAACTTTGAGTAACTAGATTTTTGGTCGTTGAACTACTTCCTTTTATGGTTATCAAAAGACCACATGTTATCTTTTCCTAACAAGAAATGAAAAGATGCAGTTTCATTTGATAAGTTAGAAATTAATTTTCTAAGTAATTTGCCATTTTATTATAAATGTTCCTGATGTCTGTCTGTCTGTCTGTCTGTCTGTCTGTCTGACACAGGCAACCCACCCATGCAAGTTAGGTACCGAAATGAAGCTTATGACCCAGCGGATGTTTTAGTGACATTTATATCCATGTTGGGTGTATGGAAATGAAAAAAAAAAATTAATTAAAGAAATCTTTTAAAAATAACGATTTACTAAACAACGTTTTATTTACTGAATATTTTTCCGGTATTCACCGGAAGTTATTATCTCCCTTAGTAAGTTCGCGCGCGCGTGCGAGTGTGTGTGTGTGTGCGTGCGTGCGTGCGTGCGTGCGTGCGTGCGTGCGTGCGTGCGTGCGTGCGTGTGTGTGTGTGTGTGTGTGTGTGTGTGTGTGTGTGTGTGTGTGTGTGTGTGTGTGTGTAAAAATGCAAAAAAATAACGATTTATTAAACAACGTTTTATTTACTGGATATTTTTCCGGTACAGGAAAAAAAAATGCTAAAGTTCTGTTTTACTTGTTGGATCTGGAACGTTCATGATAGCTTTGCATTTTTCATCATAAGGTGCAACACCACGATTTGATGTCCTAGAAATGTCAATTCAGTCATGTTAAATTGACACTTTTATTGATTTAGTTTCATGCCTGATTTTCTTATAGCTTTCATAACTTCACTATTTCTATCTTGTACAAGTTTTGAAGTATTTGTCCAAATGATGATATCAGCTTGTGAGTTTCTGCATCCTTCAATGAGTTCAATGATTGATGTTATTTTCTCATGGCATACTTTACTGGCATTATGTATACCATATGGGATACTTGTGAATCTGAATCGCCCTGAGAGTAACTTGATGATGAGAAGCTTTTAACATTATTCATCTACCTTGGTTTTCTAGAATGCATTGAATGCGCCGAGCTTGGTGAAAAATGTTGTACTTGCAATTTTGTTCATTTTATCCGATGCTGTTGGTAACCTGTAGTATGCTCTTTTTATGATATATACGAAAGGTGGGCGATACTGGGCTTTTCAACTACCACTAGTGATGAAATCTATTCTGTAGATTCATGTACCGGTATAATGATACTTCTTTCAAGTTCCTTTTTTAGTTTTTTTTTTTCTTTTAATACAAATAGGATATTCTGTGGAGGGTTTATGACCGGTTTGATTGCTGGGTTCATTGTAATATGATTATGGGTGCCGGGGAGTGAATCAAGTTCTCCAAAATACTTTTTGAATTCTGAGAGAAAATCAAACTTGCTTGTGTTAATCTTGTCTACTATTTTAATGAGGTTCAAATTAGTACGACTTTCAGTCCAAGTATAGGATATGCATCTATATCTGCTACAATAAACGTGACATGTTTATTCTTCATGGCATGATGCTTAAAATTAATTATTGTTATTTGAGCAATGGACTTGCCTTGGATTGGCATTGCTGTTTTGTTATAGGTAGATAGTGTTGTGCCGGTTGATTATAAAGTTGGGCGTGTTTGTTATAATCTTTCATGGGAAGAATGTCTACTTAGCTGCATGAGTCTATTTAAAATTCTTTAATCGTCCCAATGACTTGTAGAGTTACATTCCAGTCATCAGATAAGGCATTAATTTCATAGATGCTTGTTTTTGTTCTATTTGTGGACGAAGATTTGGTAAAGATGCAACCTACAAAATTTCCGGATTTATTGTCGGCTGCTAAAGATGTCTCACTGGGTTCTTGATGCACTTTATATACTGACCTTTTAGAAAGATATCCACTTACAAAGTGATTTTGTTTATTACTTTTCTTGCAGGTTTGTCCGTATGCAGGGTAGTTTCCACAAAAATGAGAGAATGAAAAAAATTAGCAATTTTTTTATTTTGTCATAAGTTTTATTATTGTTTAGAGAATTTGACACCTGAGTTCTAGATTTTTGTCTTGGTTGCTTCGTCTTCTTTCTTACTGAGCTTTTTTTTTTTTTTTTTTTGTGCGTGTAAAGTTAACTGATTTTGATCCCCTTTGTGAAACGTCCAGTCTTTGTTTAGTTGATCCGTTCGTTTGTCCAGTTAAATCTGATTCGGCTAATAGTTTGTTTTTTGTTTTTGTTTTTCTGGTAAGAGTTAAATCTGATTCGGCTAATAGTTTGTTTTTTGTTTTTGTTTTTCTGGTAAGAGTTAAATCTGATTCGGCTAATAGTTTGTTTTTTGTTTTTGTTTTTCTGGTAAGAGT
The DNA here is from genome assembly GCF_053919585.1 of Euprymna scolopes. Classification (NCBI taxonomy): domain Eukaryota; kingdom Metazoa; phylum Mollusca; class Cephalopoda; order Sepiida; family Sepiolidae; genus Euprymna; species Euprymna scolopes. Next base: position 37,244,811 of record NC_136503.1, read on the forward strand.
TAAATCTGATTCGGCTAACAGTTTGTTTTTTGTTTTTGTTTTTCTGGTAAGAGTTAAATCTGATTCGGCTAACAGTGTTTTTTTTTTTTTTTTTTTTTTTTTTTTTTCTTGTGTGCGTGAGTCATTAATGCCTATTATTACAACGCCTTAAACCAGGCTTTCGCAGAGTTAACCTAACTCACATTTTGGGCTGTTTTTATCTTGGTGACAAATTCATCAAATGATTCTCCTCTTCCTGATGATCAGTGAGAACTGAAAACGAGTGAGTGTTACATATTTTCGTGGCTTGCAGTAATCTTCAAATTTGTTTAAAACTGTAACTGTAAATGCAAGGCTGTCTTCATCCGTTTGAAAATTAAAAATTCTATACATTTTGCCATCTTATGTCTGAAGACATTGCAAAAGAATCCTTGTTTTTTAAATTTATTACTTTTGTCAAGTTTCTCCGTTAAGTTAAATATATTTTGAGGTCTTGTTTATATACATTCCAATCTTCTGAAACATTCTACGAGGGAAAATCTGGTGGTGGAGGTGGAATAAAATGACAATACATTTTATTTAATTACCACCACCACCACCACCATCATCATCATCATTATTATTATTATTATTGAGCGACTGGATCCTAGCATTTTGATACCGTGTTGTATCTTCATTTACAAGTAGTTATTTGATTATATTTATTTTTCTGTAAGAGTAATGAGCTAAAGAGATAAAGAATAGGAGTATTTGATACATGTGTTTATTCATTGAGAAGCCATTACAGGAAGCGACCCAGGGAACAAAAGTAAGTCCGTAAGCACATGTCTTATATTGAAAAAATGACATTTACATTTAGGTAGCATTTTTTCATTTAAACAGACATTTTTAAAGATAACAGAAGCTTGTTTTGCAATACCTTTTTTTATTTTTCAATTTTGTTTTTGTATATACGTCGAATGTATGGATGTATGGTCCAAGCATTTTTTTTTTTCTTAAAGTGTCCCCATTTTTTTTTTTTTTTTACTTTTAACTTTTCATGTACTTATTTGCACATCTTCAGGAATTTGTGCGAGAAACTCGTTGGGAATTATGGGTATATTTATTTAAATAGTAGTCGAGTTGCGAGTAAAGATGTGGTGAGAATCAGTGCGCCTTCTGGCGGCTGTGGAGAGTTAGTTATTGTCATTGGGAACGGGAGAGCATGCTAGTTCTACAGTCAGTGGCAGGAACGGGTTCGGTGAGAGGGAGGAAGTTATCCAAGGCATTTAAGTGTGTTGGTACTATTTCGGAATGCGACCTGATTAAGGGTAGACTTTTACGTTTTTATCTAAATAGCTTCAAGGAATTTTAGCTTTTTAACATTTGTTTCGTGGTGTAGTATTTTTGTGTTGTTGATTAAAAATTCTCTGAAATTCAAGTGGGCAGTAATGTATTTTATGTAAGTGTTGAAAAATGGCACAAGATTCAACGTTATGGCAGATAAGACGATGGTATAATGTGGGTAGTGGTATGTTCGACGTAACTATTTGCTGCAGTGTTGTTATAGGAGTTACATTTTCCCAAGTGGCATTTATACTGATAGATGACGTTGGTGTGTTCAAGTGATTATATATATATATATATATATATATATATATATATATTATATGTATGTGTGTGTGTGTGTGTGTGTGTGTGTGTGTGTGTGTGTGTGTGTGTGTGTGTGTGTGTGTGTGTGTGTGTTCGCAAGACAGTGAATCGTAAGTTTTAATATTTCTACCATTTGCAGCGTGTAGAAAATAATTTCTTGAGAAAAATGTTTAATATTTCTTAGAAGAAATAACACTTATTGCTCTGACTATGTTAATAAGGAATCATGCTGCTTGCCTAGAATCGCGCTTTCTAAAAAACAAAAATACAGAAAACGTTTCTGAAAATGTTATCCGTATTATTTGGATTCTTCGAACTACTATTCTCATCTTGAGTGTCATTTTTACGTTTCGGTCATTGTAACCTCCACGTTCTTCAGGTGTATCTTGTCGAACTTGGAAATTTTAATGGAATTTCGAGTAGAACCCTTTATTTACTTCACGAGGGTAACATGCTCTCATTCCGTCAGCCATGACTGAATAGAGGTTCAAAGTAATTCGCAATGGCATTTTTCGTTCGCCTACACTGAGAATTAAACCTTCAACTTTTAAGAGAATATCGCTTGCAAGGACCCATAGTTAGAGTACTTGGAAAAATCAATTATAAAAGTGATATATATATATATATATATATATATATATATATAAAAGTGAACGTGTCTGTCTGTCTGTCTGTCTGTCTGTCTGTGTGTCTGTCTGTCTGTGTACATTTCCCTACGCAATAACTCTGTCAATTTTTAGTCTATAGACTCGAAATTTGAAATACCGGGTACTGAGATTTGGGAAAATCGATGTGACGGGTGCCAGCCAGAAATTTGACTGTTAAGGGGTCAAATTTCAACGATTTGACCTTTAAGAACTCTACCAAACTCCTCCGATAATTTTGGGTCTAGACACTTGAAATTTTAGATATAGGTTCCTTGAACCTGGATCTAACTTAATAAAGTGATTTGAGCCCGAAACTATAAATTTTAAGGGGTCATAATAGGGGTCAAAGTTTTAAAAAATTAACCATTTTTTTTTGTTTTTTGCTTTTTTTGCACAGCATACACCTCCAAACACCCGAGCAACGCCGGGCACCCCTGCTATATATATATATATATATATATATATATATATATATATATATATATATATATATATGTGTGTGTGTGTGTGTGTGTGTGTGTGTGTGTGTGTGTGGTCCCAAGTCATTATCGAGGCAAGTCTGGTTAAATACGACAGAGTTTTCTTTTTCTTTATTTTCTGTTGGTTTTTTCGATCTTCTGGACATTTTTTTAGTTTCAGTTGATAAATGTTTTATTACGTGCCCAAGTGACTTTTTTATCCGATATTTTTCTCATTACGAGTAATTTTGTTAAAGAGGCTTTTTTTTGTTGTTGCCTTTAGATAGATAAGTTATTAATTTGATGTATTCCATTTTGGTTGTATTTATTTGTTCAATTTTATTTAGTTAGTTTGATTTAAGTTGTCTGTTAGGGAGCGAAAGAGGATAAGGAAGGGGTGTAGTAAAAAAAAATATTTTTATTTAATTTGAGATTAAATATATATGAATAAAAAATCAATACGAAAAATATATGAATGTTTATAACTTTTTTGTATTTATTTCCTGTGTGTATATATATATATATATATATATATATATATATATATATATATATATATATATATAAAAGATTATTCCAAAGGTTTAATATATTTAAAATCTATTAGACCAATGTAAATTGACTCAAATATTAAGCAACATGATTAACATTTCGGTAATCGAGCATACGTATATACTGACAAAAACCAAGAACAACAAGAAGGAATAACTTCATATTTGTATTTTTCGGATATTACAATTGTTTCGACATAAACCACACAATTTTAAATTTTATATTATTTTTTTTTAAATTTCGCAGATATGTTTGAAAAAATTTCGCAGATATGTTTGAAAAAAAAATACAATGTTTGTTCGTATCTTAACACATTTTCATTCTGTTATAACTGCATCGGGCAGTGAGTACAGCCCGCTCGTGCTTTTAATTAGCCAACCATCGGTGTTGAAGAAATTTATATGGGCCCTATTTTCGTATATCTGTTCTAAATTACGGCGAGAATTGTTAAATTCAGACTATTTTGAAACCGAACAAAAAATCTGAATTAATGAGATTCATGGTTTCTTACTTTTGATTTATTATTTTTAGTATTTTATTTATTAATTAATCTCAAGTAATTTGGTTTCGTTCTAACGTTTACCCTAAATTCAAAACTCTCATATTGATAGTTTCGTATTTTGAGTTTTACTCGGTGATTTTAATTTTAAACTAGGTATTACTGCAATGCGATTGTTTTCTGTCCATTAAAATAAATAAAATACGACAATACAATAAAAAAGTAAAATAAAATAGCTATATAATCCCTATTGATACCTTAGAATGTTAACAAATAATATTTATTATTGTAAAAATATTATTATTTTTGCAATAATAAATATTATTCGTTAACATCCTAAGATATCAATAAGTGGCTAGCTACTGCTGATTGTATGAGTACGAGCAGTTCAGTATATAAGATTTTTCAACTCGTGACTATTTCATATTAGAACTGTGTGTACAGTGTTTAAATTGCTGAGCATCGTCATTTTATTAGTAGATTTCATGTAAACTATTCCTTAACGTTGCCATTCATTTTCTTAATTTATTATGTTAAAAATTATTAGTGGAGTTAAATATTATACTATACGAGCAGAGCGATAACTCAAAACTTATTACTGTTGAATAAAAAATTGTAATGTAACCGTTTTTAACAAGTTCTTGGATTATAAATACGAGATTCGGGCAATAATGCAGTTTAGTTAACAGCCGAGCTCCTATTCCTCTTACCTCACCCTTTTTTTGACCAAGTAAGATCTGTGACTTACTTGTAGCTTCATTAAATACTTTTACATGCAAAATCCGATCCTGCATTTTGCTAATTCCTGCCCTCTGATGAGAAGAAGAGTATTTCTTCGAAACTCCGCGGATTAAGGACTATCTACTTATCTTGTGCTTCCTTTTTAAAATTAAATATGTTTTTAACTCTTTTTTCAAGATGTCTTTTAACATATTTTATTAATCATTTGTTCATATATATATATATATATATATATATATATATATATATATATTATTTTTAAAATGTAATTATCCAATAATATATATACCGCTCCCTATGTGGGGTACCAAATTGGTTAAAGGGAAAATTATTCCCAACTCGTATTTAGGTAAAAATGTACTTTCGTAAATAGTTGAATTCATTCAAAACATATCGGTAAAAACCAAAAACAAACAACATCTCTCTCTCTCTCTCTCTCTCTCTCTCTTCTCTCTCTCTCTCTCTCTCTCTCTCTCTCTCTATATATATATATATATATATATATATATATATATATATATATATATATATATATATATATATATATATATATATATAAAGGTAAAAATGGCACAGTAAAAATTAAACCGGTAAAAATGGCAAAAGTGAATAAATAGGTAAAAATGGCACTTTGATAATGGAAAAGCAGGACCGTTTGAGGGTGCCTGGAAAACTCATTCCCGGAAAACTCGTACACGGAAAACTCGTGCATGGAAAACTCGTCCCCAGAAAATTCGTTCATTTTTGCTCGGTAGAAAAACTGGTCCATTGAATAAATATCGATTGAAAACACATTTTATTAGTGTTCTTGAAGGAGCTATAGTTTTTAAAAGCGACCGCGTACCCCCATAATATTTTTTTTAATTATTTTTACTTGTTACTCTTGTTTAAAAAAATAAACTTGATCACGGAGTCACGGAGTCACGGAGTCAAGACACAAAAAACGAAACCATATATTTATTTTTAGTTTTAACACTTACGTGTTATTACAGAACAAAAAATAAAGAAAAAATATGCTTGTGTATTATCAAAGAAAGCACATATTTTATTCAGAAAAATTAATTTAGTTTAAACAATTCTTGAGTTATTACGAAACAAAAAAGAAAACACGATACTTATGTATTTTTTGGTACCGCGCTGAAATAATAACGTTATTATTTCGAAAGTCATTCTTAACATGGGGAGGATATGGTGTTTTGTGGCTATTCTGTACTTCCACCTAATAATTTAATTATTATAAAAGATATCGTGAAACTTTAATTTAACCTGAGAAAACTATTTTAAAATAGCGCGGTACCAAAAATACATAAGCACCGAAAACACTTCTTGTATTATTTAATAATATAAGATTTTTTTAAGTCATTGCGGGGGCACTTCTGCAGTATGCAGAGGCGGCTATTTTTAGGGGGCGATAACTCCAATTTATTCTTGGTCAAATAACGCGGTAAATAAGTAACAAACAAGATTTTTTCTGAACAGAAAAATATTTGAAAATCAAAACATTTATTGTATAAAAATGTATCAATATATAATTGTAAAAACATTTATTCAAAATTCTCCATAAAAAGATATAATATTAATAAAACATTCTTTAACTAAAAGCAACATTGGATTTTTATAAAGTAAAATAGCTTTCTTTTTTCTTTTTTTTCTTTTTTTCGAACAAATAAATAATTTAAATGAAATACTTTTTTTTTTAATTAAAGCAACTTTGAAGGGGTAACAACAAATTAATAATTTAAATGTTTTTTGACCGAGAAGCGCCACCTGGCGACAGTTTAGTAAAACGCACCAAGAAAATATGGTCGCTGTCCGCATGCTACAGAAGTGCCTGTTAAAATTGATGATTTCGCCGATTTCGATAACAATAAAAATATGGGAGTGTGAAGGAAAATATTGAGGTGAAAACCAGGTAAAATTTTATCAAAAAGTTTTATTTAATTATTTATAAATGTAAATTTTTAAATTAATTTTGCAAATTTTCTATATAATAACATGTATTTTAAAAAGTAAAACTTGTTTTGGTGCAAGAAAATTAAAAGCTGTGGACGCCAGCGATTTAAATCAATGAATTAAGTTTCCGTTTATTACTTAATAAATTAAATTGAATTTAGGTAAATATGGCAGCAGTAAATTTTATTTAGAGTTGTTTTTGTTTTGTTTTGTTTTTTCAGATTATTATACATAAATATTTATTATTTATTATGAAGTAATTATTACATACGTTATTTATTTATTTATATATTTTTTTGTGCTTTTACAGAATATGAACCAAGTCAAACCCGCAATACAAACGCATAGGAGTTTAAGCCATATTTTAAACAAGAGAGTTTGGGCCTTAGCCCGCCCTTTTCGAATGGTCCTGCTTTTTCGTTGTCAAAGTGCCATTTTTACCTACTTATTCACTTTTGCCATTTTTACCAAGCATAATATATATATGTATATACATATATATATATATATATATATATATATATATATATATATATATATATATATACATAAATATGTATATATATGCATGTATATGTATATATATATATACATAAATATGTATATATATATATGCATGTATATGTATATATATATATATATATATATATACATAAATATGTATATATATGCATGTATATGTATATATATATATATATATATACATATATATATATATATATACATAAATATGTATATATATGCATGTATATGCATATATATATACATATATATATATATATATATATATATATATATATATATATATATATATATATATATACACTTGTGCCCGATATTATTCATACCCCTCGGATCTTTGAGATTTCTATAAGAATATTGCTCAAACCAGAAGGTAAACAATATTAAAGGGATTTCAAACAATAAATCAAGCATAAGCATTTAATTTAAACTCAACAAATAAATAAATTATGCAAGTTTGAAACATTATACAAAGAAAAGCAATAATGGCACTAGTTCAAAATTATTCATACCTCTCTTACTAATAGTCAATAGCGTGCCCTTTATTCTTAATAACTGCCTGTAACCGTTTTGGATATTTATCAACAAGGTTTTTACAAGCATCAACACTGATTTTTAACCATTCTTCAATGCAGTAGTTCTCCAAATCCCTCAAATTTCTAGGTTTCCGCTTTTTAACCTCAGTTTTCAATATGTGCCAGAGGTTTTCGATAGAGTTCAGGTCGGGACTCTGGCTAGGCCATTCCAAAACATTAATTTGATTATCCTCAAACCATTTCTTGACTATTTTTGGCAGTATGTTTTGGATCATTATCCTGTTGAAGGACCCAGTTTGGTCCTAAATGGAGCTTCTCCGCATCCTGTCTAATGTTTTTCTGGAGTATCTCCAAATATTGCTCCTTCTTCATGGTTCCATCTATCTTGACCAAACTACCTAGACCACTAGCCGAAAAGGAGCCCCAAAACATTAGGCTACCACCACCATGTTTCACCGTGGATATGGTGTTCTTTGGGTTGTAAGCTTCTCCTTTCTTCCTCCAAACGTAAGAAGTATCCATATGGCCAAACAATTCAATTTTTGTTTCGTCAGTTCACAAAATACTTGAGAAAACGGACTCTGGAGAATTCACATGGGTCCTAGCAAACTTTAGACGTGCTACAAGGTGTTTTCCGGTGTACAATGGAGTCCTTCTTGGTCTTCTTCCTTTCAGACCATTTTCATGCAGAGTCCTTTGCAATGTTTGCCTTGATATTTTTATGCCAGAAGACTCCAGATTTTCTAAAATGTCCTTAGTAGTGGTGGTTAGATTTGCATTAACACTTCTTACAATATTCCTGGTGGCTCTAGCAGACAGTTTCCTTTTCCTTCCTCTACCAATCAAGTTGTTTGTTGTGTGGTGGCTCTGGAATTTTTTGATGATGCTCTGTACTGTTGCTGTAGGGACCTCAAATTTCTTGGAAATTGACTTGTAACCTAAACCATCCTTATGTGAATTCACAATTTTAGTCCTAAGATCATTACTAAGCTCTTTTTTGTTCCCCATTCTAATAATTTTTATTCTTTTATTGGTTTTCAGTTGATATCATTTTAATTTCTGAAAAATGCAAAAAACGAAATGAAATTAATCAAAGGTTGTATAAAAGCATTCAAAATAAGAATCAAACAGGAAACAAACAGTCAGAAACTCGATTAATACTGAAAAAATAAGGGGGTATGATTATTTTTGAACATTGCAGATTTTATAAATAGCTGTATATTTCTTTTATTACAAGTATCCCGAGATTTTAAAATGACGAAAATGATCAGAAGAGGTTTATTAAGAATATGTATCAATATGGACGTAAACAATAAATTCTTACAAAGTTACACCTAATAAACTCAATTTTCAAGGGGGGTATGAATAATATCGGGCACAAGTGTATATATATAAACGTGGTTTACATTTTAAAATGAAATACGTATATGTTTAAAAGGCAAATTATATATATATATACCTATATTTCATTTTAAAATTTAAACCACGCTTATATATATATATATATATATATATATAAATTTAAACCACGCTTATATATATATATATATATATATATATATATATATATATATATATATATATATATATGCATATATATATGTATATATATACATATATATACATATTTATGTATATATATATGTATATACATATACATATTTATGTATATATATATATATATGTATATACATATATATATATATATATATATATATATATATATATATATATAGTAAGCTATAAAATATATATGGCAATTAAGCTACACAGATTATTCCGCGTTTCATCCATGCTAGGATTCATTAGGCTTAATCCTAACGTATATATATATATATATGACAGCCCCTTTAAGAAATTTTTTTCTTATCGTTGAGCACTTTGTTGAATTAAAGTCGGTCAATTTAACTCTTATGCATAGATCATCGTATAACGATTTGATCACTGTTTGACTGACGTAAATGAACATTTAAAAAATTAAAATTTTTAAAATTCAACGTAATTTCACGCGGTTAATGTTAGCCGAATTGATTAGGTCTTCGCTAATCGAACCAGAGATGTCTCGTGTTGCGTGGTTCGAATCGTTCGACTGATATTAATCGTGACACCCTGCACTGAAGATTCCCGAAAGAATGAAACACTAGTGTCTGTAGGTATTTAATTATTATAGGTAAAAAATAATTATATATATATATATATATATATATATATATATATAGGTAAAAAATAATTATATATATATATATATATATATATATATAAAGAGAGAGAGAGAGAGAGAGAGAGAGAGAGAGAGAGAAAATAAATAACAAAAAGTTATATTCCAAAATTCATGGTGTTGACCATCTTATATTTTTTCTTATAATTCAGTTGACTTATACAATTAAAGGAATAAATTATAAGATAGTCAACATCATGAATTTTTGAATATAACTTTTTGTTATTTATTCTTTATATTGCTCTGTAATTACATTGAGCTTCTTAAATAAGGATTGATATATATATATATATATATATATATATATATATATATATATATATATATATATGGTAAATTTTAAGTATATTATAAATATTAAAGAATTAATATTTATAAAGTTATCTCAGCCAGATGTAAAAGCTCGATAAAACCAAATAGGAGATAGAACTTATAATACGAGCAAACAGTAAATAAAACATGTTAAAAACACTTTGAAATGAGTTAAAAACATATTTAATCTGAAAAGGAAACACTAGATAAGTGGATAGTCCTTAATCCGCGGAGTTTCGAAGAAATACTTTCTTTCTCATCAGAGGGTAGGAATTAGCAAAATGCGGGATCGGATTTAGCATACAAAAGTATTTAATGAAACAACAAGTAAGACAAAGATCTTACTTGATAACAAAAAAAGTGAAGCAGAGGGAATATGGTGAAGAAAAAGGTGGTTACCCATGATGGATAGTCTGGTGGAAGATAAATAATCTAGTGACGGTAAAATCCAAATATATAACTTCAAGAAAGTTAATTGAATTTCCAAGGACTATCCACTTATCTAGTGTTTCCTTTTCAGATTAAATATGTTTTTACCTCATTTCAAAGTGTTTTTTAACATGTTTTATTAACTGTTTGCTCGTATATATATATATATATATATATATATATATATATATATATATATATATATATATATATGTGTGTGTGGGGGGGGGGTCTGGTGTGTAAATATATATATGTGTGTGTGTGTGTGTATATATATATATATACACACACACAAACATATATATACATATATATATACATATATATATACATACATATATATATATATATATATATATATATATATATATACGAGCAAACAGTTAATAAAACATGTTAAAAAACACTTTGAAATGAGGTAAAAACATATTTAATCTAAAAAGGAAACATTTGATACTTTATAAATATTAATTCTTTAATATTTATATTATACTTTAATTTTACCATCTTGGATCATTTGGGTAAATTTAATTGTAATTTTTATTTTATATATATATATATATATATATATATATATATATATATATATATATATAGTAATTTATAAAATATATATGGCGATTAAGCTACACTGAATATTCCGCGGAATATTCAGTGTAGCTTAATCGCCATATATATTTTATAAATTACTAACTAGCTCTATTTACGTATTGAGCACTTTTGATATAAGCATAAATTTATACTTTCCTATATTAATTTTATGTGAGTAAATGAAGTAGTTATATATATATGAATAATATAAATATATATATATATATGTGTGTGTGTGTGTGTGTGTGTGTGCGATATATATATATATATATATATATATATATATATATATATATATATATATAAAAGTGGAGTTTAAATTTTAAGATGAAACACATATATGTTTAAAAAGCAAATTACAACGCAAAGATTTTGTTAAATAAACAAATACTTTTTTTTTTAAACACAACCAAACTATTTCTTACCACGTGCGACGCACGTGACGTGCGTCAACGCTTTCTCTCCCGGCATTAAAAAAAACACACACGGATTGTTTACTACTAAATTCTTTTCGTTTTAATAACATAATGACACGAAAAGTTGGAAAAAATATATATGTATATATTCTGAGTAAGACGTACCACGTCGAAATATTAATTTTAAACAAATAAATGGTCGTTTATTTTACGAAATCTTTGCGTTGTAACTTGGCTTTTAATGTATTTCATTTTAAAATTTAAACAACGCTTATATCATGGAGAACAAAACCCAACTATTTCATACCAAGCGCGTTAACACGTTTGGCCCGTGGCATTAAAAAATAGAATAACAACGTTAAAAACACACACACACGAATTTTTTACTACTATATTCTAATCGTTTTAATAACCCCATAACACGGAAAGTTTTTAAAGCATATATTCCGAGGAAGATGTATTACTAGGTGTGTCAGAAACTTTGTGAAAAATATTGAATAATTCGACCCCCCTGTCTTTCCAATCTTATAACTACTCGAAAATGTAATTCAAACCCTATTTTTTTTTTCAATTAAAGGAGCAAGGATCAAGGTTTCATTTAAAAAAAAAAAACGTGGTTTAAAAAAAAAAAATTTTCTAAAAAAAACACTACTTTTTTTAAATTTTGAATATATTATTTATTGATCTTTTATCTTCAATTTGTGATATATAAAACTTTGGTGAGTAAATTAATTATTTACTTTTTAATAGACATTTCAAAATGGGAGGTGGCGTGAATTAAAAAAAAAACGTTTGTCTAAAATATTATATTCGTTTTATTGGAAAGAGCATAAAATTTCACATTGACCCTGAAAATATCGTAAAAATAGAATGAATAGAAAAAGTTTGATAGATTTTTAAAGTTTAAAAATTGAAAAGTACTGAACTCGTAAAATTAATTTCATTGCTCTTTTTTTTTAATAATATTTCTATTACTTTTTATACAACTTTAATAGTTTATTTTGGAAGTATAATTCATAAAGAAAATAAACAACCCACTTTTAAAAGAGAGATTACCAGTTTTTTTATATTTTATTTGCAGTTTCGTGTTAGGGGTGTCAAAAATTCCTACAAAAATTCTGATACACCTAATGTATTACGTCGAAATATTAATTTAAACAAATAAATGTTCGTTTATTTTACAAAATCTTTATGTTGTAATTTGGCTTTTAAACGTATGATGCACGCATTTCATTTTAATAAGTATCGATAATCAAAAATATCAGATTAAAGAAGGAACAGTCTAATATTCACCAAAGTTAACATTCTTATATAGTCTAACATCACGAGTGCATTTTAGAAGCTTTATCACCGCCCAAGCAAAAGAGTCCGGTGTATAACATCAAAAGTAGGTTCTTTGATAAGATAGGGGAGCATTCGAAACGGATGTTTCTCATTAAAGCACAATTGAACCATGATACTTGACTTTTACATTTTGAACTTTTATTCAAGCCATTATATAAAATAATTTTATAAAATCAACAGTATGTTCCTTACAGCGCAATGTAGACTACAATGTAGTGTAGACTCTTCACAGCGGAGACATGTGAAGCTCCCTTCCAGTGCACTCAGTCAATCGATTTGATTGAAAAATGGGCGATTTAACCCATTTCGATAGCAATAAAAGTATTGGAAATGTGGAACATTTGTTGATTCTCGTGCAATCTCGGGTAACATCGAGCCTCCCTGCTATTATCATTCAAACATTATAGTCTTTGGATTTATGATTAGGTGTTAGGTTTATTCATTTAGAACTGCTTTAAAGCTTCACCGCTCACTTATTTTGCGGTCAAATTTCAAACAATTTTTACAGTTCATAGGTTACCTTCTCAGCTATATTTTGAAATAAAAATTTTAAATTTTCGTTTATTAAAACAAAAGTTATTATAAAATTACTGATGTTCAAAAGTCGTCAGAGTAAGTAAGGAACTTGAAAGACGGTTTCTTCTGATTGGCTATTGGTTAATATAGCAACTTTTTCGACATTGAAGTTTTAGAGATGATTTCTTCTGATTGTTGGCTGTTGGTTACCATGGCAACTTTATCGTCGACACCTTCATAAATCATATTTGAAATGTCGCTTGCATGGCATCTTATTGGGGTTATATAGAGAGAGTTAAAAAAAAAAAAAAAAAAAAAAAATGATGCTCTTTTCGTGAATGCAGCTTCTCTCTCTTTTGCCCCTACCCTCTGTTTATTTACTTAATTACATCTTTTATTTGATTTTTTTTTTATTTAGTTAGTTTAATAAGTTGGTAATATTTTTTTTATGTATTGTTGACAATGCGTATGATATTGAACACAAAAAATGAAATATTAGTTAAAAGCAAAACCTTGAAAAATCATGGATTGCATATTATATTGTAGCATTAAGAATTTTTTTAAAAATTCACTTGAACATTATATAAAAATTCTTAATGCTGTAATAGTTTAAGTTATAAATTTATTATATTTTTTCCTAGAATATTTTGCCTTTTTCTTTTCCAGTTTTAACAGCTAGTCCTTTTACTTGTCTAAGTTTAATCTTAGTCATATTATTTTTTATGCTCGCATCCTTCTATGTAATATATATATATATATATATATATATATATATATATATATATATATATATATATATATATATATATAATAAGAATTACAATTAACTAACTTTTTTGGATTTGCATTTTTGGATTTTACCGTCATTGGATACGTTACCTTTCACCAGACTATCAATTCACGTGAAATCACTTTTTTCTTCACCCTATTCCCTCTGCTTCACTTTTTGTTCTCAAGTAAGATCTTTGGCTTACTCGTAGTTTCATCAAATACTTTTGCAAGCAAAATCCGATCCCGCATATTGCTAAATCCTACCCTCTGATGAGAAGGAAAGTTTTCCACCAAAGAAAATCCTTTAAAATTATCCCTATTATAGTTTTTGAGGGTGCTGAAAACGAAAATAACAGTTAAAATCCCAGAAAACGAGTAGTTTCTATGGAGAAATTATAGTTTTAAAATGTGGGGGATCACTCTTCTATATTAATTTAACGTAAAATAAACACCGACTTTATAGCCACTTTTTATGGGCGGGAACGTCTGTTATTTTTTTAGGAGTGGTCTTTATTTGGTAATTGTGGCCTGGTAGACCAACACAAAACTTACCTTAAAAAACTTGTTTTCCATAGGTTTTTGGTGTGTGCTGAAAACGAATATCACATTTAAATTTTCTGCAAATAAGTAGTTTTTCTGGTATTAAGCAATGTAATTCTTTATGTCATAAGTGGTGGCCATTCTTGTATGCGTAAGCGCGTGATTATTTTTGCTTAATACCCAGAAAAATACTTATTTGTGGAAAATTTAAATTCGATATTCGTTTTCAGCACACCCACAAACCTACAGAAAGAAATTTTTTAAGGTAGGATTTGCGTTAGTTCTACCAGGCCACAATGAACACCATCCCTAAAAAAATAACATATCCCCTCTCAAAAAAGTGGGCATAAAGTAGGTGCTCATTTTACGTTAAATTAATATAGAAAAGTCATACCCCACTTTTTGAAGCAATAATGTGCGACCTTAAGGGCAATGTCACATAGCCAACTACACAATTAAGATCATTAGCTTTCTAACGAGCCTTCATTTGTTAAATTCTAATCAATGGTCGCCAAGATTTTGAGCAGAACCTCTTTTAATATGAAAGCTGTACTACATCGCATGAGGTATTTCACTATTATATATTGATAGAGAATTGCATCATACTTTCTAAAGCAGTAAAATGATCAGGACATTATTCCAGCAATCTTATAAAGAGATTGGATGTAAGTCTTCAGTTTTAAAACGAAAGTGAGAGTCAGTTCTGAGAACTTATCAAAATATGAAGTTTTCTCGGAAAAAAATACCACTCAACTTGAGCAAAACAAGGATCTAAGCATTGGTTGTGAAAGGAGAGAAGCTTGATTTTAAAAGTCTTAAAAGTATCAAGCGATTTTGCCCCATTGCACCATAAGATCAGAAGATACAGAATTAGTAAGACCTTGATCACCAATGCTCTATGAAGTGCTGCCATAGCATGTTATCATGTCAACAAATGATCTCAGATAGCATTTGAAAATCCAGAAAAGTGCTGAATCTATACAGGGGGAACGATAAAGTTGTCGCTCTAAGAAAACAACACTACAGCTTCATTTTAAAACTTTTATTGAAAAAATCAAATCAGGTAACTTGATTATGTAGTAGAGCTGACATCTATTCAATGTAGCCGCCTTCAGCTTCAATCACTACCTTGATACGGGTTCAGAAATGGGAGCATGTCTTTTCCATAAGCGCCAGCAGCAGCTCAGCCAATGACGGCGATCAGGCTGGCTTTGGTGTTGTGAGGGGACATGTTGGTGATGTTCTCGACGTACGACCAAATGAAGTAGTCCAGCTGATTTCAGTCAAGGGAGGAGGGGTCCAATGAGATGGATGGCTCTCGTCTGGGTGAGGCCCCGTGTTTTGACAAGCTTCTGGGTTTGACCTTTACTCCTGATCTGAAATAGAACACGTACATCAAGTCTGTTGCCAAGGTCGCTGGAAAGATGGTGGGATCCTTCTACCGCTCCAGAAGATATCTCACTACTGATGCAATTCTCTATCTATATAAAAGCCAAGTACGGCCAAGGATGGAATAATGTTGCCATATCTGGGCAGGAGCTGCCAAAAACAGCCTATCATGCCTTGACAGAGTACAAAATAGACTTCGTGGTTTAGTGGGGGATGCCCTTTTCTCTACCCTGCAACCCCTCTCCCACAGAAGAGACGAGAAGGGTACAAAGTCGTAGCACTCTTTCTGAAGACAAACGTGGGTCTCTTTGGATGTGGGCAAGGACCGAATCCTGATGCCATACCCAGGGTCTGGCAGCGGCTCCCTGATTGCACACTTTTCAGCACATCCAAGTATACTTTGATGTAGACTTTCAAGCTGACTTTGAAGATTTGAGGTGGCATGATATGGTTCTCAAGTGAAACTACACCAAAGACCATAACCGTGGTTTAATTACCTTTGGCATGCCTTTGTTATTCCCGACAATCCAGCAATGCATTTTGAGGCTGCTGGCAATGGTCCTGTTGTCATAACTTGTATCAGTAGAGAGCGTGAGTTGTACGGCATCGCCTCTCTGATCTCGCTCATTGAATATTGTGCCACTTTCAGACATGATAGAAAGCTCCTATTGCTCTTGGGATTTTTACACAACTGCCAGCTAGTAGATGGTCAGTAACAAAAAAAAAGAAAACTGGCTTAGGTGATTAACAACTTTTTCATTCATCACAGACTCAAAAATCTTACTTATGGCACACAAGAGATTGATCCGTTTGCATTGAGATGAAGAAAACTAATCATTAAATTTTAAATCGCGAGCACATTGACAAAAAAAAATTCTATGATGAAAAGCATTTCTCCTTTCAGAAACAGTTGAATACCTTTATGATGTTAAAGCAAATTCTGAGAGCAGATTCTTAAGGATAGTGATAGGAATTGCCTTGCTGATATTAAGATTTCTGATAAGTTTGGCAACATTCAAAACAGATATGTGGACATTATTTAGAGTAGTGGTTCTCAAAGTGGGCGGTACCCCCAGGGGGGACAATATGAACTCTCAGTGGGTGCTGGCGAGTAAACAGGCAGATGGGGGCATTGGAATTATGAAGGGGGCGTTGACAATAAAATGTTACATTGGTGTTGGTAGAAAGGCCAGAAAAGGGGGGGGTGATTTAATTAAGCATTCCCCAGTCTCTAGACGTACATGCCTGTATACATCCAGTTTGTAAGCTTGTTTTGAGTTCCTTTTTCTTAATTTCCATTTTGTAATCCTACAATATAATTGAATTATCAGACAATCCTACAATAATTGAATTATCAGGTGAACAACCATAGCTTTTGAGCAATAATATTTTGCCAATCATGTAAACCATCTTTTGGAAACAATCAATTTGTTTCATATTTCTGGTCAACGATAACCTACATATGTATGGTGGTTTTAAGCTCTGCAATCTTTATATTAAGATATACCAGGCATAACTTATCGAGCCTTTCACACATTTCCATACAACTGTGTTTTTAAAACTATATACGCATGTTTAATGCATTTTTTTTTCTGATCTCAATCGTAGTTTCTAATTGTTACTTCATTTGCCGCCTCTAAAAACAGTTGTATTTTTTCCAGGAGCATCTAAAAAGAAGGATACTCTGTGGAATACTTGAAGTATGAATTTATACAATCACTGGCCAATCCACAACAACCCATGTGCTTGATTTGTGAGAAAAACTTTTATAATAAAGCAATGAAGTCGTCTAGGCTCCTCAAAAATTTACAGAAAATTCATCCTGATAAACATTGCCGTCCTTCAGGCGTTCGTTGGAAGAGGGGGGGGGGGGCATTTTGGTACGGCGGTGAAGAGGTGGTGGCAAAAAAAGTTTGAAAACCATTGGTTAAGAGTATTTTCGATCATAGCTAGGGAAGAGAGAGTCCGGAAGTAGTTTGCCTTCAAATCTGAAACAAACTTATTTGCAAAAAAAAAAAAAAAAAAAAAAAAAAAAAAAACTTTGCTTCATTAGATACTGAGAAAATCACATCTGGTCAATTAATGATACTCGGAATAGAAGTCTGATATCTTTTCAGTACGCCATTTTGTTATTCTCCAAAACTCTCAAGAATAAAATCTCCACACAACTTTTCATTTAACAGATTAGACATAGTTGTAACAGAGCGCAGACGCGCATATGTAAATGCTGAGCCGTGTGCAAAACGACGTCATCGTAATGAAAAAGGAAAAGACTATAAAAAGAACGTGTGCACAGAATGACGAGGACGTTCGAGAGGACAGAAGTCAGTAAGAAGATGCACAATCATGTTTTATTCGGGAAAATACCTGGAAATAAATGTCATTATTACAAAAAAAAAAAAAGAGGAGCCGAGTTATTACTTGCCCTATGTTCCTTGCGACATAGTCTGCAACAATGTGTTGGATCCCAGGTGCCTACATGTTAACGCGTGTGTAAACGTGTGTAATGTTACACAGGAATCTTTTGTGTTTTCAATAAACCTTTTACAGCGGTTGCGCGCAATTCTGAAGATAGCTTTAATTTCAGGGTTTCATTTCTGTTGATAACAATTGAAATAGTGGTTTCTACGAGCAATGGCAGCGGTACTCTGGCGTGTACTATGGTTAGTTGTTTTGCCTATGTTGGAATATATTAGATGGTATAAAACTTTCAGTGCAAACGTTTCTACCAGTGACCTGGTTTGCACTGAAAGTTTTATAACATCTAGTGCATTTTCGTTTGAGAAGGTGATTAACAAATGCGTGACTGATTCTAGTAATTTCTGCAACCATAATCGGTACAAGGTGTTTTAACCCATTTCTCTGGTTTCTCGCAGACTTTTTATGTGCCCACCTTATGCCGCAAGTGTTCATTGTCTCTTGATTATTATATTGCTAAATAGCTGTTTAAGACGTGAATTTTCTTGTTGCCTTGTAATTTGCAGAATAGTCTCTTTTAGAATTTGAAAGGTTTTTTTCCTCCCGGGGAGTGGGGAGGGGGAGGAATAGTCAAGAACTTCCTATATTTCCTCAGCGATTTCAGACGGGAATGTTTCAACAACGTAAATATGTTTTGGTATGTTATTTTAAGTTTGGTAAAAATACTTTGTAGCTAATCGAACAATACTAATAGTTTATTGTTGCTGAACATAGGTCTCCTCATTTGTATAGCATTTTCTGTCTCTATTGTTGTCGGTATATTATTTTGCTTCATATTTAAACAAGTTGTTGGTTGCAAATACAGTTTCAACAACACGGGAAAACATTTGAAGACGTAGGTCACCAATTTTTGCAGTGGAAGCAACGCACATTAATCAAACGAATAACGGAATTCACACAAATTAAAGGATGCATTCATTCACAAACATCAGACCCAAATAGTAAAGAGCAGGCATGTCAAACACGCAGCCCAGGGGCCACATGCGGCCCATTATAGACACACTTGTGGCCCACACAAATGATCTTTCTTTCTCCCACAACTCATTGGCAGGGGTTTGGTATGTTTCGGCGGAGTAGAAGTGGGTGGAGATAATTTTCAGTCAAGTCAAGTCTTATAAAAAAAAAACATTCAAGTATAATAATAATTTAATCTAAATGTTTCTTCTTTGTATGAGTGCGCCTAAGTACGTATTATAATTAACTAAACTTTTCTTATTCTAATGTGTAGTTTTTACGTTTTTAAAATGATATTTATCCTATGAAAGTTAAATAGTTATATTAAATTTGAAGGATTATCTCCTTTTAAGAATGCGGTAAAACTATTTTTTTAATCTGTCTTTATAAAAGAAAATGATTTTATTTAAAAATTTATGAAAGATTATTTAATTACAATTTGTTTGTAAATTAAGCTTAGAGACACTTATAAGTGATTAATTTTTGTCAATTAAGTATATTTTAAATTTATTTAGATTTTTATAGTTTGAACTTGACTTTTGAATTTAGTGATGAATTCGGTAATTTTTTCAATTTTTTTAACAGCCTTTGTTAAAAAAAAATTGAAGCATATTTTTTTAAACTCTTTTATTATTAAAACTTTTATCTTAACTAGTTTTATTTTTTTTAAAAATAAATAAATAAATAAATATATTATTATTATTATTATTATTATTATTATTATTATTATTATTATTATAATAATAATAATAATAATAATAATAATAATAATAATAATAATAATAATAATAATAATAATAGCAGCAGCAGCAGCAGCTAAAAATACATTTACACAGGTAGTAATGAGCTTTCAAAATCATTGGGGCCAAAAAAAAAAATTAATTTCTCTTTTGGTCTGAGCTGATCTCGTTCAACATTTGCGACCCTCATGACAATACAAATCGACTCCTATGGCACTAAGAAGACTTTGTTGAGTTTGATATGCCTAGTATAGAGGCGTTAAATATTCATATGACAATAGAGAAGGCTGGAATAACTCATTAAGTGGCTAGCTACTGCTGATTGTGTGAGTACGAGCAGTTCAGTATATCTATTCACATAAGATTTTTCAACTAGTGACTATTTCATATTAGAACTGTGTGTACAGTGTTTAAATTGCTGAGCATCGTCATTTTATCAGTAGATTTCATGTAAACTATTCCTTAACGTTGCCATTCATTTTCTTAATTTATTATGCTAAAAATAATTACTGGAGTTAAATATTATACTATACGACTTAAAACTTATTACTGTTGAATAAAAAATATAATGTAACCGTTTTTAACAAGTTCTTGGATTATGAATACGAGATTCGGGCAACAATGCAGTTTAGTTAACAGCCGAGAAATAATGCAGTTTAGTTAACAGCCGAGAAATATATATATATATATATATATATATATATATATATATATATATATATATATATATACAATAAAAATCTTGATATTGAAAATATTCAAATTTTCAAAAAAATCTTTATAAACCTGTAAGGAGTAAAAATAAAACAAGAAAAACTCTTATTCCATGGAGTTTCGAAGAGAGCAATTCTTCTCCTCAGAGGGAAGAGGTTTTCAAAATATACAATGAATTTTGCAGGTTAATGCATCATGGGGAAACAAGCAATATAACATTTTTCATATTTGCATAAAAAAAGTCATTTAACAGTTTTTAGACAGTTTGTAGGGATTCAAAAAGATTGGGAAAACACGAAAACGGAAGAAAGGGAGAAACAGAATCTGAGTTAAAGATTTTTGCCCTCTGATTTAAAATTATAGGACATAAAATCATGCCTCACGCTAGACATGGTAAAATATTTTTCTCCTCTAAAATTAAAAAACTTCTTAAACAACAAATAAATCAAACAAGACCTAGAATTAAACCAGTGGGCAAATACTGCCGAAGCAATCACCTGGTTTAAAAATATAGAAAACAAAAGTAAATGTACGTTTATACAGTTCGACATCATAGACCTCTATCCCTCGATATCCGAGGAACTTTTTAACATTGCCCTAGAATTTGCCGAGGCATACACTGATATATCCTCGGAAGAAATCAACATCATTAAAAAATGTAGAAAATCAGTTCTAATAAATAACAATAACCAATGGATAACAACTAAAATGACAAATTCGTTTGATTTGGCGATGGGTGCCAGGTACTCTGCAGAGGCATCATATCTTGTGGGATTATTCTTTCTATATACCCTCACAAGCATATTTGATACTACGGATATCGGCCTATATAGAGATGACGGATTAACTATAATAAAAGACTCAAACAAAGTCAAGGGAGATAACTTTAAGAAAATCATACACAAAGAAATGAAAAAATTAGGACTAAAAGTAGACGTATTAGCTAACATAAAAATAACAAACTTCCTGGACGTCACGTTAAATTTAGAAAAAAACACATATGAACCCTACTTAAAAGATAACGCGACTCCAATATACGTAAAGTCCAATCACCCACCCAATACCCAATATACGTAAAGTCCAATCACGCTACTCCAATATACGTAAGTCCAATCACCCACCATCAATTATAAAACACATTCCTAACTCAATCGTCAGTAGACTCAGCAATAACTCAAGCGATGAAAATGCATTTAACAGGTCAACCAATATCTATGAAACAGCCCTAAAAAATAGTGGATACAAAAATATTGATATCAAATATAAGCAACAAAACACCAATAACTATAATAAAATTAAAAATAGAAGAAAAAGAAATATAATCTGGTATACGGCCCCATACAATCATACCTCTCGAAAAGCACTTTCTCACAACCAACCCCTTACACAAAATTTTCAATAAAAATACCCTAAAGTTATCCTACAGCTGCTGCGAAAATTTAGAGATGATAATTAAAGCACATAATAACAAAATATTAAATAAAAACAATGTAAACAACAACAAAATAAACAATAAAAAAGTAGACACCATGACAAAAATAAAGCTAACACAAAAGACACATATATAACTAGCAGAAATAATAATAATAATAATAATAATAATCATAATCATAAACAAACTCCGGACAACAACAACCATACTAGAAATAAAAATGAAAATACTAATAACGAACAAGATAAATGCAACTGTAGATACTGCACACTTTGCCCACTTCAAAATAAATGTCTAACCAAAAGCATAGTTTACCAGGCCACAACATTTACGAAAGAAACCCCGAATAACAAGAAATATTACATAGGTATGACTTCCTTAGAATTCAAAACTCGATATTATGACCACAAAAGTACATTCAACAATAAAAAACACTGTATGAAAACAACACTAGCAAATAAATACTGGGAATTCAAGGAAAGCGGCCGTTCGCCCGTAATCAAATAGAAAATAGTAAAACAAGTAAACACCTGTAGAGACCTAGGCGACCCATGTGGATTATGCCTTCATGGAAAATTTGGTATCCTGTACTTTAAAGAACCCCAGCATCTATTAAACTGTAGGAGAGAAATAGCGAACAACTGTATTCATAGGATAAAATTTATCTAGGATAGAGATACAAAATAACTTTAAAACTAACAAAAACAATAGAAAATAAACAAAAAATAAATGAAATAAATAAACATGCATTGCATATACAAAAACTATCTTACATATATATGTATGTTTATATATATATATATATATATATATATATATATATATAAAACTAACATTAACAAAAAAAAACCTAACCTAGATTGAAAACAGGTCAAGACACTAGATATCCAGGCTAAATAGAACACACACAAAGAATCAGGTCAACCAGAGGTCAAATGGGCCTTTGTCCTATAAGTGCATGTCCATTGGCTGATAGGAAGGGCGCGGTGGATACTAGAAGGCTTATTGGCTAACTAAAATCTCAATAGAAGGTGAGTATATAAAAACGATAGACAACCACAAAATTCGCACAAAAGCCTGAAGAATTCTAAAGTGGATGAAACGCAGAATATTCAGTGTAGCTTAATCGCCATATATATTTTATAAATTACTAACTAGCTCTACCTAAGTATTGAGCACTTTTGAAGTAAATACTTAAAATTTACGCATAAATTTATACTTTTGTATATTAATTTTATGTGAAAATATATATATAAATATATATATATAAATATATATAAATATATATATATAAATATATATAAATATATATATATAAATATACATAAATATATATATAAATATCTCTATATAAATAAAATGAACTCATTTTTTCCCGTCTGATTTTGACATTAATAGGATTAAAAATTAAGATATTTCATGCAAATATAATATGCACAAACGGCAGAACAATATCTGAGGTGTGTTATAGGCTTATTATTTCTCAAATTCCTCGATAATCTTAGATTTCTATACTTTTTCTGCTGAGAAGTCACGGCCAAAATCGGTTAAGATCAATGGAAGTGGTAAAATATTTTCTCTCTAATAAATTCCTCCTCCCCCTGCCACCACTTAACACCGTTTGGGGATCGTTCACAAGGAACAGTTGAGAAGAGAACACCGGTTTGGCTTCGTAGTTCTTTCATGTGAAGTTATTTAAAATCACTAAACTAAGTTGCAGTGCTCTGTGGCGTAGTGGTTAGCGTGCTGGACAATTCACATTATATTTTCACGTTCGCGCCGACCTACCGTAGTCGTTTTTTTTTTGTTTTTTTTTCCTAAACAACTGGAATGGACTTTTCTTGGTGGCCGAACTGTTAACGTTGCAGATGTGGTTTTTTTTTGGTTTTTTTTCACACTTTATTTTCCTACTTTTACTCATGACTCCGGGTTTAATCCTTCCTACTTACCTACCATAACATTTTTTAAAACTCCCCCCCCCCGTCCCGGAAACAAACACTCGGGCAACGCCGGGTACCCCCGCTAGTATATAAATAAATATATACATAAAATATGTATATATAAATATATATATAAATATATATATATATAATAAATAAATATATATATATATATAAATATATATAAATATATATATATATAAATATATATAAATATATATATATAAATATATAAACATATATATAAACATATATATAAATATAAGTATATATATATAAATGTATATATATATAAATAACTATATACATAAAAAATATATATAAATATATATATATATAAATATAAATATATGTATATATACATGTAAATATATATATAAATATATAAATATATATATATAAATATATATATATAAATATATAAATAAATAAATATACATACATGTATATATATATATATATATATATATATATATATATATATATATATATATATATATATATATATATATAATATTCATCAGTAATGGTTATCCTGTTGACCTTATTAATGACTGTATTTCCAAAAAGGTTGCGGATTTTAAATCCCCTAAAAAGTTTGGACCTTTGAAATGCCCGGTTTATTTAAAATTACCGTGGATTGGGGGAAAGAGTAAAAGACTTTTCAAACAGATTCGCAGAAGTATTTATGACTGGTTTTATTTCTGTGTCCTTGCATTTGGTATATACTACGAGACCTGCATTTCCTTCTTTTCGCAAGGATAGTTTGCCTTACATCCAAAATAGCAATATTGTATATCAATTCAAATGCCAGTGGGATGCTGGTTATGTTGGGCGAACATCCTTGCATCTTTTGACTCGTATAAACCAGCATTTTTTTTTTTTTTTTTTTTATTACATTTTCACCCCAAACAAGACACATTGCCACTTTGGTGTAGGAGGCTACTATCAGGGACAGCAACTGCTGGGGCACTATGTTGGGATTTGGGCAGCAAGATGTTGGTTCACGTTACACTTGAACTTCTGCATGTCAGTACGGTTAGGGAAGCAAGGACCTGGAATGGAATTCCAGAGTCTAGCGGTTCTGGGGAAGAAACTACTAGAGTAGAAAGATCTTTTACATCTAGGGATCTCTACTGTGTGGGGTGGGATTTAACTGCCTGTCAGGTTTGTCGAGGGTATCTACGTCGTTGGGGTACAAGTGTCTGCAGTTCGTCAGAGCATTCACCATTAAAATACATGTAGAACAGGCAGAGGGATGCAACGTTTCATCGATGGGACAGAGGCTGAAGCTTAGATGCCAGTTCAGTGCCTATCAGATTGGCGACTCTCTTTTGAACCTTGTCTAGGAGCAAGAGACTAGTAGCAGATGCACCAGCCCAAATGTGACAACAATACTCCATACATGGGCGAATGGTGGCCTTATATAGGTACAGGATACTTTCAGGTGTCAGTAGTTTTCTAGCACGGTAGAGAGAGCCTACCTTTTTCGCAGCGGCCCTGGCAATGTTTTCAATATAATTGTTCCAATTCTTATTTCCTGTGAACGTTAGGCCAAGCAGTTTGAAAGATGTACTCTCAGACAGGGAGTCACTGGCCATTGCTATTGGTGGCAGAGAAGGTTTCTTGTAATTATTGAAGGAAAGCAGTTTAGTCTTAGCAGCATTGAATGTGACCATCCATTTATGTCCCCATTCCACTACAGATTGGAGGTCATCCTCTAGTGTTTTTGCCATTTCTTTAGTTATGTGTTCATTTGTTTTCCTGTCATGCCTGTTATAGAGTGTGGTGTCATCAGCATATGTACCCATCTCAGAAGCAGTTTTGTCGGAGAGGTCATTAATAAATATTAGGAACAATAGAGGCTCAAGGATAGACCCCTGAGGCACTCCCACATTTATATCACACTGTTTAGATGTACGACCGTCAAGGACAACCTGGATTTTTCTCTTATCTAAGAAGTATTTAATTATGTTAAGTATTCTACCAGTGATACCATATGATTTAATTTTCCTGAGGAGACCCTCATGCCATACCCTGTCAAAAGCCTTAGATATATCTAGAGCTACCACTCTGCCCTCCCCCGCTTTGTCCAGTGAATGGAATATACGTTCAGAGATTACAGTGAGGATGTCTGCTGTGGAACGGGCTTGTCTAAATCCATATTGTTTGTCAGTCAGAAGTTTAGCATCTGTAAGGTGCCGGACTAGAGCATGGTTAATTATGGTCTCAAATATTTTGGTGAAAAGTGGGAGGAGGCTAATGGGGTGATAATTTGATGGGTCAGTTCTTTCGACAGAATTCTTGAATACTGGTACCACAGAAGCAGTTTTCCAGCAGCCCGGAAAGCATGATTCATTAAGGCATTTGTTGTAGAGTTTGGAGAGAACTGGAGCTACTTTGGCTGAGCACTTTTTTAATAGCACAGCTGGGATGAAATCAGGTCCACATGCTTTTGAAGTGTCAAGGTTTTTTATGATAGCGTGTACCTGAGCAGGGGTGATTTTTAGATTGTCTAGCGTGGCATCTGTCTGCAAAGAAAAGTCCGGCAGGGGGTAGTTGGAAGGGTCCAGTGTGGAGTTTGAGGCAAACCGGCTGGCAAGCATATTAGCCTTGTCGGTTGCTGAGCACACAACCTCGTGATTGTTGGTTAGTGGGGGAATTGTTGATTGCCCATTATTTACTACACTGTTGTAGATTTTCCAGAAGTCACGATTTCCTAATTTTTGTGTTTCGATGCGTTTTTTAGTGGTTTCAGTAAATTCTCTCTTACCTGTCGCTATTTCTTTCTTAACGTTACTTCTAGCTTCTATATACTTCTGTTTGTTTGAACTGGACTTATGTCGGTTAAATCTGCGGTATGCATGCTGCCTTTGAGCAATGGCAGTTGCACAAGTAGAAGTAAACCATTGGGGAGAGTGGGGCTTACTATAAAATTTCCTCATGGGAACATGTGCTTCAATTGCTGTTTTGAACCATTCAGTGGTCTCATTTGCGCACTGTTCAGCAGGAAGAGAAAAAATATTTCCCCATGGGGCATCTCTAATAAGATCTCTGATGGCTTCCCAGTTAGCTTTTTTATAATATCTTTTTGTTTTGAGCACTGGCTCTTCAGTTTTGGGTCTAGAATTTAGGGCGATTTCTACCATTATCACTGCATGGTCAGTGTTCCCGAGTGGGCTGTCAGCATTTGTTATACAATACCCGGGAACTGTAGTCAGAAACAGATCTAGAAGTGATGCGTGTTGTTCTTGCTGGTCAGGGAAACGGGTTGGAAACGTAACCATTTGTGATAGGGAGTGAGATATAGCAAAATTATGTGTTGAGCTGCCCGCTGCATCTGTATGCTGTCAGAGACTTTATTTATTATGGTGCAATCTTGGGTCGAAGGAGAGCGGTAGAGAAAATAAAAGTAGCTAATGTTATGTTGTATGTTTAGTCTAAAGCACATAAAGGCTTGATCGTCCGTTTCTAGGTTTGTTTCTCTAGTCAGGGGGAGAGTGTTATAAATGTAGACTCCAAGTCCGTGCATATGTCTGTCAGAGTCCTTACGGCAGATTGGGAGATAGCCAGGCATGTTAAAGTAGTTAGAGGGGATGGAGGAGTGTAGGTTAGTCTCACTTAGTGCTAAGATATCCGGGGTATTTGTTAGGAGAAATGCTTCAACATCAGCTAAATTAGTTCTAAGCCCATGGATGTTAGTGAATGCAAGCCTCAAGGGAGGAGGCAAGTTGGATTTGTTTGTCCCTAGGCCTGATTTAAGCTTATTTTTTGATTGTACTGTCATCATGTGTTTAAAGAGTTTCAGTTAGGTGAGGGGAAGCTAAACAAGAGGTTATGCAGGGTATCAGACATGCAACACAAGTAGACCATTAGCTGACTTTTCTTCAACTACGACTGTGGCCTCAGGAAAGCCCATCGGGGATGAGTGCAAGGTCCCTTTCCATGCACAACATGGCACTACAAACATCCCGATATTATACAACTGTTGACGGAGCAGCCACTCTAAGCGCTACCAAAGAGTTAGGGCACCTGTACTACCAGTCGGAAACAGCAGCCAGAAACTGTCAATCCGGTACCCTCAGCCCATCAGAAGAAGATCACCCCAATCTAATTGCACAGGCATGTGTGGTACTCAAGCACTCCCAAGTGCCATGTTTTGAGGGGTAGGATATGTCGGGAGTGGGATTCACGTGTGATAGTGTCTCTGCGCCTGACTAATAGGCAAAGAAGGAGTATGAAAGCCGGCGATAGACAGAGCTATCTACTCCTTAAGCAATTTAGGTTTGCAGACCGGTAATTTGTTTGAGTCACCAGCTCTAGGAAGGTTGCCATACAAGACTGGAGAGGCCTCCCTCCCCTTTGGTTTAGTTTCAGAGTTTTCCTTCTCCTAGACGGGTGATCTGGGAAGATCTACTGGGTCCATCAGCCCTGAGAGGGTTTGCTCCGTGCCTGGGTCCTAATCCAGGTATTTCTGCGACCTCGCGTGGTTAGTTAATGTTACAGGGTTAGTTTGTAGAGGTTATATATCTAATGAATACTTACACTCCTCAAAGTGATTTAGGGGCATGCAGTGGAAGCAGTTTTGGGGGGAAGAAAAGCGTTAGTGCAGTTTTTGGGAAGAAAAGCGTTAGTGCAAATTAAGATTTTTACCTTTAGATTTTTCCATTTTTTTTTAACTTTATGTTAGTTTAGGTTCAGGATAACGTTATAGTTTGAGTAGGTATTAGGAATTGAGCTAAGAATTTTGCCCAGTCACTGTATATTTAGATTTATGAAGGTTAAGGTGTAGGTGCAGTACAGTAAGGGTATAACTGGAGGTACATTTTAAGTTATGGTGTATTCCGTATGTATAATTAATTAAATAGATATTTGGGCAAGTTTTCAGTAGATGCAAATAGATAGATGTTGTGTTAGTGTTTCTACTATTGAGGGGAGATAATTTCAGTTTTCATTTAAGAGTCATCTAGCGTTTTGCATGACAGGGAGTATCGGATTTGGTTTAGTATTGTTCATTGCAAAACCATCTAGGAAGAGGCAGTTGTTATGTAATGAAGATCACTTTGCATCCGAATGCATACTTTGGCTGGTAAGTACCAAACTGGATAGGAATGAACTCTAAAGGATGTCAGAGGAAGAAATTTATAGATGTTTAGTGATGATTGTTAGGCGGTTAGCATGTGAAAGTTAGGAGCTTGAGGCTAAGGATTCCACTACTAAGGCGTATGTATAATGTAGGGTTTTAGTGGCAGCTAGAGGGGGGGGGAGCAGATTGTTAGCTTTCAAGGGTTGGGGTTATTAACTTACAGAATACAGTAAAGTTTCATTTGGATTTAGAGTTTACAGTATTGTTTTAGCTTGGGAGAAAGGAATAAAATCTTCTCTTCTTTTCTCCTATTTTGCATGCAGGTTAGACATTGGCAGTCGTCTTGGAGGTAAAGAGAAACAATTATTTCGTCGTGATTCGGAATTCATATTTATAGGTATAACTTTACAATTCAATTTACCAAGTATAACTTTACAATTAAATTTTACCAAGTACTCCATCCACTGTACCACGGGTCCTTGCGGGCAATTCTAGTATAAATTTTAGGAGGCTTAAATGTATTTTGCTTTGGTTGTTTTACAGCATGTCAACCCTTTTCGGGTTATTTAATGCCGAATCCAGTTATTTTGGAAATAGGATTCATGTTGCATCCAGTTATTTTGTAGAAGGTTTTTATTCTTCAAACATTTTGTATCTTCAATCGTTAGTTTGTAGTGTTTGGTTTGGTTGTTTTATAGTAGACTAGCGAGGGTACCCAGTATTGCCCGGGTGTTTGGAGGTGTAAAAGAAAAAAAAAAAAAAAAAGTGTTAGTAGGGAGGGAGGCTTGAACCCGTGACGAACCCGAAAGTGGAAAAGAAAGTGAAAGAAAATGTGACATCTTACTGCTACGCTATGAGGCCATAGGAAGTGAAAAGCGTTCAAATGTTACGATCAATCAAAAAGTTGACTTGCTAGCAGGTGCAGAAACGAACGTTGGCTGAAGGCCAGTTCAGCTTTTGGCTGTTTCATTTATTTGTTTCCCCATGATGTTGGGGAAATTAAGCTCTCTCGAAAAAGGGGGAGCTCTCAAATAAATAGCAATTGTCTGATATGAAGGGTATTCTTCACATTGATCAAAGCTAATTGCCTTCAAGATGTGCCTGCCACGAAGGCCAGCGAGCTGATTTGATTCAATTCAATTTTGCTTTATTTATACAAAAAAGATAAACACTGGAAACCAGTTGTTTTTTTTTTTTTTTAACTCGCTCAAAATAAATGTAGAGGCGACCTCCATTCGCAAATCATAGATATTACAATCTAGGGAGTATATAAAAAGTTCTAAAATATAATAAAGTAACCCCCCTCTCGAGAACCCCCATGAAAAAAAAACCTTTGCTGGACATAGAAAAACGCGTGCACCTGTTTTGCCTTTTATTTTATCGTTTTTATCGAAGATCAGACAAGGGAGGATGGGGTCTGGTAGTCTCCCTACTTCTGCAGCCTTGGACTCTGCTATTGGCCAGCATTTGGTTGACAACCCGTACTGTGCCGATTGAATGGTTCAAGGTGCTACATAAAGCGGACTCCAGAAACCATTTAAAGATTTTGGAGTCTGTCTCTATTGCGGTGCAGAAACCTTCTTTGTGCCGGCAGAAAGAAACATCTAATACATTGTTTCTCTTTGGGGAACTGTGAATCTTTTCTCACGTTTTTTTCCCCCCTCGTTGGGCTATTATTTTAATCGTTTTTTAAACGTTAATAAACTTTATTTTAGTGTCCCCGTAATTTTTGCCACATTTAATAGTTCCTCGTCAGAACTCTTTACTTTCGACATAGTATTATTTTTACGCTATCGATTTTCTCCTGATGAGATGATAGCTGAAATAGCTCTCAAGAGACTTCCGCCTATTATATTTAATATATATATATATATATATATATATATATATACTAGCATGCTGTCCGGTCATAAAATAGGGTTTAATATATTTTCATTCAAGTAGATATCATAATTATTATTATGGAGCAAATTCTCTATTGATTATATATATTGTATCCAATATATATATAGTAATTATTTCAAAAGTTAAAATTTAAAAAAAAATGATTTCGATGCCATCAGCTGGAATCAAAACCAAAATATCTAGTACTGCAGCCTTAATTGTTATTTAGCAGTTCAGCTTCCGTCATTACCGCCTGAAGTATTGCTAGATTGCTAAATAAGGCAAAAAATTAAGCAAGTTCAAGCTAAAAATGTATATGCATGCATGCTCAGAAGTTAGTCGGTTTAATGCTGCTAAGGTTAATTGTTTCTTTTTTTTTTTTCAATTTTGATCCCTTAGTTTGAAAACCAAATCGAATGTGTTCCTGAGACATAAATAACCTGTATATCAAGTTTCAAATCTGCATAATAAATATTCAGATAGGAGTTTGTTAGAGAAAATCACACTCACACCGACAAGATCACTTAAATACATATATGCTAGCAGGCTGTCCGGTGTTTCCCGGTCATAAAATATGCTTAAATATTATATTTTAATTCATGCAAATTTTGTATTTATTATTATTATTATAGAGACAATTTTCTATTGATTCCTTTATTGTACCTAATACATAGTAGTGATTCCAAAAGTAAAAAAAAAAAATGACTTGTGTGCCATTAGTCAGAATCGAAGCCAAATCATATGACTCTCTGGCTATATATGTTAGCATATGATCTAAGTACATACGTATGCGAAAACTGCAAAAAAATAACGTAATTTACCTAAAATTTTTAATTAGCACATGCACAGGAAAAAAAAAATGAGTATAGTTGACTTATGACAGGCCAAGGTGAATGTTTTTGTTTTTTAAATTTTGACCACTTAGCAGCTATTCTACCAGCTAAAAACCAAATTGAAAGTGTGCTACAGGTCTAAATACCCTATATATCAAATGACAACTCTCTAAACCAAATATTCAGAGAAAAGTTTGGTAGAGACTTTTCGCACACACTTGGACAATGTCACTCATATATGATGCACTCTACCGTCGATTTCGACGTATGAGCGTCCACCATAACAATTAAGTTGCTCGGAAATCCACACAGATGGTTTGTTTATAGTGGTGAAGGCTTTGTGTAGAACCAACCACACTTTTTAGTATTACTGCTTTGTCAGTGGAGATGACTGCCATGGGACAGAGTATACATTAAACTGCAGCTTTTTACATTAGATTTTCCTTCTCCTAGATACACGTCTTGATGAAGACTGATGGTGCATCTCTACCAGTAAATTAATGCACCCCCAGATACCAACCTGAAAATTTCTACAATTCGGCGCGATACATACAGCGCCTAGATTTCCCAATGGTCACCCATCTAGTACTGGCCAAGCTCAATGGTGCTTAACTTCGGTGATCTGGCGAGAATCAGTGTGCCAACATGATTGTGCCATATATATATATATATATATATATATATATATATATATATATATATATATATATATAGGGTAGCACAAAACTCACGCATTGGTTTTGTTTAGGTGATAAAAACTTCAACATTTAAAATAATTTACTACTGTTTACTTATAAAGAATACATTTATCTGGTAATTTTTTTTTTTACGTTAGGTTTTAAAAATTATATCCTTTAAATGGCCACCATTTTTGATTTCACAAAGGCGGGCTCTAGTTATGGCATTTTCACTTACACTTCTTAAAATAACAGGCTTTAGTTCTCGGATTTCATGTCTGATGTTGTTTTTCAGTTCTTGAATTGTTCTCGGATACTTCATATATAAAAAAAAAAGGTTTCCTTCAGTCTTTGACAGACTATGGATACCCACTGTAAGGGTGCCTGCACGTGAAATTTTTGGGCAAGAGTTGCGCAATCTCCAACCACACCTCTCCTGAGTCGACATTGTTAAATATCAGTGGCAAGTGGAGCTTCAGAATGATTGGAAACAAATGCCGAGATAAGCGGAGAGCACATACAGCGCCTAGAATTCTCAAATTATCACCCATCTGCTACTAGCCAGGCTCAATGTTGCTTAACTTCAGTGGTATGATGAGAACCGCTGTGTGAACGTGATTATGCCATACATACGAAAAAAGTCAGGGGCTGTCAAATCCGCTGAACATGAAGGCCAGTTAAAATCAGAAAATCTGCTTATTAAACGCTCGCTAAATAATCTCCTTAGGAGTGCCATACTTTGACGGGTAGGGTGGGCAGTCGCTCCATCTTGTTGGAACCACATTTCCAGGTTGTCCTGAATAACTGGCCTTAAACAATTTTCAATCATTTGTTGATAGCACTGTGCAGTTACTGTCACCGCAACACCGTCTTCTTCAAAGAAATAAGGACCTATCACCTTTTCCAGGGTAACACCACACTATACGGTAAATTTTACTGGATGCAATTCACACTGATGAACACTTCTGGGATTTTCAATTGCCCATATCTAGCAGTGTAGCTTATTCACAAACCCGTTCAGATGAAAATGGGCTTCATCACTCATTATCAGCTTATGGATGAACTCATTTTGTTCTCTGGCTAATTGCTGAATGTGAATAGCATAAGCTAAGCCAGACTGCAAATCTGTGGGTTACAATGCCTTTACCATTTAAATTTTGTATGGAAACAGGTGCAATTCCCTCAGAATTCTTTGAAGTGACCTTCTTGATGTCCCACTTTAAGTGGCCCATCTCCGAGTTGAAGTGTCTGGGTTTTCAGCAATGCTGTTCTCTACGAGTGCTACATTTTCAGCTGTACATACTGAATGTGGTCTGCCAGTTCATGGAAGATCACTGACTGAGCCCTGCCGCTGAAACCAATTTTACAAGATAATCAATTGTGCTCTAATTGGGAGCTTGTCAGACATAAGAATGCAGACGATAGGCTCTTTGAGTGAAGATCATGGAACGACGATTTTCAAAATAAAACTCAATAATTTTGGTTGGTTGCTCAATGCTAAATTTTTCCATGATCAATTGTTAATGTTTTATCTGCAAAACTCTGAAAAGAAAAAATAGAAAAATTTTGTTAAATGTTAAAGTTATTACTGATTCAAAATAATGCATGCCTTTTGCATCAGCCTGTATATATATATATATATATATATATATATATATATATATATATATATTAATTTTATTTATACAAACATTAATGGCTACATATGTGCATACATGTTTCTGTAATCACCCACATTGGGGGATTACGTCTTCAGGCCAAGAATTACCGTCGAAAGTGATATTTCCACCAAATACATTTTCCTATTTCGTTTATCAAGTTAGAATGCAACCTATATATATATATATATATATATATATATATATATATATCTGTATGCTAGAACGTTTTCATCTTGAATTCAATTATGCAGAATGTAGAAACTATGCATAAATAGAATTCAGCATAATAGTTAAATGAAACCAATCTTCTAATAAGAAACCAGAAAAAATGAATAAGTAATTAATGAACGTTTGTTTTTCAAAGGAATATGCAAATTAGTTAACCTTCATGTAGTCGCTCACAGATCCATGAGTGAGTATATTAAGAAGTTGGTTTTAATAATTTCTACACAGAAAAGGCAGACTTTTAATATCAATATCACAACGATAAAAAAAAACTCAACGTCATAGCTATATATATATATATATATATATATATATATATATATATATATATATATATGAGAGAGAGAGACAAACAAACACACTTTTATTAAACGAAGAAAATATATTTTACCGGCTATATAGTTTTAAAGTTCTGAAACGTTTTGTGAATTTTTTTGTTTGTTGTTGTTGTTCAGAGTCTTTTTCGATCCTCGTATGCCTTAAAAAAGAAAAATGCCTGGACTCATCAGCTTCAAGATACTGCAACCTATTTTGAAATAAGGAAAAACTTTAAGAGTTTCGGTAATTTTAAATATATATAAATCTGTAGAAAATTTCATTTTAATGCAGTTGGTCACAGTTATTGGTTGTTTATTTATTTATTTATTTATTTCAATTTTCGATTTCTCCGTTGTTAACTGTAAGACGTCGATTCTTTTAGCAAAAAAAAAAAATATCAGCCATGTTGGATTGTTATTCGTTAATAACTGTCAGTTATCGATTAATTCTTATATTGAAATGTAAACGAAACTAGCAAAATGTTTCAGAACTTTAAAACTCAGCAGGTCGGCAGAAAATTAAATTTTCTTGTGTTTGGTAAAAGTTATTTGTTGCTTTTTTTTATTATTTTATGTTATTTTATTTATGTCATATCTCGAGTCGAGATAATCTCGACTATTGTCCGATTCGCTTATTTTTAAGTCTGTTATTTCACGAGGTCCTACTATTTCTTTCAGGCGACATAGAAATTATAAACATAGAAACTCCGTGATCTTTAACCGGATTATTTTCTGGGTCACGCCGTTCAAAGGGATATTTCTTCGTCATGGGCCATATTAGTCTTCTTTATCAAAGAAAAAGACAAAAAAAAGACAAGAAAAAGTAAAAAAAAAAAAAAAACGCGCAGTTAATCTTGTTGAAATTGTCCTATCTTTCTTTGTTTTAAATGTTTTAGCCAATCGTAATTTTAAGGGGCATTTACATCTACTATTTTATTGCTTTAATAATTAACGTGTTAATTAAAGTAGTAGCAGTTGATGTTTCTGCGTTTGAGAAGTGTTAAATGACTCAACGATTTTAAACCTATCGGAGATAGGGAAGGGGTATTTTTATTTATTTATTTTTAATTCTGATTCATAGATTTTATTTTTATAGTCAGACTTAACGGGAGGGGGAGGTGTTAGTCTGGCCTATCTGACTGTGTGGCGGGTTATTTAATTTAAAAAAAAATCAATATCATTATCAGACATGTGCTCTATTTTTTTTTTTAATTTCGCTTATTTTCCATATAATGAGTATATTTAATTTCGTAAAAGAAAATAATAGTAAAAACTTGAGAATTGATTTCAATTAGAATGTCGATATTTTATCTTGTTTTCTGACATTTATTTTTATTTAGAACAAAATTGATTAATAATAAAAGCACTGTTGGAGTGTTGGGTTAATAGTAAGAGAACCAAGTAAAAGTTGCTGCTCAATATTTTAAAACAACGTAAAAATTAAAAAATTTCATGAAAAATATTTAATGTTTTTATATAAAAATGTACTTTACTATTAGATTTAAGTGTGCGTATTGTCAGTAAAATCATTATATGTGCGTGTATGTAAACACACACACACATATATGTGGTTTACCCAGATTAACATTAACTTTTTTTATAATTAATTTTCAAATTTTCATTTATATCATACCTTCCAGTTTTTATTTAATTTTCCATTTCTTTTTATATTTTTTATTTTTATTAAAATAAAATGAGAACAAATATATTTTAATAATCATTTTATTTTAAAGCTTATTATCAAAATGTATTAATATTGATTTTATTATTACTTTATTTTGTTTTGCGTTGATTTTTTTTTTTCTTGTCAGAAAAGTAAAGAAAAAATGAAAAGGCTTTTTTCTTGAAAGAAAAAGTTCCTTTTATCAATTCATGAAAAAAAGTAAACTTAAGGGGAAAAATATAGTCGGACGGACAAAAAAAAAACAAAAAAAACTTTATCATGTCGAATAATAAATAAAGTACGATGAAAGAGAGTCAGGTAGTTTAATGTCGGGGACCATTTTCCTAATGTCGCAGTAGCGTGGAAATAAAAAAATAAGTGTTTCATGCGTCCCTATCCCAAAATATATATCACTTCAAAATAAATAAATAAATAAATAAATTAAAAAAACTAATTTTAAAACAGCAAATTGTTGTCGCGGTGAACTAAAAGGAGCCTCATGTATAAATGAAAGTTAAATAATATTTTATACATTAAATAAGGAACAGCAAATAGGCAAAATATGGTTTCCTAACGGTGTCCATTAGGGATTATCGAGGAAAGCCCGACAGAGACATGTAACTCAAGGACGCTAAATCTGTTCACACATGGGACAGTAATTTTTTTTTTTTTTTTTTTTTGTCAATTAATTAAAATACGAAAACTCTTCGTAGTGTTACAACAATCTTTAAAAGTTTAAATTTAGAACATAAATAACATAAATATTAGTGATTAATATTATTATTTGAGTACAAAAAAGAATAGCACCTGGTGAGGCAGTCTACCCTGCTGTTCATAAAGTAGCAGGAGCAGCGACCATATAGCGCCATCTATCTACATCCGTTTTCACTAAAACGCTAAGTGTCATGGCTTCGTCTATGAATGCCCCAAATGACGAGGACGATGCTTTTGTCTATATTTTTGACAGACGGGATGCAGCCGCACCTGAAATCAAATTGCAAACTGGTGGACTCTTCACCTTTAATGATTTTAAAAACAAAGTGCGACAAGTAAGTGGTGCCCGATGCAAAAAATGTTTGTACGGGGTGTATAATTATTATTTTTATATATGTATATATTCCTCTGTTGCTACTTATGAAGACGAGGTAGGAGGAACAGCTTTTTTTTTTCCTTCTCTTTCTCTCCTCCCACTTCTTGTTTTTTGTCCGACTTTAAAGCACCTTTTTCTGGGCTTCACCTCAACTTTAAAAAAAATACGTATATATATTTACGTTCATGTTGCCTTATTTTCCAAACCGCAACATTATTCATCGATCATTAAAATTATAAACTTAATTGTCTACTTTTTATTATTATTATTACTTTTTATCCCAGCTTTCTTATTCCCTCCCCCTCTCTCTTATCTCTTCCCCCTCTCTCTTATCTTTAACTTGATCTCTACTATTCTCCACTCCCTCTTTAATGCCTACCTCTCCGAATATAAATACGGGTAATTGTTTGTAATATGCTGGAACAATTAAATTGCACTCAACTTCATTTTTATTTCAACGATTTTATAAGATTACATTAACAACTGTCTTTAAAAAAAAAAAACTTTATTGTTCCGTATTTTCTGTCGCGGTGCTATTTATTAACCCCAAAAACTACGGTAATTTTTTCCATGCGTTTGTATATTTCTTTATACATGATTGGTTTCTTTTTAGTGAAATATTTTTTTCTACTATCTGGGTGAAAATAAAAATAAACAAAAATGTTTTTTCCTTGAATCTCTTCAAAATATGAACGTGAATAAAAACAATCATATCTTCGTTCGTCGATATCTTCGTATTCCCTCCCCATTGTTTTCGTTTTCTAAATTTACATATTAGATCGATATTTCTACTTCGATCGCAAAATGAATAAGTTTTTGTTTTTTTTTTTGTTTTTTGTTTCTTTGCTTGTTTTTATGAGTTTTGAGGACTTATTTAAAATCCTTTTTTTTTTCTTTCTTTTTTTTCAATAAAATATGTAAAGAAAGGGGTGAAATAATAATCTTATTTAGATACCCATTATTAACACGAGGAAAGAATGGCGTCTTGTAACTATTAATAATTCTATACTTTAACGTAACAATTTAATCGAAAAAAAGATAAAGTAAAAAATTAATTTAAAATCCTATCTCAAAATAGCAGATCCGTGCTGCACAAGTACCAAGAAAAATATAGAATGCTTATTCTTTGAGTTAGTATTATCCGTATTGTCTGGTTAGCTATGTATGTATAATATATATATATACATATATATAAGGAATTTATCCAGTTTTTCTTAATTTTAACTATTGTTACAAAGCTGCATCTTAAATAATATCAAGCCCCTTGTGCGTGCAAGATCTCTTGGATCGTCTCTGCTCCGATTTTGAGAAATTGATTTTTCATGTTATTGAAATATAATGAAAACCAATTTCACAAAATTGGAACAACCGAATTTAAGACAGACCTAGTATACACAAACGATTCTATATACTTTCGGATTAACCATTTCTCACAGATAGTAAATAAGATAAACCTTATATTATGTATATATTGCATGCACAGACGCGTACGTGAACTCTAAAAGGCACGGCATGACCCATTTACGGAAGCCCGATTACTCGAATTATTTTTTATCGATTAACATAGAAATCGGATATTGATCATAACAATTTATTTTCTAATTTCTGAGATTATTACTATTATTATTATTATTATTATTATTATTATTATCTTACATGGTTATTGAAACTCTGCGTAAACCAATTTCACGAAAATCTCAAGTTATTGATCTTTTATTTTATTTATTTTTTTTTTTAGCAACTTTTACGATTTTTTTTATTCTTATAATCTAAGAACGTTTGCTTTAAAATATATTCCTTATTTTTGCGCAACTTTAAAATGTTAACATCAATAATAACTCTCGACCTGTGTTGACACATTTATTTTGTCGCTTCTAGTGGTCTGTGCCCTGAAATATGGGTCAATCCAATCACATTTATTCTCGTACCCTAAAAAAAAAAAAAGGTAGCACCAAGCACCATTGTTACTATTTTTTATTATTTATTTATTCTCTCTCTCTCTCTCTCTCTCTCTCTCTCTTAAAAAAGCGGTGCGTGTTTTTCTAAATGAGAAATTGGTACTTTTGTGTTTGGTTTTAAAATCCTATAAATAAAATGGTTGCGTTTTTTTTTGTCCCACCCCCAGCACGATTCACAAATTGTTCCACATCCATAACTTTCTTTTTACCATATTCATTAGTTTTAATTATATACTGATTATTAATATTTTCTTTTAAAAAAAATGTCATAATGCTTCAAAAGCAACACGTTTCATGCGTGTGTAGTTATTTTGTTTTACGTCAGGAATATTTTTTTTATTTTGTTATTAGAAAACTGTTTTAATGACGGCCATCTTAAAGCTAAAGACTTCAATATAACCTTTTTTACTATCTTAATCCGTAAAAAAAAACTTAAATTATTTAAATCTAAGATTAACATACCGATCAAATATCGTTTCAGAATTTTTTTTTCTTAGATAAGCGACGAAGCGTTGATTATTTGTATCTGTTGCTTTCAAAACGTTTTAGCCGATGTGAACTCCGACCCTTTTTAGTTGCATTTTTTTTTAACTTAAAACTTTCAGTTAGAAATTCTGTCCAGTTTCGGCAAGACCAACCTGAAGACGATCGAAGATTATACCAGCCGAAATGTTATGAAAGATGAGAATAGTAGTTAGAATAATCCAAATCAAATACTGTTAAAATATTTCATTCGATTTCTAAAATTATATATATAGGAATTTTTTTAGATAAGATATTAATTTCTGTACTGGTCAATGGAGCCTGCTTTTCATTAAAAAAAAAAAAAAAAAAGAGATCGGCCTAAGTTATTTATTTCAATATTTTTTTTTATTCACTATATCAATTACTACAAAAAAAAAATCATCCATGCCTTAATTTTAATTAATCGTGGATTTTTCGTTTCATTTCTCATGCGATAGAATGTTTTTTCTCTTGTTAATTATGTTATTTACAAGTTTGTTTATTTTATGCCAAGCTTAATGCTTTATTTTCATGTCTGTTTTAATGTTCTTGATGCTTGTTACACATAAATAAAAAATAAAATAAAAAACGAATCTCGTTTTTTTTTTTTTACATGATGGGGGAAAGCTGATTGTGTTAATCGAGAATAATACCATATATTTATAGTAGAACCCCGGGATACGACACTAATCCGTTCGTGGTTGGGATCGGAAGGTAAAGTCTCCGTATGGCGGGGCATAAACAAAATTTTATACAGTACATACTCTACTGTACGTATTAAAAATTAATAACAAAATACAGTACATGTTGTGTATATGTACACATGTATATAATCAAATAACATTATAAATAAAAAATATATCCAGAGTAGTACAGTCTACAGTACAATTGTTTACAGTACCTGTAAATGAAAAAGTATTTAAAGGAAAAATCTACTTATGGAAAAACCTAATATAGTAACATTATACAATTGTAAATAAAAAAAATATATATACAGTACATGTAAAGGAAAAACTGTAGTGTAAACATAAATAAAAAAATATATATACTTAAGGAAAAATAAAATTTTATTTACTTTTGGAGTGACTGGACTTGAGTTGGTAGTGGGTGGAGGCAGAGGGGAGAGGAGACGGCAGATATAAAAACGTATCATTATGTTACTGTACAATTAATAATAAATTTATTAAACATTTGAAATTAAAAATGCTTTTTTATTATTTTTATTTTTTTATAGAACTTAATTTTACAACACTTCTTCCTCATTGCTTTCTCTCTTAACATTTATGCTTTCTGACGCTTCTCTTGTGGAGAAATACCTATGCAAAGAAGCCTGTTTCTGGCGACTCCTCAAAATATTTCTGAAATGACCCATACACATGTCATTAACACTGTCCATAAGACGACTTGTGAGAATTTTTTCTGGATGCTTTTGTGCAATAAATCTAGCAAGGTTTTCAAACCAACCGATAGCTTCCTTTATTTCTGCCGATGACGTTTGTTCTGTCTCCCCCGCCTGTTCGCTATCACTAGAGTGGAGTTCCTCTTGAATGGTAGTCACCTGCATAACCTCCAACTCCCTCAATGCGAGGGTGAGTCGGTCCTTCATCGGTTTATGGCCAGGGGGTTTATTTTCTTCTGTCGTGATATACGTACGGCGGGGCATTTTCTTCCAGAAAAGGCCAGTTTCATCACAGTTAAACATTTGCTGTGGAACGTAGCCTTCTCTGGAAACTAATTCCTCAAATGTCTTGAGAAATTCGTCTGCTGTTTTCTTGTCGGAACTGGCCGCTTCTCCATGCCTGACAACTGAGTGAATACCAGCCCTCTTCTTAAAGCGATCAAACCACCCATGAGAAGCCTTGAACTTTGCGGGGGCTTCCTGCGATGTTCCTTCGTCTCCGTCGTCTCTTTGGGCTTGCACGAGATCCGTAAAGATGGCGGTCGCCTTGTGCGAAATTACCGATTGCGTGAGAGTATCACCGGCGATCTCCTTCTCTTTAATCCACAGTAGAAGGAGCCTCTCCATCTCGTCGTTGATCGCTGTCCTTCCACTAGCAAGGATAGTCATGCCCTTAGAAGACTTACTTGCTTTAATGGCTTCCTTATTCTTGATAATCGTTCCGATCGTCGACTGATTACGGCCATACTCCCTAGCAAGGCTAACAATACGCGTGCCTTCTTCAAATTTCTTTATTATTTCCAGCTTCGTTTCCATAGTAATCATCTTCTTGCTTCTCCCTTTACCATCACTAGCAACTTTGGGACCCATGGCTAACGAATTAAAGTTTGACATAAGCACAAGCACGATATCGTAAACACTAACACGAGATAAACCCGATGCAACGGCTGCAACGCACCGCTGATTTTTCGCTTAGCTAGCCGTAAACAACGGATAGCGTCTCAGAGCTCTCTTTATCGGGCATTATGGGAGGATTTCGGCCAATAGCGTATCGGCATCTTAATGATGCCGTGACGTTGATCAATAGCAGACCAGCATCTAGTGACGTTGCAGTGACGCATGTAGTGACGTATGAGGTGGTGAGGCAATTGACTCTGCATCATACGCACGCACACCAACCGCCAAGTTTGAATTTTGGAGTTGTTGTTTGTTTTTAGTTTTTTATTATAATAATAAAAAATGTTTTTTTAATATAATAATAAAAAATATTATTATTATTATTATTACAACATCGTAAGGCGGGGTGAATATCGTAACCTGGGGTCGTATCCC
The DNA here is from genome assembly GCF_053919585.1 of Euprymna scolopes. Lineage (NCBI taxonomy): Eukaryota > Metazoa > Mollusca > Cephalopoda > Sepiida > Sepiolidae > Euprymna > Euprymna scolopes. The sequence goes on from NC_136503.1 coordinate 37,287,743, forward strand.
GGGGTTCTAGTGTGTATAAAATATCAACTAATTTTTTATTCCTAATTTTAGTCGGGTTCTAGTGTTCTCTCGTAAAGCAACAGCAACACCCGGAAACAATTATTTTGGCCAAATCATCGTTTTTTTTTTTTTTGTTTGTTTTTTTTTTTGGGGGGGGGTAAGAAAAAAAAATCGTCCACGCCCATCAAACTTAAAATCGAATCGGAAACTCGAAAACGGAATGAAACGAACTTTGTTATTATTCGAAAAATGTTTCATTTAAATAATTTGTTAAAAAAAAAAAGTTTTACTTCATAAAAATCCAATGTTGTTTTCATTACAAAATTGTTTTATTGAAATTATATTTTCTTACAGATTTTTAAATCCTTGTTCTTACAATTATCGATACATTTTGATAGAATAAATGTTTTGGTTTTCAAATATTTTATGTTCGGGAAAACTTATTTGGTCAATAAGAAATTGGAATTTTTTTTTTTTTTTTTTTTCATTTTGAGTGAAAAAGAATGATACTCCTTGGACGTTGAGTTCCATGGCCACCAACAAAATTATTTAATGGTCGCTCCCTTAGTCAAGCATGCGCACGTAACATTTTTTTTTATTTATTTACTTACGTTGCCTTTCGCACTTTTACAAACATTATTTGTTTACGTTGAATAATAAAAAAAAAAAAAAAAAAAAAAGTAACTACACCATTTATTGATAATTTCTCACTTTTACAAACATTTTTAATTTCATCATGAGCGGGATAACTTTTTGGTAAATATTTACATTTAGGTCCACCTCCACCTCCACAATTTTCTTTTTAAATGACTTTTATTGATAAATAAATCTACTTCTCTGCAACGGACACTGAATCCCTCCTCTGACAACAAATATCAGTTAAATTTTGCAAATATCCCCCCCTCCCCCCAAAAAAGGTGTTTATTCCGAAATCTGTTAACATGAGTAGGTTGGGTGTGTTAAAATCTAAAAAAAAAAAATTTTAATATTAAAAAAAAAAATACCAATTTTTTAAAATGAATATTAAAATAATTTCTCACTTTTACAAACATTTTTACATGCGCACATAAACAACTTTTCTTTTCTTTTTTTTTTTTTAACTTTTTTCATTTAAAAATTAGTAAATTTTAATGAATAGAATAATAAATCATTTATCATTAGTATGTGTTTTGGGTTTTGTGTTGAATGAAACTTTTTTTTTTTATTATTACAACAATAATGAACCAATTTAAATCTTCCGGCATGCATTTAAGGGTTACGAAATCATCAATAAATCGTTTAGTTACTAAGCTAACGTCAATAAATAAAATGATATGTGCGCATGCGCAGCGACTATTAAATAATTCTGCTGGTTGCCATGGAACTCAACGCCCAAGGAGTATCGAATTAATAACTGGTATTTGTGGAGAAACCCGTGATGTTTTGGGGGTGTCATCAAAATGGAACGAAAATTGTGATTTCGTTCCGGTGCAGTTATTTTTTGTTCTACACATGTGTGAAAGAAAGAAATTGATAACAAGCGAAACTAATTAAGCGAAAACTAACTAAACAAGCGAAAAACTTAAATTTAATGAATGAAAATGGCTTGCACGACTGACAATGTATAAAAACAAATAAATATTACTTTTTTTTTTCGTTTTATATATATATATATATATATATATATATATATATATATATGATCCGTTATTTAAAATTTCCCCGTTAATTTTTTTTTTTTTTTTTTTTTTTGCGTTTTCGAAAAATAAAAAACATTGAATTTTTCCTGTTAAATTAAAAGCAAATAAATGTTACTTTTTTTTTCTCCGTTTAAAAAAATATATGTATATGATTCGTTGTTTAAAAATTTCTTTTTCGGGTGCAGCTTAGATAAGTAGGTCCCGCAGACGAGCCTCGTTCTGACATTTGGAAAATTTAGGTTAACAACCGGTGAAGCTACCGAAAAGGAACCCTTTTGAATTAAACAATATTTTTAAAATTAATTTCTTAATTTTACTTAAAAACAAAATGTAAACATATAGACAAAATATTTTAGAAAATAATTTCTTAATTTTAAATGAAAATTGATTATAAAGAAAAAAAATTTGTAAATATTGAAAAGTATTGCAAAGCGGGTTCTTTGGGATAATAGGGGCGCCTACCCCACTTCTAAAAAAGACAATAAACGAAAAAAGCTTTAGTGTTTTTTTTTGTTTTTTTTTTTTAAGCTTAAAACGCAAGTAGTGGCTAGTTGTTAACTTAGAATAACAAGGTTGCCTGCCCACGAGGGCAGAGTTAAACACAAGGTCGATTTTTAATGTAGAGAAGCTAAAAGCAAGTTAAGCAAAAGTGTAAAAAAAAAAAATAATAAATAAAAACAATTCAAAGAATTAAGGAAAGACAAAATTCAAAGAAATTTCAAGCATTCGTTACTACAAACATAACGAAAAAGTGTAAATAAATAAATAATTGCAACCAAAGGCAACATAAGTCAACATAAAAAGGGATCAATAATGATAGAAGCACCTGTGTCACATGATCTAACTTTTCAGGTTTTTCAGAATGAGGCTTGTCTGCGGGACCTACTTATCTAGCTGCACCTCTTTTCGTTTTATTCTATTAAAAAGCAAAAATGATTGTCAACGATCATCAAATCTAAGGGAGATAACCAGCATAATCATAGCAAAAATAAACATTTTGCAAGATATAATTTGGGACGCTGAAATGATCAATAGAACAATGAATGTTAAATGAAAAAATAAAATAAAAGATTACACGATTACTGTAGCAGAGTTCCGGAAATTGCTGAAGCAATTTTTACAAAAAGGAAATAAGTTAGCGAAGTTAATAAACGAACTTAAAAATATGACCATGTTAAGTAGCAAAATAAATTTATTATTAACGCACACAAAACAAAAGTAAACAACCTGTTACAATGAAACTATGTTAATTAATCAACAACAAAAATTAAATGAACTTGTTAATTAATCAAGAAGTTGTCCAATTAGCCAAAGAAAAATGCTTCTCTTATTTAAGAGACCCCCCCCCCCCAAAAAAAAAAAAACGAACACTATATTTTGTGCAGAATCTTTGAACGGTGTTATTTTTTTCTACTTTAATCAGACAGAAAGACTGATTACCTAAAATAAAGAAAAACAAATTTCTTATTTTTTAATGTTTTATTTTCGTTTAAAAAAATAAAATTACATTGACGGTTGAAATACTTCAAAATCTACTTCAAAAAAGTTTTAATCATCCTGACGCTGACTAATTACCTAAAATAAAGAAAAACAAATTTTTTGTGTGTGTACTGTATGAGTGAGTGAGAGATCATTTTTTTTTTTTTTCTTTTAACATTCTTTCATTGGTGTACTGACCATTTCAGCGTCCCAAATTATATCTTGCAAAATATGCTTATTTTTGCTATGTTTATGCTGGTTATCTCCCTTAGATTTAATGATCCGTTGACATAAGCGCCAAATTCAGTTTCCTGTGTACATAATCCGTTGTTTAAAATTTCCTTTAAACATTTTTTTATCAATTTAATGACAATCAATATTTTAATTTATTAAATTAAAATATTGATTGTCATTCATTTTCTCATTTACGCTCGATTTCTTTGTATGTTCAATTAGAAACGTGTATTATTGCACCGCCGCACCGGAACCACATTACAATGTCCGTTCCATTTTGGTGTCACCCCAAAAGCATCACGTTTTTTCTGGTAATAATAAAAACAAAGTTCGTTTTGTTTCCGATTCGATTAATAAGTTTGATGGGCACGAACGATTTTTTTTTTTTTTTTTTTTTTGTGATTTTAGCCAAGGTATTTCGACGTTTAGTCTTGAAGATATGTTGATTACTTAGAGAAATTCCGTTTTTAATTGACTTTTTATGCGATTTAAAGCTTAACATAAGTTTATTTTGAAAAATGAAGTCTTCAAAGTTTTTACTTTAAACTTTCATGTGCTTTCGAAATCTAAAATTCACACAAAAAATATCCTGTCCATTTTCTCTATTTAAGTTTTAATTATTATTAACGAAATATTTGTTCGATAAGTCGTGACATAAAAATAACTGAAGTTCATAAAACAAAAACATTTTTCAAAATGAAATATTAAAAAAGTAATTTTTTGGATTTCTGAAACTAAGATATTTCTTAAATGAGCTTTTCAATTCTAAAATAGTGAAAATAACTTTAAACTTATTTTTATTTTTAAAACTACTGTTTAAGTTAAATGTTGTGAAATAATTGCCCGTTCCATGTAATGATCGGCGGTGAACTACGGACACTTAAAAAATTTTATTTTTGTTAACAAACAAATGAATGAATCTAATAAAATTGTGATCACATCGCGTGTATGCATGTATCTCATCATTGCGTGACTTGTACATTTTTTCCCCTATTTATTTACGATAAATCGATTACTTTAAATTTAATTGTTCAATTAAATCCACCGAAATTAAATTTATTTCGTAATCAGTATCAGCCATTTTGATTTTTTTTTAATAGTCAGAAAAATAGAATGAATTACTTTGTGACCCTTTGAAATTAAGATAAAAAAATTATTTTTAAAGAATGAAAACTTTTAAACTGTTGAATAGAAAATAATTTATGCCTTTTAAAATTCTTAGAAAATCTTCGTGTATTAAAATCTTTACATCCAATAATTAAAACGTTACCTTTTAACAAAGTTATAACTTTTGTAATAACTCATTAAAATTAATTTCATTACTAAACGATGCCGTAATAATTAAATTTAACTTCCGAAATCCTTTTTATTTTTAAATACTGGGAAAGGGGGGGTTACTCCCGAATAGCGCTGCTGCTGAGTGCTCTGTTGTGCTGCTGCTCTGCTGAGCAAATCCAACAAGTATTAAATAAAATGTCGACATTAGCCAACAAACAACCGACCCTTTTTCACTCCCTTTTTCTTTTCGTTGCCCGTGCAAAAAAAATGGTTACTAATTTCTTGGTTAATCTAATTATTCCATTGTTCCCTACAGTTGATGCGTATTAATTGCATCAACATTTTTAATTAAATATTTAATTCCTCGCTTTTTCTAAAATAAAACAAACTCAGATTTGTTTGACGAGGAATAAAAGAATTCGAATTTTATCACGTGTTTATTGGAACACGTGATAAAATTTTATTTAGTTTGAAAACGAAATATTAATGCGATTTTTTGTTTCTTCTCGAAATAAACTTTCATACAAATTCTGATCGATTTCATTTTAAGCATTCAAACAATCTAAACAATTTAGTTTTTAATAAATAAAACCATTTTAATATAGATTATGTCCCTTTTTGTAAACTTAATATAGTTTTCTTATTTGTGTCTTCGCCATTTTGTTTATTTACTTTTTCTACCCTCACTATCTTAATATAATTACTTCTGTTCGATATTATGACAACTTCTTTCGTTTGCCTTTTAAAAAAAATTAGGGAATGTTTAATTTATACAATCTGTTTGAGAAGGTTAATTGATTAACCCTGTGTGTGTGTGTGTGTGTGTGTGTGTGTGTGTGTGTGTGTGTGTGTGTGTGTGTGTACAAAATACTGTTAAAAACTCACCGATTATGTCACGGTAACATATACTGAGCCAGTTTCTAACAGCATTTTGTGTAGTTTTTTTTATTTTTAACTCCTTTTCCCAAACTTACCGTGTCAAAGAGAGAGTCGGTGCCATTTTTAATTTTCCAATACATCGATAAACCCTATGTTTTCGAGCTGAATAAACATGTTATATTTAATAAAAACACTAGAAAATTACCCAGTTAGGTAGAAAAGTAACTTATCTTGCTTTTGATAACATTTATTTGTTATATATTTATTTTTTGACAACTTTTTCGAATCTTTGTGTACAGTAAAACAACCCCCCCCCCAAAATACATGTGGAGATTAATGTAAGAGATGCACAATGAAGGAAGAGAAAGTAAGTAGTGACCATGCTAACGCCTGTACCTTGCTCTTTTTTTTTTTTTTTTTTTTTTTTCAATTATATTATTCTATGATGGTTGAAGATATGCATTGCATTAGAAAAAAATATGAAAATGATCCGGTGGATGTGTAATGCGAGTCTTAAAGACTGGTTTAAATCTGATGATGATTTCAGAGGAAGCTTAAATTTCGGTAGTATAGGAAGATGTGTGCAGAAGAGGAGACTTTGTTGGTTTGATCTCATTAAAAGAATGGATGCGAGCTTGGGTTAGTAGATGTAGAACAGTGGAGATGACAGCAAAATGCCAAGAAAATCATGCGAAGTGATAAGGATGAATTTTAGAAAAATTGGGATAAATATCCGTCAAGAGACAGATTCATTTTGGGATGAAGTAAAGAATAGATACCCCGTAGCAGACGACGCCGCCTGGCGGTGCCAGGCGCACAATTCAACTAACACCGGTGATTCGACCTTGAAATTGGCACAAGCACATGGCGTCGGTTAGCAAACATGCTCGAATATTCACCAGCATCTTTTTAAAAATATATTTACAAAACCTTTGAAGATTTAAAAGAAAAAGTATATATTTACTAAACATTTTAAGACAATTCAATATTTATTCTTTAAAACATTAACTTCAGCGACAATTAATATATTTTCAAAATAATATTTTTAAATGTTACATTTTTACGAATATTCGCGAGCAAGATTTTTTTTTAAATAAAAGATATATGTACAGAACTTTTTAATAACTATTTTATCTTTTTATCAAACAAAAATAGAACTTTTATAATGACATATATATTATGGACTGTTTCGAAATTTTTAAATTAAAGTTAGTTTTATTTTAACAAAAAAAAAAGACGAGGTGGGTTTTTTTTTTTTTTTTTTTTCAATTAAATTATAAACTTTATTTGAACTTTCAACAAACTTTTACAGACATAAAAATAGACTTTAAAGATATTTTATAATAATTTTTAGAAAAATATATTTAACGAAAAGATACAAGCAGTACGCCTGCTGCCTGCAGTAGGATACATGGAGATAGTCGAAAAAAGGAATAAAGAAACCTTATTACCCATAATAAAAAACATTGTTTTAGCAGGAACGACCATTCATAGCGATGAATGGAAAGCATATAATCGTGGCCTTACGGTCTTGATATAATACGATAAAGACTGATTTGGGATTTCCCCATTACAATGTAAACCATTCACAACATTTTGTGAACCCAAACAACCAAGTCCATACACAGACAATAGAAAGCTATTGGAATCGCCATAAACGATTTATTAAATCAATGCTGCTCGGCTGTAGAAGATCTCACTTAGATTCCTATCTGATGGAATTTATGTGGCATGAAAGAAATTCAGAAAATACATTTTTCAAATTGTGTGATATCATTTCTGTACAACATCCATTTATTTAAATGTATTTTGTTTAAATGTTATGTTTCGTTACATTAAAAACTTGTATTTAATTTGCTTTTGTGGATAAGTAAACAAATAGGAAGTTTTTTTAAATAAAAATAAAAATTATAAAAAGATTTCTATCTTGTGATACTACATTTCATCTTTATAAAAATAAAAGTTATAAAAAGATATGTGAATAAAATAATATATTTTTTTATCTCGATTGTTTTATATTTGTGATTTTATTATGCATAAAAAATTGCCTCGGCCTAAAAGGATTTCTCCTTCACTGACCACCGACATACATCGCACTGTAAATAAATATTGAATTGTATTAAAAACGCACAAAAAAGAAATGGCCAAAACCGTATAGAATGAACCTTTTTTTATAAGTTTTATTCAAACAGTCTTTATTTGAACTTAATGGACTGTTGTTTTTTTTTTTTTTTTTTTTTTTTTTTCAAATTATTATTTATTAACTGTTTTATTCTTTTTATCAAACAAAAATAGAACTTTTATAATGAAATATATATTATGGACTGTTTTTCAAACATCGAAATTTTAAAATTAAAGTTTTATTTAAAACAAAAAAAAAAGACGGTGTTTTTTCTTTTCGAGATATTTTTTTTTCACCATTTATTACTTTGAAATTTTATTCAACAATGAAATGATAAAAAAAAACTTTTTGTTAAATATATTTTTTTATAGTTCAAATTGTTGCATGAGAAAGAATATTTAATCAAAACTTCAAGTTTCAGCAGTAAACTGAGTATTTATGGATAGTTTCTTTTTTTTCTTCTTCTTAGAAGTGGCAAACTTCAAATTTATCGTACAAATATGTAGTTTATTTAAGATTAATTTTTGGCATTTATAATTTAAATACAACTTTGGACGTCTGTCTCCCCTCTCCTGAGCATATGGCATATCTAGATTTCCAATTTTTACTCTTTGCATTAAATTAGGCTGTATTTTGGCAATAACGCATCAAATGTCTTTTGTCTGGTTTATCAGCATAGATATGGGATTTTACAGATCCCCAAAGAAAATAATCTAATGCGATTAAATTGCACAGTGGTGAGTTGACAAGTCCATTTTGTGAAATTCATTCATTAAATGTTTCAAAATCATGTTTCAAATAAATTTGCACAATTTGCAAATGTTGCTTGCAATTAAAGAAAATAAATTTGCACAATGAAAAGTTCATCACTTTAAAAAAAAACAAAAAAACTATGTGTCAATATCTATATGTTTGAAATACTTCATAAGTTGTTTATGTAAAATAAGCGTCAATTTGTATTTATCTTTATTAGGCAATTCTGGGTCTAACAATAATTCTGACTAAAATAATTCTTTCCGAATTTAGTCACAAAAACATGGGTTTTGTAAATTTTTATTAAAGATTAAGGAAATTAAAAAATTCCACACAAAAAATGTATTATTTCTTGTATGTCATCCAAAAGTTTACCTTTGCTGAGACGGTTTGTTAAAAGAACTAATTGAATTAATAAAGAAAAGTAAGAAATATCCCTGAATCTGAAGCATAATCGGTTTTTCTCAAATAAATTTTGAGTTCTGAAAAAGTGATCTGAATTATATTATTTAATTGGAATTTATTATTGAGATGAGTATTATTTATTAATTTTATTTATTACGGACTATTATCCTCATCTTTTCTTAGTTGTTTCACGACGTCTTGGCCAACTATTCCTCTGGCCTTTGTCAGGTGGTAACTGCGACGGATAGGAACTCTGAATATCCTGACTGCAATTACTGCCTTTTGTAGTTGTCGTCTCACGACGTTTTGGCCAAGTAAGCCTCTGGCCGGCTTCGGGTAGGATTAAAACCGCTATCTTCAGACAATTCTCACCTGGAACTGTAGAGATTCAACGTCTCTATCAACTGCACCACAGGCCCTGAAGGGCGATCCATGTTGAATTTTTTGGTCTTATAAATTCATGTTTGTTAATTATCTGATCTTCCATGGTCGGGTCTATACCGAATGGGATATATTATTTAATTGGAATTCATTGAGATGAGTATTATTTATTAATTTTTATGTATTGCAGACTATTATCCTCATCTTTTCTTAGTTGTTTGACGATGTTTCAGCCAACTATTCTTCTGGCCTTTGTCAGGTGGTAACCGCGACGAATAGGAACTCTGAATCTTATCACTGAATGCAGTCGAGAAATTCAAAGTTCCTATACGTTGCGGTTACCACCTGACAAAGGCCAGAGGAATAGTTGGCCGAAACGTGAAACAACTAAGAAAAGATGAGGATGATAGTTCACAATAAATAAAATTAATCTGAATTAGTTTAATTTATCAGGAGTGCCTTGGTAATGTTAATATTTTGTTCATACAAAATATGCATATGCTCTATGGGTATGTTATAAATATGAAACTGCTATTTTTATATTCCATAAAACTGGGGGCAGTTATTTTGATTAAAACTATAGATTACAGAAAAATAGTAGCATGAAAAAGAAAACCAAGTGTTCATGGTATTATGCCATGAATAATCCTGCTCCAGTGTTACTGGTGGGGGTGGGGGTGGGGGTGGAAGTAGATATTAAGGAGCAAGTACAAATGGCAGCCACCTTCATTTTGGAATGCTTATATGGGCAAAGCAGTTAAGCCTGAGAAAGTTTGAAAAAAGACGAAATGAACACATAATTTCTGAAAATATGTATGAGAGCTTAACCTAATCTGATGGTACACCAAATTAACATATGAATGTTTTGAATGTTCAAGGAAAACTCATCTTTATTATATAGATATATACATATGTTATGTATAGGTATATATAAAATTGCTCCATTCGGTGTAAGTTGCTGATGATACAACGCTCTATGACATGCACGAGGGAAGAACGGATGTAAGTAAATCTAAAAGTGGCAGCATCATTAGATGACCTCCAGACCATAGTGGAATGAGGCTGCAAATAGATGATAACATTTAATGCTAGTAAGACTAAGCTGCTCTCTTTTAACAATTACAAGACTCCTCTCCAACCACCGATATCCGTGACAAATAACTCCTTACCTGAGAATTCTTCCTTCAAACTCCTCAACTTAACATTTATGGGCAATATGAATTGGAACAAATATATTGAGAACCTCGTTAAGTAGGTGGGTTCCCTCTATCGAGCTAGAAGACTACTACAACCTGAAAGTATCCTGTACCTCTACACGGCCACCATTCGCACATGCATGGAGTATTGTTGCCACATCTGGGCTGATGCGTCTATCACTAGCCTCTCTCTCTCGGGTAGGGTCCAAATAAGAGTTTCCTATCTAATAGGTCCCACTTTGTCAACTAAGCTCCAACCCCTGTCCCATCACCGCAGTGTTGCAACTCTGTGCCATTTTTACAAATATTTTAATGAAATGTGCTATGAATTCGTTGCATATCCCTGACAAACCCGCTTAGTAGCAAAATCTCATTCCTTGAGATCCCTAAATGCCAGATGCTTTCTACGCTAATAGTTTCTTCTTTCAAACAGCTACCTGCTTCATTGACTGTACTGATATGCAGAAATTTAAATGTAATGTAAACCAACATCTTGTTAATCCTTCTTAGGCATAGTTCCAAATAGTAACCCCTAACGTCCAAGTGGCGATATGCCATGTTAGAGTAGACTTGAGTATAAAAAAACAAAAAAAACAAATCAATAGTACTGATATGGTAAAAAAAAATTTGGTGAATTTGCTCAAGCATTCTGTTTGGAGAAAGCCAATGCTTGAGTGAATTCACCAAAAGATTTTACCAATTTTTTAACTCCATTCTTAGATTTGTCCATTTTGTGAGTCGCCGATGTTTTGAATGGAATTTAAAAGCCTTTTAAGCGGCCTCGATAATTTACCAGTGAATTTTACCAAGTACGTTATTCATTACCGTATAAATCCTTACAGAAGGTCTGAAAGAACCTGTAGCATAGTTGATAAAGTATTTGGTAAAATTCAGTTGTAAGTTATTCTTCTGAGGGTTGAAGGTTCAATCCTTAATGCAGGCAACACTCAAAATACAATTGCAGATTACTTAGGACTTGGCTGACATGCTAGATTCAGTGGAGGAAGACGTGGCTGGTTACCTTTTAATGCATCCAAAACCAAACTCCTATCCTTACATCATCAACGCTCTGATCCCCATCTGGCATCAATTGGGATGGATGGCTCTCGTCTGGGTGAGGCCCCGTGTTTTGACAAGCTTCTGGGTTTGACCTTTACTCCTGATCTGAAATGGAACACGTATATCAAGTCTGTTGCCAAGGTCGCTGGAAAGATGGTGGGATCCTTCTATCGCTCCAGAAGATATCTCACTACTGATGCAATTCTCTATCTATATAAAAGCCAAGTACGTCCAAGGATGGAATACTGTTGCCATATCTGGGCAGGAGCTGCTAAAAACAGCCTATCCTGCCTTGACAGAGTACAAAATAGACTTCGTGGCTTAGTGGGGGATGCCCTTTTCTCTACCCTGCAACCTCTCTCCCACAGAAGAGACGTTGCGAGCCTGTCCTTGTTTTATCGTTATTTCCATGGCAGATGCTCGTCTGAACTCCAATCTCTGGTCCCCCCTCGCCAATCTTTCACGAAAAACACCCGTCTAGCTGAATCCACTGTGAAAAATTTCCCCCACTCTTTATCTGTGCCTAAATCAAAACGCGGATTCCATGAACAAAGCTTCTTTCTTAGAACTGCACGCATGTGGAACTCTGTTCTGTCTGCCTGCTTCCCACCGGACTACAACTTGGATGTCTTCAAGTCCAACGTTAACAAATTCCTAATGAACCGCCCCCCCCCTTAAGTAAACACTTCATCAAATCTCCACACTAACGTAATGTACTTGCAATAACCCTTATCCCTGAGTGGCTTCCGGGCCTTGATAAGTGGTGATCACTGTGTAAAAAAAAAAATAAAGGGTTCTGTTGGAAATTTTGTGCAGATTCCCAAGTTTGATGGAAAGATTCTGATTTCAACAAGATACACCTGAAAAAAGTCGATGGTTACATTGACCGAAACATTTTGAAAATAACACTCAAGATAAGAACAGACAGAAGAATCCAAATACGAATGAATGTTATAGTTCCAATAAAAATGCAATTAAAAAAAATGTTTGAAATTGTGATGCTTTTTTATTTAAGCATCTACATTTTAAAGATTAAATTGTAAGATATGGCTGAACATTTGGGTTTATATCCGTGTGAAGAGTAGTCTGGTGTTCAAATATCCAAGCATAAGATAAAGTAAATGTTCAAAATATGTGTGAAATAGTCTAAACATGTTTACCTTTATGCTTTGTTGTACATAAAAAAAAAAAAAAAAAAAAAAAAAAATGTATAACTATGTATATTGGTCCCCAGATTTATCAGAGGGATCTATTTTTTTCAGTGGCGTCCATGCTTCCGTGTGTCTGTTAGTCCGGACAAACCGTCCATTAGTTTCTCCTGAAATTTTGCCACAAATTGTATTTTATTAAATAGATGTGCACAGTAAAAAAAAAAATTATTTTCGCAAAAGTTCCCCTTGCATTCCCAGAGGTCAACAAGGCCCCAAAATGGCCAAAAATGACGTTTTGTCCCATAACTTTTGATCCATCCATTAGATTTTCCTGAAACTTGGCCAAAATGTGGAGGCTATTGTTAATATAAATTCTGTATGGGTGACCCTGGCAAAATTCTGGTTCGCATCCCTCTGGGACTTTTAGGGCTAAAAAAAAAGCCTTTTTAGAGCTTTTTTTCATATTACTCAAATGCTTGATATGTATGTCTATATAGTGATTTTCCATCATGGGGCTGAATTCAGATATACATGTCTTAAGGCGTGAAACTGCACCAGTTTGTCCATTTTTCACTGGCTGTTCCTAGGAACTCAGAAGTGGTCGCAAATGCCCCAAAATTGCCAAAAAAGGACACTTTTTACCCCATAACTTTTGCCTCCTCTATTAGATTTTTCTGAAACTTGGTGAAAATGTGAAGGCAACGTTGGCCCTTCACACTTCTCGCATTCATCATTTCTTCACTATTTTTTTGTGGCATCATCTCGCATGCAGCACCGGAGGAGGACCACGCACACGCTGTTTGTTATCTTTGCTCTTATTTAACTAGTATAAAAAAATTGAATGACTATACAAATGCAATTGTATATCTATTGACAATTTTTCTAGATTACTAACCTGATTTTCTGCTCATATTTTTTTATTTTTTGTTTGTTTAAAAAAGATTAATTCTTGTATATTCTCATTTCTGTTTTTCTTATCCATATTTACTGATATCCACCCAGACAATCTATCAAACTCATTTTCATGTTTCAACAAAATTTGATTGAAATCTTTTTCACTTCTGTTTCTGATTATAAAGCCGTACTTTCTATCTCTGTATATATTATAAAAGTGACCTTGTGTGTGTACGCACACAAAACTGTCTCTACCAAATTAGTCAATTTTTAATCTATATACTTAACACTTGATATATAGGGGATTTAGATCTGTGGAACAAATTCAATTTGGGTTTTAGTCCATAAAAATAGCTGCTAAGGGGTCAAAATTGGAACTTGCCAGGTGTAAGTTGACTTATTGTGTATTTTCTGTGCATACGCACATGTACATTTATGTTTAACTGTGTCAATTTTTAAAGTTTTGATATTCACATGTCGTTTGGTCAGATGGTAGCAAATACCGCTGGAGAACTAAATGTTTTAAATGATCTAAAAACATGGTCTCTGAAAGAAATAAACATTATACCGGTTGTGATAAAGCAACTGGCCTAATAAAATAAAAAAAAAAGAATCTTCAGAAATACTTAGAAGCAATCCCTGAAAGACCAAGCCGTAACAAAATACAAATAGCAGCCATGAGAGAGAGAGAGAGAGAGAGAGAGAGAGAGAGAGAGAGAGAGAGACTATTCTTGAAAGAGCCTTTGAATATAAATTTAAATTGTAACAGAATCAAGTGTTAGCTCCCGTGATCTCTTAAAACTAACTGAAGTAAAAAAAAAAAAAAAAAAAAAAATTTTTAAGTGGAAAAGAGAAAGCAAATTGCTGTATTGAATGTGCCATTAAAGTATATCTGGCAATGTGACCCTGATTTTGGAGTTTGGCATCATCTCCTTAATGGTATCTATGAACCATCCTCTCTGTTGGTTAAATATAACTTATTCATAAAACTGGATTCGGTTATATACACATCAATTTACATCACAAACAATTTAATAGTCACAAACCATGAATAAATATTTAAAGATATTAAGGACTTAAAGCATAAAAGCTGTTACCAAAATAACTGTATTTAGCCTTGAATAATCTTTTTCTGTTCATTACAGAACTCTTTTCTAAGAATTTAAGAGATATTATTAGTTTCTATCTACTCTATCATTTCTATAGAAAGTGTTCAATGGAGCTCCAATCTTTGGTTTCTCCTTATAGGGCTAGCACAGCAAGAACTCATCTGCTATCTCAAATGAAAGAAACTTTTCTGTTTTTTTTTTTTTTTTTTTGTTTTTTTACAAGTCCAATGAAATTTCCATGGATAGAAGTTTTCCATGTGTAGAACAGATTACGACGAAACTGCTTCTCTATAATTTACAACATAGTTGTTAAAAGCTGAAAATGTTCACACAACTATAAAATCTTTCTATCTTAAAGGTCTATCCAGTCTGGAGTTCACAGTATTAACGCTAGCATATCTCTTGATCCATCCTGGGCACAACCCTATTCCTGATTTTCATCAATAACCTCCCAAATCACGTTCTTCGTTCATTTGTTGACATCTATGCAGACGATACTACTATATTTGACAACACTTCAACGGCTGACAAAAATCAGAATCTTGCTGATTCCCTCTCCTCTGACCTGGAGCCTTTGATACAGTGGGATAAAAATGGCTAGTTGCCTTTAATACATCCAAAACCAAACTTCTATCCTTTCACCCCCAACGCTCGTGCATCCACTTTGTCCCAGTTGAAATGTATAGCTCTTACCTTGATTATGCACCCTTCTTATACAAACTTCTAAGACTTACATTTACCCCTGATCTTAAATGGAAGACCTACATCAGATCCATCCCCAAAATCACTGGGAAAACGGTGGGATTATTCTACTGCTCCTAAAAGTATCTCACTTCCGATGCAATCCTCTGTCTGTACAAGAGTCCAATACATCCTAAGATGGAGTACTGTTGCCATATCTGGCGTGGAGCTCTTCAGTATACCATTTCCTACCTTGACAGTACAGAACCGTCTTTGAAATTTAGTGGGCAATAACGTTTTCGTCTCCCTACTTCCTTTTTCTCACTGGATAGATGTTGCGAATCTACCTCTGCTCTAACGATGTTTTTATGGTAGGTGCTTTACTGAGCTCCAATCTATTGTCCCTTATAAAATGTTCACAACTTGCCTGGCTGTAACAACCACCAATAACTTTCCTCACTCTCTATCTTTGCCTAAAACTAAACAAAAATTCCACTCCTTTCAGCTCCTTTCTTGAATTGTTCCTCTGGAATGCAATACTGTGGATTTGTTTCCCAGATGACTATAACATGGTTGTCTTCTAGTCTAATTGAATAAATTCCTATTTATTCACCCATTTAGATAATTTCGACCTACCAAAGTTTCACCATGACTGATCTTGTTGTCCCACCATCTACCTAACATTTAACCCTTATCCTAGAGTGACCTCCAGACCTTAGTAAGTGGTGACCACAAAAATTAAATCCAATGTCAATAAATATTTGTCATAAACTGTCCTTATAAGTAATCAAACTTAGTTCATTCCATTAATCATTTTTTGATGCTCCCATAATAATCAACTTATTCTTGAGTGCCTTGATTAGTGGTGATTCATTAGTGTTTCTAAAAAATCTGAAAGGTGGTGGATATACCATAAAACAAAAAGCACACCAAATTGCATTCTTTATTGAAAATTGATAAAGCTTTTCATTTGAAACTGATCTTGGAAAATTTTTAATAACAGAAAGCAAATTGGTGAAAACCAATCTTAATTTAAAAAAAAACAATAAAATTTATTTTTCTTAAATTATTTGTGGACTAATTGTTTTTTTGTTTTTTTTTACGATGTTTCAGCCAATTATTCTTCTGGCCTTCGTCCACAACAATAGTCCACAAATAATTAAATAAAAATAAATTATACAAATTACTCATCTCAATAAGAATTCTAAATTAATTTAATAAAGAAATAAAAGTTGAAAATCTTAGATCGGACAATAAACTGGGTTATTAAATTTAATATTTATTACTTGTGGAGATACGACATAATCATACACACCGGTTTCCATTAGATCACTAAAGTTAAGCAGCGTTGAGCCTGGTCATTACTAAAATGGGTGACCAATTTGGGAATTCCAGGCGCTGTATGTAGGAGGACGTCAACACCTCCCACAAGAGTTGCAAAAACCTAACATCGTCGCCATCTCCCCTAACAGAAATATACATGTGATTGGGGATCGCTCATGAATTTCATACTCCCATGGAACTTCCTCGTTTGGAGGAAGCCGATTAAACACACACACACTTATAGAGATTTGGTATCTGTTTGAAGCCTGAACTATATTAATAACTGGACTGTCTTTTAATGCTCAATTTGGGATAGGTGGGTGGGGGGATGGTTCTGTTGACATGAGACCATCCTCCCAAGGATTTCTTTCTTGTTTTGTGGGTGGGGTAGGAGTATTTATGTCTTCCTCCATTGGTTTGTTGTGTGAGTAGTGTACATTAACAAGAAATTTTCACAATCGGCCATTTATTAACAAACTCAACATTTACATCTCTATGTATGTAAAGTTATATAGTAATCTTAAGTAAAATTTTCACCCATGGTCAAACTCCAGAGGATTCTTGTTGAGTTTATATAAAAGTGCCCAACAATGGAGCTGTTTAATGTTTTTATAGATTTTTATTTATACAAACATCATTTGGCTACACATTTGTAAAACCTGTTTCAGTCACAACTATAAGCCTGATCTCAAGCTGAAACATTTTTTTATGCTTGTATAAATAGAAATTTTTATTACAGTTATATTTTTATATATACTAAATGTTTACGATTATATATTTGTGTGTGCAGGATTCCCTCCTAAACTTTTTTTTAACATCTCCCATATATGAATATCCAATATATTAATGCCCTATGCAGAAAATGTGTTTTCCACATAAAGACAAGCAAGTTATATATAGTTTTTCTTATAGTTAATCTTTTTACAATTGAATTAAGTCATTTGAATATTAGGTCCCAGATGTCGTTTGACACTTTTCTTTGTCTCAAACTTATAATAGTTAAAGCAGCTGCCACCATCTTATATTACTTATTTCGATTTTGAAGTGTTATTGTTATTTTTATTTATTTATTTTTAATTTTTCTGCCTTTTTTTTTTTTTTTTTTTTTCTGCTCCTTTTTTTTTTTTTTCTTTAACTGAATTTTCATTTGCTTTTCCATCTGCTTGTGTTTGCGTAGCAGTATTTGTTATGCTCGTCTGCATATTAATAACAGAAAACTGATATTTATTATATAGGGACGCTTCTGACTGTGGAGATGGCTGATTGTTTAATGGCTACTTGAGGAGGAGGGATTTTTTGTTGGACAAAATGGGACGTTTCAAAGCTGTGAACTGAATATATTTTCATTGCTTGTTATAATTAATTAACTCTAATCGATTTTAAATTGAAGCATTTTTCCTTTCAGTCGTGCTTTAAACATAGCATCCAATCATTTTCATCTTTCTTCATTTGATTCCAATGGATCCTGACTGAAATTAAGAAGGCAAATAGCAAGTCAGACAACCCCTGCTTTTAATCTATTTCCATAAGGAGACATTTTCTTTAAATTTTATAGTTTGAGACGTTTTCTTTAATTTCTTTTATAACTTCATATTCAAACGTTATTTTATATAAATATTAGTGCAAACACTAGCGAAGGAATTTTTTTCTTTTCTTTTTCGTCACTGCGTATGTGTAACTATGCTCAATGCAGACAGTGCTTTCGATATCACTGGACGGGAGTCTGTAATAACATCATTTACATGTCACAGATCTTCAAATTAGACAAAACGATAACAAATAGTGCAGAAAAATGTAAAAAGAATTGAAAGTAAAATGAATCATGCAACAACTACATAAAAATTGGGGACGACGTGACTGGAAGAAATGAACGCGAAGCACACATGGGTTTAAGAGTTAGAAAGAAAAGAGCGTCGGCTAAAAAAACATTTTTTTAAACATTTCTACATTACACGGACGGCGCCATTGTTAGGAAGGGGTGAGTGATAACTCACAATTTCTTCTTGGTTAAATAACATGGCAAATAAATAACAATTTTTTTTTTTTTTTTTTTCCGAAAATGAAATATTTGACAACCAAAACATTTATTGTATAAAAATGTATCAATATATGATTGTAAAAACATTTATATAAAAGTCTGCATAAGAAAATATATTAATAAAAATATTTTTGAATTAAAGCAACATTAAATTTTCTTTTTTTCCTTTAAGCAACAGTGGGTTTTTTTTTGGGGGGGGGGGGGGCATTTTTTTAATTTAAATAAAATTGCCACTGTAACAAAATCCTCTGTTCTTTCACCGAGAAGTAACACCTGGCGACAGTTTAGTGAAATGCACAAAAAATGGTGCCGTCTGTGTAATGCAGAATTGCCAATTTTTAATTTTAAAAAATAATCTAATTCCAAACTCTACTTGTCTATAGATTAATCTCTCTATCTCCCCCCCACAATACCATCTATGTTGGGCAACTAATTTACAAGGTGAAAAACTCTGGAGTAGCACATTCTCTCTCTATCTCAGCATTGTTTTCTGATATCTGCACAATAGCCGTTCCGAAGTTTTGTTGGAGATTGTGCAACCATTGCTTCACTGCATCATGCAGATACCCCCTCCATCAAGCAGTATTCCTTATATCTCTAGGGAAAGAGACATGTAAAACTGCATTCCTACTTGCATTTAGCATCTCACCTTACTGATATATATCTCTTAATGAGAATGTAAAAACGTTTTCCATTTTGTTTTGTCACTTTTCACTTTCCAAAATTTGCAAAATCCAATTGAGTGCATTGCATCAGATGTTGCAACGCTGAAACAATTTTCTTATTGGAATGATTTCAGCATTTGTTTTCCATCTGAGGAAATTGCTTACTTTAATGTTTAATAACTACTAAATAAGCAGCATCGTTTATGATGCTATCATTTAAATGATTGTGAACCTTTTTCTTTTCTTTTTTTTTCTTTTTCTTTTTTTCTATTTATTAACATCAAAACCGCTTATCCTTAATTCTATGATACTGTATAATATTTTGAGAAAATGTATATATATTAATCTGCAAAGACTCACACTTACTTTGATCTTGGCCATGTATTTTTATAACTAGACATTTTTTTAATGGCGAGGGAAATTTATTTAATTTATCATTTTTTTATCTTTTAACAAGAAAGGGGTAATGCTTCATCAGGTTTTTGTAATGCCATCCTCTCAATAATTATGCCCTTTTTGGGGTGAGGAGGTAATACGGTAGCTGTTTTTTTTTTTTTTGTTTTTTTGCCATGGTATTATACTCGTTGGCATTATATTCTCCTTTAAAGGGCAATTCTCTCAGGTATTACTTCTTTTCTAGAGGATGCACTATAGTATCTGTTGTCATATCATCCTAGGCGGCTTTAACTCCTCTTTTGGTTGGTAGTGTAGTTAGTATATTTTCATTCTTCATGATACATTACTTCCTCGGAGGGAGTGTGTATTTTATGATACCATTCTCCCAAAAAAGTCAGTGGGGGGAAGGGGTAGTATAGTGTTTGTTCTGTTATATAATATAAAGCTGTGTGTGTCTGTTTGTCTGGTCACGGATAGACTCCTATATGGTTGATTATTTTAAAAACACTGATTACATAAAATGATAGAAGATGTATCGAGACACTGAGACAATGGGTATGTTCGATCTGGCAGAACAGTGGTTCATTAAAATTGTGGGGTCTGCGTCTGCGTTCGCGCATGGTCGACAAAGTATGGAAATAAAAAATTTAAAAATTAAAAAAAAAAACGTTTACAAGTGTTTTTGATATAGATGTACATAATACTTTAATAAGTATGTTTTAACTTAAATAGGGATGGTATAATAAAATTGTGGGGTCTGCGTTCGTGTCTGGCCTCCATAGAATGGAAATAGGCACAAACTTTAATAAAGACTTTTCATATCTATCTGTGTCAGTATACTTTAATAATTATGTTTCAGTTTGAAGAAATATGGTATAATAAAATTATGGGGTGTTCGTTCGCACCTGACCTCCATAGAATGTAAATATGTCACAAAGTTTAACAAGGTTTTTTAATAAAGATCCACAGAATATTGTGATAAGTGTTTCAGTGTGAACAGGTATGGTATAATAAATTATGGGGTTTATCTATTTTATTTTTACTTTCATCATATTTTGTTTTGGTTTTGATACCCCCAAATTCGAAGCTATCTCTTTACAACCCTTCCTTTTCATAACCTATCATACTTTCATAAATCAGTCCATTTTCTGTAGGCTGTTTTTGAACCCAGTCAACGATGGGTACTTTTGCTAGTATATATATATATATATATATATATATATATATATATATATATATATATATGTGTGTGAAAAATTAAGTTTATGAAAATGTGGATAAGCATGGTAACATGCTAGTAAAGATCATAATGTATGTATGGCATATTGTTACAGGTATCGACTGGGCTCAGTGTACTAGGTACAAGTTCTGTCAGAGCTATTGTATCACTTTCATTAAATCCTTTATTAAAAGCATGAATCCATGTATCCCTTCTTGAGCTTTGGGTTAAATTATAGGGGTAAACTAAACTCTGAACGTTTCGCATTTCTCTGCTTATTCCAACATTGTTTTCAGTTCTGGATTTCTTTAAATTTATAATGAAGGGTCAAGAAGGATAGAAAGTAGTGTTGGGACGATTCCTAATTTTTATACGATTCCGATTCCAGGAAAATATTGATTAACGATTCCGATACCAAGTACGATTCTGATTCCTAGGGAATTATTGTTTTGAAATATACCAGGTAGTTTTATACTTATGGTCGGTAGTTCCCAAATATGTTCCCTAACTTTGGAAAAGTTATTTTATGTCTACACCGTCGTGTTTTGGTTTAAATAAAATTATTATATAGTAAACTAAACGGAAAAATTAGCAAAATTTATTTTAGAGAAAATTTATTTTACTTAATTGGAATACAGAAAAAAAAAAACTCAAAGAAAATAGAATTATCCTTCAGAGAAAAAACAAATAAAATAGAATTTATATAACAGAACAAAAACAAGAAAATTAGAGAATAAATACACACGATTCATTATTTTGGTCCTCATGATTAACAGATTTAATGAATTAAATAAAAAAAAATATAGCGGAAGAGAAAGAAAATATATACTAATTAAATATAAAAAAGATAAATATTTAATTTAATAATTTATAAATGAACGTGCGTAATGAAAAAAAAAACAATATACCATGTGACATGGCGCCGTAAATACAAAATAACCTTTCCAAAGTTAACGACCATATGTGAGAAATACCATTAATCGAAAGTTTTTGTGTTTTATACCAAAAAGGTAGGTATAGCGAAAAGTTACAATTAAAGGAATTTCAAAAACGATTTTTTGTTTGGCTATTGATAGTTGTATTTGTGACGGCAGTTCTTCAGACCTCCATAATTCACAAGGAGTAGTTAACACCTATTATTTTTTCTTACTTTTTCATTGCTTTTACACGTTGTTTCTAACGTGAAGAATAAGTTTAGCCAAACTAATTTTGAAATAGGGTATATCAAAGGAACACATATAAAAATGATACCACTATAAAAAACAAATGAAATACTAGATAAAATTGAGCGAACATAATTACCAAAATTACAGAAAAAGATAAAAAAAAAAAATTTAAAAATGGTGAAGTTTGTTGAGTGAAATGAATTATTGAAAGAAAATTAATTGAACTAATAGAAATGTTAAATAAAAAAATGTCACATTTCAATATTTTTTTAATAATTAAATTCTTAGGGTTGTCGAAATTAAAAATTAAGTGATTTTTTTTTTTATTAGACTTCTTTCGAAGCTTGTTATCTTGAAAAATATATTTAAAACCCTGTTTTTTTTTTTAAATAAATTGAAAAATAAACGCAATTAAAAAAATTTAATTGATAATTGAAACTTTAAAAACATATTAAACATTGAAAAATTACTTATCTCACAAATTAACGTCCAATAAAGTAGATCCAGTCTTCATACAAGAATTCGGTTATAATAAATATATCTTTCCCAAACTTAAAAATTAAATTTTTTTTTTTTGAGAGAGAGTGCTTTAAAATCGCCGGGGAGTGCCGCCTAAAATTTTAAAGAAGTAAATTTTAGGAGTTTAGTGCCTTTCAAAGACGGTTATCATAATTTATTATCATCATTTAATTTCCTTTTTTTCCTCCCCCCTCCCACCTTTCCACGTGGTTCAGTAGTTAACCAGTGCTCCTGTTGCTGTCAGTCAGCTAACTTTACCTAAGTTTTAATTTCTAGTTAAAAGAATTTTTCATGAATAGAATCAGCATTTTTAAAAATTATTTTTTTAGTTGTATATATTGTATTTACTCTTTGAAGTTAAGGAGAGTTAAAAAAATTGGTGACACCTAGATGGTGACGTAGGCTAAAAAAAAAAAAAAAAGACACTGCGATTTCGACCCTCACTAATAAAACTGCTCTGAGTGACTAGTTGGTAATTTTTTGTTCCTTTTCTTTTTTATTTTGCTCCTCCAATTTATTTGGATGCTTCATAGTTAAATGTTTTAACATGTTGGTTGTGGTCATGTTAGATGGTTTTATTCCTCACGATATTTTAATTTGACAGACTTTGCAAATGGCTTTCAACTCATCATCTTCATCAACTTCAAAAAGTTTCCATGCAAGACTTTTTTTGGACTTTGGCGTTGTGCGTTCTATCCCAATCATTATCAATGGACCAGAGGTCATCTCGTCAGCGTCAGACAGGGCCAAACTATTTGCAAAGAACTTTTCAGCTAATTCTACCCTATGCGACGAAGGCCATCAACTCCCCATATTTCCTCCTACAACACAGAACAAGCTAGGTAACATACAAATATCCGTGCATGAGGTCGCCAAGCTAATCAAGAACTTAGATTTTAGTAAGGCAACTGGCCCTGATGGCATCCCAATTATAGTGTTAAAAAAGCTTCAACCAGAACTTGCTCCCATACTTACGAAACTATTTAAGCGCTGCCTTAAGGAGAAGTGCTTTCCGACCCCCTGGAAGACCTCATCAGTTTGCCCTGTATTTAAGAATTCAGGTGATAAGTCATCTCCCTCTCATAACAGACCAATAAGTCTCTTGTGTGTTATGAGTAAGTTGTTGGAATCCATATTAAATAGAGAAATAGTCAACCACCTCAGCAGGAATAACCTTCTTAGTGACACACAATATGGTTTCCGCTCTGCAAGATCTACCACAGATGTGCTGACGGTTATATCCCACAGGATTAGTGAATCTCTTGACAAAGGCTTCCTTTCTAGGGCAATTGTTCTTGACATATCAAAGGCCTTCGACAAGGTATGGCATAAGGGTCTACTTCACAAGATTTCCAGCTACGGTATAACTGGAAATGTTTTCTCAATCATTAAATCATTTCTCTCCGATAGGCTCATAAGAGTAGTGGTAGATGGACAAAAATCTTAGGCCTGCAATATAAATGCTGGAGTCCCTCAGGGGTCAATCCTGGGCCCAACTCTCTTCCTGATCTACATCAATGACCTCCCTAAACACATACTTAAATCATTCGTTGACATCTATGCTGATGATACGACCATCTACGGCAACACATCAAAGGCTGTAAATGACAAAGTTCTCTCGGATTCTCTCTCCTCTGATCTCGAGTGCGTGGTTCAGTGGGGGAAGATGTGGCTGGTTACCTTTAATGCATCCAAAACCAAACTCCTATCCTTACATCATCAACACTCTGATCCCCAGCTGGCATCAATTGTGATGGATGGCTCTCGTCTGGGTGAGGCCCCGTGTTTTGACAAGCTTCTGGGTTTGACCTTTACTCCTGATCTGAAATGGAACACGTACATCAAGTCTGTTGCCAAGGTCGCTGGAAAGATGGTGGGATCCTTCTACCGCTCCAGAAGATATCTCACTACTGATGCAATTCTCTATCTATATAAAAGCCAAGTACGTCCAAGGATGGAATACTGTTGCCATATCTGGGCAGGAGCTGCCAAAAACAGCCTATCATGCCTTGACAGAGTACAAAATAGACTTCGTGGTTTAGTGGGGGATGCTCTTTTCTCTACTCTGCAACCTCTCTCCCACAGAAGAGACGTTGCGGGCATATCTTTGTTTTATCGTTATTTCCATGGCAGGTGCTCGTCTGAACTCCAATCTCTGGTCCCCCCTCGCCAATCTTTCATGAAAAACACCCGTCTAGCTGAATCCACTGTGAAAAATTTCCCCCACTCTTTATCTGTGCCTAAATCAAAACGCGGATTCCATGAACAAAGCTTCTTTCTTAGAACTGCACGCCTGTGGAACTCTGTTCCGTCTGCCTGCTTCCCTCCAGACTACAACTTGGATGTCTTCAAGTCCAATGTTAACAAATTCCTAATGAACCGCCCCCCCCCCCTAATTAAACACTTCATCAAATCTCCACACTAACGTAATGTACTTGCAATAACCCTTATCCCTGAGTGGCTTCCGGGCCTTGATAAGTGGTGATCACTGTAAAAAAAAAAAAAAAAAATCCGCTAAAAAAGACAAAAAGAAAAAAATATAAAGGGATGGGGCGGTAAATTGTACCAACCGGTAGTTAACAAAAAAAACTTATAGAATTTAATTTTTGAAACCAATGTATAAAATTTTACATAATGAAATGCAAATATGCATTTTCTTTTGAATTTTTTTTTTGGTTGACTGTGTTCAATTCACACATGGTTGATGCGGTTCAATATTGCTAAACTATAAGTCTTAAGTAAAATTCTATTTATAAATACTTTTTAAAATGAAATTATTTAATTAATCGTAAATATTATTTAGACATAAAAATTAATTGATTACAAAACCTTTTAAAAATATATATATTAATTTATTTTTTGTTCGGCAAAAAACTGCGCAAAACACTTTTAATTTTCAATTTAAAATTCTAGAAAAAAGATTATATTATTTTGCTTTTAATATAATCAAATTCAGGGTTTTATCTTTCTGGAGAAAAAAATTTAAAAAAATGGATTTTATTTCAATGAAATTAAAAAAAAAAACTTGACTGAATTGAATTAATTACCCTTGAATTAACGAAGGGGTTATTTAATAACTTTAGGTCTGGAAGAGATAGGTACGGGTCGATTTTTTTTAAACTTAAAAAGAAACTGTCAAAACTTTGCGAAATAATACAACGTGATCAATTTCATTTTAGAGATATTTCTTTCAAAAGCCTTCTTTTAAAAAAAGAAAAAAAAGTACATTGTTCTATTAAACCGTTTACTGTTTAAATAATTTGACTTTGCTCATTTTATTTTAAGAAAATATAAGTTGAAAAAGCATTTTCATTCACTATTAGAAGATTTGTCAGTAAAAAAAAAAAAAAAAAACAATCGCCAAAAAGATAAGCGTTTTTTTTATTTTTACTCGCAATGTAGAGCCCTGCATACTTCTTTTCAAGTTAACTCTTTTGTAGTTTTGATTACAATAGATCTGAATGAATGAACCTTGTAAGGGAGGGGCACTAAGCATTGCCCTGTTAATAATGAATTTCTTTGGTTTCATTTTATAACATGCTACATTTCTCTCTTGCGGTTAGAAATATCAGGAAATTTTTTCTTTTTTTCAACATCAGACTAAAAGAATCGTAATTAAGGAATCGGAAAATTAAGGTATTTTTTAACGATGCGATTCCGATACCTCCCAAAATACACGATTCTTACGATTTCCGATTAATCGGCCCACCACTAATAGAAAGATCCAGATGGGAGAGCCTCATCCAGACCCCCACTGAGGACAGAGTATTAGAATGCTAAAAAGTAAATGACTGTTCATGAGAAATTAATGATGAATAATGAAAAATCTATACATGTTGAACTGTGAAAATAACTTGAAAGGATAAAGATGTGAAGAAACAAAACCAAATAAGAAATTATTTAAAAGATATAGTGAAGATGAACAAAAAAGTGTTTTTAATTTCTGAACTTTTTTTTTTTTTTTAATTCTATTTTTTAAATTGAAACATGACTAAAATAGAAATGTCATTAAGCATTATGCGCATCTGCATGCACTATGCGCAAATTCTAACAAAATTATTGGTTCATAACAATGTTAATGAGTTCCTCCTCCATTAATTGTACCTGGATTTCAACCCAATCAAATAACTCGTTTTGTATAAATGAACTTTACTCTCTTCATCAGAGAGTTATTGTTAAAAAAATTTAACTGTCGTGAAATTTAACTTGATACAAGCAAATTGTCAGTGTTGCAATGGTTGATTTAAGAATCAAAATAACCACCTTTTTGGAATCTGCACTTTTGATCTAATACTAGATTTAAAATAACATTGGAATGTTTCAAAATATTTTTACCATTCCATTTCCAGTTTAATATTTTCTCCAAATAACATAATAGTCTAAGAGTCATTCAATACGAGTAAGAAAAATAAACATTAAAAAATAACTTTTTTGTCTTTAGTCAAATCGTCATGCATATTTAGCTTTTTCTGTTTTTATAAAAAAAAAAAAAAATGCAACTTTTCTTTCTTTTAATCAAACAATGTTAGATCCATGAAAAGTAAAACATATCTTTATTTTGTAAACATACGCTAAACTCATAAACTGTTTAAATATGGTAAAAAGACCAAATGTGTTTTATTAGTATTTGTCTCCAGTTTATTTTGTGATTTAAAATAAAAATACTGTTGAAATGTTAGTATCAATTACTAGTGTGCAAATTGAATTGAAAAAAGTAAATTTTGGAAATTTAACTCTTATTTTCTTCATTGAAATTCTTTTAGGTATATTTATGAGAAAATGTAAGAATTATTTTATTGTTTCATTTTATAGCAAACCATAAAATCTAGTTTAAACGTTTTTATTTTTGTTTACATGCATAACTTAAATTACATATCTTTAATATATTGTCATTTAAAAAAACTAATTTTCATTTAAATTACCTTCTGTAAAACTTAATGAACATTTAGAAAAGTTTTGGATGAATTATCTTTGTTTGTTCACTTTGTTTACTGTTAATATTGACAAAACTATTGATATATATATATATATATATATATACATAGAACAATAAAATTACAAATGAATAATAATAATTACAAATGAATACATAGAACAATAAAATTACAAATGAATAATCAAAAGTTGTGCAAAATAGTCATACAAATAGGTCTCTGTTCTCTACAATGTACACATTATTTCAAAAGACTATTGATTTAAATAAGTGACCGTTTTTTTGTTTTTTTTTATGATAATGTTATGTATAAATAAAAACTTCCGCATTCATTTATAAGTACTAATAAAATATTTTAGTTTTATTTTGAATAAAATTATTCGTAAGCATATGTTCCAATGAAAATGATTCCATTTAATGTTAAATTCATAATGCATGCATGTTGACAGTTTTACGACGGTGAAAGGACAACCAGAATTATTATATAGATGCTTTAGAATATGATTAGAAATATGACCTGATTTTAGTGGCAGATCTGCACCAAATTTTCATAGTAAAATATTAACTGTACAGGATCCCTTGTGTTAAAATTGTTTTTTTTTTTTTAATATTTGTACTATAACCTGGGATAATAAATAAAAGCAAAAAAGGGCATTAATATTTACTAAAAGAATAAAAGCTATTCCCCTTAGCTGATATTTCTTTTTGGATTTTTAAGAATGTCTCCATATTAGCAAACTGTAAAACCAGATTTCTTTTTAATAGTAAAAGTATATCCATTTATTGTCAATAACATGGTACAACAATAACAAATGAAAATTGGCTAGTCAGAATCAAAGTTTAATTTGTCAGCTTAAATGCAATTTCTATTTGGATCCAACTTTTAAGTCATCTAACGTGATTATATATTAGAATGCTTGGGTTTCCAGTAAAATTGTTGCTCACTATGTTTGTATATCAAGTGGGTTTAGTCCAAATAAGACAAATCAAGAAAATATTCAAAATCAATTGTCTACTTGTTTTCATATACAAAGAAAACATTAATATTAATTGCAATATATTATTTGCATCAGGTTTGGCAGTGTTATGGTTGTGCTAAGCTAGGAACAAACAGAATTCTTATAAAGATAAAAATGTGTTCTTTTTAATAGTATCCTTTTATACTAATACTGTGGTGCATGTCTTGAGGCTATAACATTTGCTCTTTGTTAAAATGTATCTGCTTTATAAACTGTATTATTCCACACAGTTTATACACTGGATATTTTCACCATTGACTTATTGTCCATAAAACAATGCAGTTGAACATAATTCTATAATTTACAAGGAGCTTAAATATACTTTATGCCATTTCGTTTTTTTTTTATTAGATATTTTGAAGGGGCATTTTCTCTCTCAGCTTTTAAATATATGCAGGTGGTATTACTAATAACTGGAGGGTGATATTGAAATGACAATCTAGAGATTATTGTTATTCTTTATTTTGCTTAATCTGGTTAGCTTTTGTTCCTCAACTTGGACGAAAAGTTACATATTTTTCCTCCAATCTCTCATTAAAATTGAAATCCCTAAGCAACTGGCATTGTTTAGTTTGAAAATTTATTGTTTGTAACAATTTTAGTGTATGTGGTTCTTGAAAAATAATTTCAAGTTATTGGTTAACTGTAGCTCCCATTTCCAAATTGTATAACAAAAAAAAAATTCAATTCCATTCAAGTATGCTATATTTAATCAAACTGAGGTATAAATTAGTATTGGAAGTGAAGTTCTGATGTAATGAATAATAAAAAAACTTAATTTAGATTTAATGCCCAACTTTGTCTACAAACTATTTTTTGTGTTGTCTATTATATAAATATATGCTGGCTTTTTGACTTTTATTACTTAAAAATTGTTTTTTAAATCTTATCCTTTAGTTTGTCTTGCTGATATTGTTGAGAACCAAAAATTATTTCCTTCAGAAAAGTATTTTATCCAGCTTAGATTTTTTGTTTTGGTGGCCAACCATCTTTAAAAACAAATAGTAAACATACTTATTTTCCTTATTTCTCTCTGTATATAAATTTCAGAGATATTCTCAAGGGAGTAAATTTCTGAAATGCTTAAAATTATAATTTTATTTGAAAAAAAGAAATGTAGGATGTTTGGAAAGTTGTTTAAATGTTTTGCATAAAAAATAACTTTATCTAGCAACTCTGCAATTAAAGTATTTTTTTAATACTCCCAAGCAATGCTAGTTAGGGACAATTAATACTTATTGATTTAAGCATAAAAATGATTGCATTTACTGTGGTTCTTCTGAAAGTTATTTTTATTTTGTGGTTTTCATTATAGTCTTATTTCAAATGAAGACTATTACTAGATTATAACTAGTTTTATTTATTTAGGAACCCTTTTTGTGAAACTATGAAGGGATGTTGATAAATAGAATAATACAGTA
This sequence comes from Euprymna scolopes, assembly GCF_053919585.1. Taxonomy (NCBI): domain Eukaryota; kingdom Metazoa; phylum Mollusca; class Cephalopoda; order Sepiida; family Sepiolidae; genus Euprymna; species Euprymna scolopes. The sequence goes on from NC_136503.1 coordinate 37,317,742, forward strand.
GAAAAAAAATATCATAAATTGTTTTAAAAATCAATTTATGGAGATAGGATTCTTTAAAAAAAAAAAAAAAAAATTAAAGTTTAGTGTAAAATCTGACAAGAATAGATTGAGAACATTTTGTTTGGATTTTCTAGCTGAAAGCACTTTAGTTATGCTTTTTTTTCCTCTCTCTAAATGTCCTTTAACTGATTGATTTGATACCATTATGGATGTAAAGTTCAAATATAATCCATTTTAATCATTTCTCCTGAAAATTGCTTATGTTAAGATGTCAACTTGTGTTTAATTAATTATATATTTTTTCTTTTAGGTGATTAAAAGGAGATGCCACTGTCACACAACATAATCATAAACAAATGATAATGATTTTTCCTCTCTATAGCAGTAAATAATCCCAAGATTTCTTTTATGTAGACAAATCAAACCTTAAATCTAAGCAACTTGTATCAGTATTAAATGCTAAGTTGAGGAAAAGGTCTGTGCATTATGTTAAAATAATGAACTGCTTTTCATTTTTTTAATTTTTTATTTAAAATAAATAAAAACCATCACTGTCTGCAACCTTTTGTCAATGACTTTGCAAACTTTCCTATTTGACCAAAGTATCTATCAATCATCTGGCTTTTAATTGAAAAGTTTTCAAGATTTATTTTCAATCATAAATTTTTTTATTTTTTTATTTACAAATAAAATAGTTTTCAGAATCTTTGATATTAAAAATTCTGTGTTTTCAATATTTTCATGTTGATTTTTAATGCACAGATTTTTTTTTTCCTTTTGTTTGCATTCTTTTTCTTCAAAATTACTTTTTATTCTTAATTTTTATTTTTATTTACTTTTCTGTCAATGTGCTCTTTAGATTTCTTCAGATGTAATGTTCACTTGTTTTTTTTGTTTCTTGTTTCTCTCATATTCAAATATGGCATGTTGACTATTTGTGATGCTTATGGTAATATTTCCTGGCTATTTGGCCACCAAATCCATGAACTCTAAGTACCTGGGGAAACCGCAGTATAAATAACAAGTTATGTTTGAATATGTAGGGGGATACCAATGAGTAATGCACTAGAATGGGATGAGAAGGTGCACATCTCCTGAAATGTATATTTTATCTATTTACTGATAATTATCTTCATCTTTATAGTTATTGTTTCACAACATTTCGGCCAACTATTTCTCTGACCAACGTCAGGTTGTTAACCGTGACTGGGTAGGAATGCTGAATCTTTTTTGATCACTGTATCTTCAGTAATTATTGCCCTCCATAATTGTCGTCTTGCCACACTTTGGCTAACTAATCCTCTGGCCGGCTTTGGGTAGGATTGAAACTGCTACTTTCAGACACTGCTCATCTGGAACTGTAGAGATTCAACGTTTCTATCCACTGTGCCCCGAAGATACAGTTTTAAAAAAAAAAAAAAAAAAAAAAAAAAAAAGATTCAGCGTTCCTATCCTGTCGTGGTTAACAGCCTGACGACGGCCAGATGAATAGTTGGCCGAAACGTTGTTAAACAACACCTATAAAGATGAGGATAATAGTCCGCAAATAATTAAAATAATATATTCTGAAATGTAGTCTAAAAGTAGTAACAATGGTGACAATAGTTGAAAGAAAACCAGTATAAATGATAACTCTGCCATAAAAATGTTACTTGTTGGTTTCAAAGCGTACCAATTGACTTTTCAGCTACTGAATGCCAACAAAGATGATTTTGTTATTGCAACAACAAACAGAGATGAAATTTGTAGTGATGAAACTTGGGGTAAGCATCAAAATCATTTCTTATTTTCATGCGTAAAATATTTTTAAATAAAAATACATATTAATTTGATTTTTACTTTTTAAAAATTATTTTTGCATTTTTTTTTAAATTTTTTTTTTTTTTACTATTGATTATTAGATTTTTCATTCCAATAGTCATAAATAATCTAATTACAAAATTAAATCAACCAGAATGCATTTAAGTTAAATGTTATCCTCTACTGCAATAGCCCAACAGGCAATTTCCTACTCCTTCAAGTAAATTTTCACTCTTCCAAATGATCATACCTGTGTACTGATATTGTCAGCAACTTTGTTTTCACTTTGTTTGATCAGTCTATCTAGATAAGAAAAATATTTTCTGGATTATAGTTATAGTACAATTTGTTTTGGATTTTCTTTAGTCAATTTATTTGTTGAACAAAGTATTTCTAAGATAAGATATTGTTATTTACATATTTCAATCGTAATATTCTTCAACCTTTTCTGGTATTGCTCGAGTTAGTAACCTGGGTATTTTTTTTTTACTCCCAAACAAGGCATATTGCCACTTGCAACATAAAGGGCTACTATTTAGGACTGTGGGTAGTTTAGCAACAAGATGTTTGTTCACATTACATTTAAACGTATGCAGATTAGTACAGTTAGGGAAGCAAGAAAAAGGGAAAGAATTCTAAAGTCTAGTAGTTCGGGGAAAGAAACTATTAGAGTAGAAGACTTGGAACCTTGATAATAAAAGGGGTGAGATTTTGCTGCTCGTCAGCTTAGTTGGGAATATGTACATCAAAGAAGTTCAATTGCTTGGAGTTCATCAGAACATATTCCATTAAAGTACTCATAAAAACAGGTACAGGGATGCAACATTGTAGTGAATTGGACAGAAGTTGAGGTTTGGCTGATAATGCAGGACCTATTAAATTTGAAACATTTGAGTGAGACTGGTAGATGCACCAATACAACAATACTCCATATATCAGCAAATTGTGGTGTTGTGAAGATATAGGATGCTCTCTGGTGTGAGTAATTTTTCTAGCATGGTAGAGGGAGCCCACCTTCTTTGCGACAGCCTTGGCAATGTCCTCAATGTATTTGTTTCAATTCATATCTGAATGCGAGACTGATGAGTTTAAAAGTTAGGCTCTCAGGTACAGTGTTATTTGTCATCATGATAATTGGTAGTTGTGTTTCTTTTTTTTTTTTTTTTTTTAGTTGTTAAAGGAAAGAAGCTTAGTCTTAGTAGCATTAAATCTTACCATTCACTTACAGCTCCATTCCACTACCAACTGAAGATCATTTTTTAGGGTTTCTACCATTGCCTTGGATATATGTACATTCGTTTTTCCCTCATTATTGTTAAATTAGTGTGGTGTCATCAGCAAATATACTCATCTGCTACACAATTTTATCTGGGAAGTCATTTATCAGGAATAATAAAGGTTCAATAATTGACCCCCTGCATTAATATTATGTTGCTTAGATGTACAGGCAAAGAGGACAACCTAGATTTTTCTTTTAGTCTAGGAAGGATCTGATCATGTTGAATATTAATCCAGAAATACCATGGGATTAAATTTTTGTGAGAAGTTCTTCATGCCAGACCTTGTCAAAGGCTTTCGATATATCAACTATCAGCTCTAGCTTACCCTACCTTACCCAGTGAGTGGTAAATGCGCTCAGGGATGACAGTTAAAATATCTGCAGTAAAATGGGCTTGCCTAAATCTACTGTTGGTCAGAAAGAAGTTTAGCATTTACAAAATAGTGGACTAGTGCTTGATTGATTCGAAGATTTTTAGCGAAGAGGGGCAGGAGATCGATTAAGTGATAATTGATTATTTCAAACAGAATCATTTATTTATATCTGAAAGAGAAAAAATTACCAGAAATCTGTAATACTAGAACTTGTATGCACATTGAATGTTATAGATGGTGGCAATAGTGTTAAAGAGGAAGTAGTAATAATAGCAGCAGTAGCTGAGTATGGGGACAGTGTAAATAGTGGGTCAACCTGTAAAAGATCATCTGTCTGGTTAATTATCAAGGGTTTTGATTGGATGATATAAACAGTTTTAATCAGCAGCATTTAAAATGGTAAAACCGTGGTTTTTTTTTTGTTTTTTTTTTATAACTAACTGCTCTGAAGCTTATTCATGAAATTTAAAGTCGATGCTAACTTTACTCTCTGCATGTACGTTCAAAATGTCTGTCCGTTTACTTTAAAAATCAATTGAGAATATTATATGTAAATACTCATGTACCAAAGTTGCAACAACACCCCCTTTCACTGTAGAAATCCTTAGATGCTGGAAAACTTTCTACTCTGTGTCTTCCCTCAAACTGCTCAATTTTAGAATTCTCTCCCTCTTTTCTGCTTTCCTGACTGACATGCAGAAATTTAAATATAATATGAATATGAAATATTGCTACTCAATTAGTCATAGTGTCCCTGTATGATCCCAAATAGTAGGTCCTTAAGAAAGTGGCAATAGCCATGTTTAGAGTGAATAAGTTAAAAAAAAAAAAAAGAAAAAAAAGTCATTTAGTTATGTCTTAAAATGCATGGAGTGGACTGATAGTTGATTAAATAACAAGTTCAGTTTGAAATTTTCAGGTTATCAATTATAATGGCACTTTAAGATGGTTGAGGTGTTGTGAACATAAATGCAGATGAGGACAGTGGTCCAAAGTCTGCAAACGTCAACTGGATTTGTTTCTTCTAACATCTCACTTCATTTAGCTTTTGTAAAATTCATTTATAGTTGCATTGTTTGACTTGAAATGCTGATATTTTGAAAACGCTTTTTCGAATAAAACAATCTTTTAAATAACTTTTAAAATTTCTTTCTAATTTGAACACCTGAAAAGGGTAAAAAATTGTTTTTTTTTTTTGTTTTTTAAGTAAAGTTTACTGTGGAGTCTAAGACTACAAATGGTTCATTATAAGAGGTGGGGGTGTTTGTTTCACTAAAAAATGACTCCCTGTCTCCTTCCTCCAGCATCACAGTCACTCTTGGTGTTTATATTTTATTTTGGCTATAGTAATTGAAACTGATTGGAGTTGTATAGGAGAGGGTTTTTTTTGTTTTTTTGCTTTAACCACATATACAACCCTCCTACCCCACACACTTTTTTTTTTTTTTTTTTGCCATTAGCTACTTTCATTCCTGATAAGTTTGCAATATGTATTTAGTTAGTATCCCTAAGAGTTAAACCATTTGGAGGTCATACATTAGTGTTATAGTACCATGATTACTAGGAATATGGAAGAGGGGAATGCTTCTATATTGTTAGCAGTGGGAGCTTCTTCTGTGGATGGCCTATATAAATCAGGACTTTTATTCTTTCATTGTATTATTAATATTTTTTTATGAATGACTACTAGAAAGCTTCATTTTGTAATATATTTCTCTTTTATATATATGTATGTGTATATTTTGCATCTATTCTGTATTTAATTTTTCTGTTTCAGACTGTGTTGAGAAAGGTGAAACTCTGTATATTCTCAACACTCTTATGCAAGAGTTATGTGCACCTGCTCAGCAAAGAGTTAATTTTTTACCACATTATGACACAATTGTCAAAGGTGGAATGTATGAATATTATGCATCGGAAGGACAAAATCCGCTACGTAAGTTCTTTACTCTTCAAAAAAAAAATCAGATGTATTGCCTTTGCCAATAGATGGAGGTTCACTTTTTTTTTTCTTTTTTGTTTTACTAAGAAATTCTAGAAGTTTTATTTTCTACATGATATATATTACATTGGGGTTGTTGCTAGTTTTGCCTTTTTTCCTATTATCTCTTGTCCAATTGTTTTCCCACGTTAGTGTAGATGATTTGACTGCTTCCTTTTTAAATTGGATATGATTTTGTAATTAGAGTGAATGAATATTGATATAATTTTGACTTCAGAACTGTTTGATGTTATAAACTAATGTAGACAGGACAGAGCTAAATGTAGAAGGATTTGCTTTTGTGAAAGATTTTTTAGTCTTCTTTTCTACTTGCAAATTGTCTTCCTCCTTTTTATCATAAAACTGATTGTTACTGTTTTAATGAAAATAGTTTCATCTGAGCAGTATTGAATAGAATCCTGTAAATCCAAATAAACCTGATACAAAGCGACATTTTACTAACAGAAACTTCTCCAAATAAATCATCTATACAAACATTTTTTACTCCACTGCCATATTTTTGAAAATCTTGTGATTTTCTTTTTTCTTGAACTCCTTAGCCATTTACACCTCCTCACTCTTTGTTTAGTATATTAAATCTACTATAATACATTTCAGTTTCTTAAGCAATTCATCCATTTTAATAAAGTAGTTTGTGAAATAAAAATCCTATTTTAAAAAATATATAATTTATAAAAAATACTTAACTGATTTATAAGGCTCAACACAAAGGTCAGTCTGCACTATCCTGCTTTATGGCTGCGGAACCTGGCCTATGCGTGCAAGTGACCTTCACAAGCTCGAGGTGTTCGACCATTTCCTATGCCGCATCCTACATGTCCGCTGGCAACAATTCATCACTAACAACATGGTCCAAGCACACTGCAAAATATGCTCCCTTCAACAATCCCTCCTTGCTTGACACCTTTATTGGTTCGTCAAAACACAGGTGACCTCATTCATGAAGCCATTGACCCAGCACCATTACTAGGTTGGAAGAAGCGCAATGGTGGCCAACCTAGGATGTGGAAATGATCCTTGGGCTTCGCTGATCGAACTGCGAATGGCTTATGCTTGTAACAGAAACAGCTTCTGACTCCCACGCCTGGTCAGCTGTTATACGGGATGCAGTGAACTTGTTGGATGGAACCGGCTCAATCAATGCAGTATTTGATTTATAGCCACTAGAAAGCATTTAAATTTATTCAACAATTAAATCTTAATGAAATATTTTATGAAATTATATTTTTCTGGTTTAATATTTATTTCCTATGCCTTGTGTATTATTTTAACCACATTAAATTATCTCCCAAGTTACATGGAGTAGGGAGTGCTAGTATATGATAATTTCCAAAAATATTTCTCAATTTTTCATGCATTTTTTGTAGGACACATTAACACTTTCTTATAGTCAACATTTAAATTATTACTTATTTATATTTTACGTTTTAATTATTTTATGATTTTAATGTTATTTTTATAAAATTATTTTTTTTTCTAAGTATTATCTAAATTATTTTTTGCATAATACAATTTTATGGTTTTTAACTAGACTTTTAGTTCAGTTTATCATTGATCACTTTAACTAAATAAATATGAAAACCGATTTTCCTATTTAATATCAATATCTTAATTTATGTAAAAAAAGATATGAAATTCTTTATAAATTTGATTTTTTTTTTAAGTGCAATTTTAAGTCTATATTTTTTATGCTGCCTTTATTCTATGCAACAAATGAATAAATTTATAATTTTGCAATATTTTTCTCAGATAATGGCTGTTAGTTATTGATATTGTAGTATTATTTACAATTCTTCTTGAAATATTTCTGAATCTAGTCCAGGATCGTTCACCTCCAGGCATTTTGTCTCAGTCACATTCTTCCATATTTGATCGTTTAAAAAAAAAAAATGCGATCTGCATAGTTTAATGCAAATATTGACTTATATAGAACACTTATTAAGTCATTCTGTTTTTCATTATTCTTCATTTAAAACCTGCATTCACTAGAATATTCTTTTTGTATTTTTTTCCATAAATGTTTGATGCATTAAATATATTTAATTACTGTTGCAATTGCTGTTTACTGTAATTGGCTACGCAATATGCTGTAGTACGAGGGGCATGCAATAAGTAATGCCCCTGACCCACTTCCAGTTGTCTGATCTAACTGAAATTTTGCATGTGCAATGATTTATATCTCTACGGGTTATGTGACAAATTACAGCTCTGAAATAATTGTGGTTTCTGTTTTACAGGTGTTTGAACTTAGTCAGGTGTGAAATGGAGCCTGTTGAATGTCGAGCAGTGATCCAGTGTTTGTATTTGAAAGGACACGCACCACAAGAGACTTTTGATGAAATGAAAGAAACTTATGGTGATAATGCCCCAGCATATGACCTTGTAAAACGCTGGCATCGTGAATTCAAACCTGGCCGGAAGTTTGTGGAAACAGCTCCCAGACCTGGTCCCCCCTCCCTTCTGCCATTGATGAGGCATCTGTCCATCAAGTTGAGGCTGGCATTTTGGAAGATCGGTGCATTACTATTCGCCAAATAGCCCAAGATGTCAAGATTAGTACAGGGTCTGTGGAAACTATCATTCATGACCATTTGCATATGCATAAGGTGTCTGCCAGATGGATTCCCAGGTTGCTCACACCATTCCAGAAGCGAGAACGCGTCGAGTGCTCGGGGATGAATTTGGAGATGTGCCAAGAAGATGAGTGAAAGTTTTTCAAAAGACTGATTACACAGGATGAAACCTGGGTCCATCACTATAATCCAGAGACCAAAGCCCAGTCAATGCAATGGAAGCATTTGGACTCACCACCCGCAAAGAAGGCAAGGATGCATGCTCACAGTCTTCTGGAACCAGGACGGGGTAGTGATGACAGATTTCCTGGCAAAGGGTACCACAATTAAAGGAGCCTATTATGCTTCACTTTTGAGGAAATTAAGGGAAACTATCAATCAAGGGGCGGGGCAAGATCAGCAAAGGTACCCTCCTCCTGCAGGATAACGCTCTGGTCCACAACTCTCATGTCGCCAGATCAGAAGCATGGGCGTGTGGTTATGAAATCCTTCCCCATCCTCCCTATTCTCCTGACCTTGCACCTTCTGACTTTCACCTCTTCCCAGTCATGAAGTTGTTTTTGAAAGGAAAGCGTTTCCCAGATGATGCAGCTTTGATTTCTGAAGTCACGTCGTGGTTGGAAGACCAACCTGGGGTGTTCTACAAAAACGGTCTCCAGAGCTGCATCAAACGATGGGAGAAATGCATAACTCTGGGTGGTTCCTATGTAGAGAAAGACTAATAACTGTGCCAAGTTTCGTTGCTCTACTGCTATGGGAAGTGGGTCAGGGGTATTACTTATTGCACGCCCCTTGTAGTTCTCCTAAATCCTATGGTTGCCATAGCAACATAACTATGCAATTTCTTGTCACTAGTCATCTTTATTAATCAGTTATTTAAGTGCTTCTGCACTAAACTCAAATTTTCACAGGTACACACAATAATAGCACCTATTCTGTTGTCATCTAACTTTATCAATGACTGAATTTACACTTTTCGCAATAAGCATTATAGTGCGTTGGAAACTTGTTTTGTCTACCTTTTTCGCATCTAACTGAACACTTGCATGATTTCATTATATCGGTACTTATGCAAAATATGGATTGTGCTTTTTTTTTTTATAGGAGTTTCAAGTTAAATTCAATTTTTACAGTATCTTTATTAAATTGTTATATGAAAGTACAGGATAGTTTGGGTTTTTTTTTTTTGGTTTTTTTTTTTTAAGCATCGTTATGTAGAATACAGATAATGCTGAAATAAGTACCACAATAGTTATTTTACTAGAGTACACTTTTAGAAAATATTTAATTTATATTTAATAGGGTGCATTTCAGTTTCTTAAACAATCCAATTGTTTTAATCTATTGTGGTATGCATTGCACGCTTAACGACATAAATTAATGAAAATAGATACCAAGTTATATATACAACCATAGACTTTATTTAAAACAAGAATATTTATACATTTTTTTTACAGACAAGTTTTCAGTGAAAATGCATAAGACCCGGTGCGTGCGTGCATCTCTGCTGATCACGTGTGAACTGAGATTAAATATTGTGTTTAATGTTGTTAGCGAGGTAATTCATGGATTGTATAGTTTTTGTTCATGATTTTGCAATGTTTGGCTTACCTTGATAAGGCTAGATGGTACACAAAAGTTCACTTCATTACAGAATTAGTTTGCATGTGTAAAACATACTTGGAATGCATGTTGCACGTTGTCCTGCTCACGTGTCTCCAGGGAAAAGAAAAAAAAGGAAAGAGACAGAAGAGAAAAAGAGGAAGTTAGTGTCGACACCTATCTGCTAGAGGCAAGGTCTCTTTTACAAATTGTGTGTTCGCTTTGCACAAAGTTATTTGGTAGACTAGTTTTTAAACTGATGTATCTCTACAAAATCAAATACTTTATTTAACCAGCAGTGTTACCACTGTCAACTAGGGGAAGAATCTATCAGGCGTGTGTATGCAGTATGATGATGTATGGAAGTGTAACCTGGACAATGAGAGTTGAAAGCATATGCTGCATGGAGACAAATGATATGAAAATGATATGATTGATATGTAATGTGAGTCTTAGACAGGCTTAGTTGTGATGATCTCAAAGAAAGGCTAAATCTAGCCAGTGTAGGGAGATGTGTACAGAAGCGTAGACTTTGATGTTATGACTACATTGAAAGAATGAATAAGAATCTTGGGTTAATACATGTAGAAAAGTTGAGATAGTGGGTTTAGTTCACAAGAAAAACATGGGAGAACGTGATAAAAATGGACTTGCAGCATAAAGACTTGTCCAGAGATAAGTTACTTGGGAAGCAAATTTCTTAAAGTTGTTTAATGCCTGCCAACATGTAAAATTAACATTTAAACCGAATATAATGACAATGATTTATGAAATATTTTTCTGGCTTTAAATTTATTTACTATTCCTAATGTATTATTTTAAAATTAAACTAACTCCCAGAATATGGTGGGTAGGAACTGCTAGTATATAATATCATCTCTGAAAATACTTCTCAATATTTTTATAGTTGCTTTGTATGACAAACACTTTTTTATATCTAGGTCATTATTCTTGTATGTAAAATAGGTACTGTTTATTTAAGTTATTTTCCCTAAATTACACTCAAGTTAAAGCTTTGGATGCATTTTATATTTAAAAAAAACTGAAGGATACAAAAACAATTTGGCAAGTTTATATATATGTTAACATGAACATCAAAATCTGTAACACCTATTCAAAATGGAAGACCTTGCACAGACAAAGGCTTCATATCCTTTTAAGGTTTTATTACAATAAATTTGTCATATCCTAACACTTTGCTGCAGTTTTATTGGATATCCGATCATCAGAAATATATTTATAAATCCTAGCAGTCTTTATACATTTGAATACAAATTCAAACTACACAAAACCTAATTCTTACTTAGTTAAAACATTTTTTTAAACAAATGTAAATGGCATGATATTGATTACCATCACCTGTTTTTTATGACTGAACATTTTCTTTTCATATCGAATCTAATTTACTAATTCAAAATGTGAAATATTAAGGACAAATATTTATTCTCCTTCAATTTGTTTTAAATGTGAAATATTATAGATATGTAACCCCCCTCCCGCCCCCACTAAAAAAGCATGAAATTTTAGAAAACTGGATTGTATCTTGTGTAGAGATGAAATGTGCACCTTAATGTTCCACAACATGGAGCAAGTAATGACGAATTGAAATGAAATCAAGATGGAACAAAAGCTCATACATTCAAGGCAATATTAATGATTTCACTGAATCAAGTGAATGTCCTTAACAACTTTAAACATTAGTTACACTGTTATTGTGCATCTGCTAAGGAACCACATTGAACATCTTCTCTAATATTTTTTTCTTCAGTTTAAAAATCAATTGTTTTCTATTTTCAATTACATATGTATGTGTAAATAAATTATAAATTTGTGTCTGGCAATATAGCTTTTCATGCAAAATGACAAGAATAAAACATTCCGATTTCTCATTTGTGTGTGCATACATAGAAGTATTATGACTTTTTTGTTTTAAAATCTATATCACCTCCATTGTAAGTCTTGGTCTAGAAAAATAAAGTTTTGACAAAAAGAATTTTCTGAAAATTGTTTTATAAAATGTTGCTCTTTTTTTTTTTCCTAGCTTATGCATTTGCAGAGTTGATTGATAATGCCTTAACTGCAACTGCTAACAATACCGGAGAAAGGAGTATTGAAATCAGACTTGTAAGTATTTGATTATTTTTCTTTATTTTATGATTCAAGTTACCACATTAGTAATATTCAAATATAAGTTCAGAAAAAGAAAAAAAGAACCTTAATGTCTGGTTAAGATTTATGGAAACTGGTTTATTATTGAACTGCTAACTATTTAGCCAACCTCATAAGCTTCAGTGCATTTTGATTCTATTGATCATGAATGTCTTTAATTGATAGTAAGTATAGATATGAATACAGATATGTTTATTTAAGAAGTGAGTTTTCGAGAGAAAAAAAAAAGCATTTAACCATTGCATATTTCTTAAAAGCATTTAACCATTGCATATTTCTTAAAAGCATTTAACCATTGCATATTTCTTAAAAGCATTTAACCATTGCATATTTCTTAAAAGCATTTAACGATTGCATATTTCTAAAAAGCATTTAACGATTGCATATTTCTAAAAAGCATTTAACGATTGCATATTTCTAAAAAGCATTTAACGATTGCATATTTCTAAAAAGCATTTAACAATTGCATATTTCTAAAAAGCATTTAACGATTGCATATTTCTAAAAAGCATTTAACGATTGCATATTTCTAAAAAGCATTTAACGATTGCATATTTCTAAAAAGCATTTAACGATTGCATATTTCTGAGAAATAGATAAGGGGGGCATTTGGTTGGGCTGTCATGAGACCTTGTTGTACTGATTAAATGAAGCAAGATGTGGAGAAGAGTTGAATACTTATTTGTGGTTGTCTTTGTGTTTTATGCCACATGTTAAATCAGATCCGAGTTACAATAGCCTGAGAATCCTTTCAGCATTCTCTCACAAGTGAGAGCATCTCTGGCAAAATCAATGTGTGCTACAATCTTTTTGAAGTACTATCTCTGGAATTGCACAATTTACACCTCTGTTGACGTTATTCATTTCCTTTTCAAAGCTGATCATAACAAGAGCATCCTCATAGTCATCCTGCTGCTTAATTTGTGTTTCCCAATCAGGTTTAATTGTTTGAAAAATACTATTTGTCGTGTTAAGATGAGGATTTTCTTCATGCCTGATTATTTTGTCAGCTTTTTATGCCAATTCCAACAGTCCCCATGTCTACTGCAAAGAAAGTGGCTTCCTATTAATGAGCTAAAAATCCTTTCATACTATATCCTTGTAAAGCCACCATTTGCCAATACATGGAGTATTGTTGTCATATCGGAGCTGATCCACTAACCCCCTAGCCTCTTCTTGGACATGGTACAAAATATAATTTGTAACGTAACCCATTCCAAATTGTCTGTCCTTGTTTTGCAACAAGTACTTCTATTATCTGTACTCTGATGGACTTATTTCACTTGTATGCCCGCCCATCCGATTAGCAGAAAAATCCCACCTTTTCATTATGGAGGTCACTAGATGTCAGGGGATTCCATACTCTATTAGCTTCTTTTCTCTGCTTGCCTTTACTTTCTCCTGACGGTACCAATATCTGGAAATTTAAACATAATGCAAACAAACCTCTTGCTGTCCAATTTTCTACTTAGATTCTCTCACCTCTAATAAATCTGGTCCATATCACAGTAGCCCCTGTCAATTGTAATGTCTTGTTCGAGCTGAACAGAATTTTTTTTTTTAAATGAAAATTAAAGCTAATTTAATGAATTTAATATAAAATAACAGAATCTGAATTGTTATGAGTCATGGATATTATATTCTAAAGCCATTTATATAGAACGATTATCTATATATGTGCGCTGCATATTATGACGTACTCACCTGTAAATTAGATGGCAAAGAACTGTATGGGCAATTTGATTTTCATAAGAATTTAATAATGCAATCTGTGATAATAAAGATATGCTATCCAATTGAAAATGTTATATTTTGAAGATTTTCTTTTTTAATTATTTCATCTGAAACTCTGAACTACCTTTTTATGATAATGTTAATAACATGTTTATTAGAGGTTAAAGAAGTTTGCTTGAAGCATTAATGTGTATATAAACGAAATTTAGATTTATAGAAGGCAAAACAATGCAAAGATGTAACCAAATAGATTCACATTGAAGCAACTTATTGTATAATGGTGGAACCGGCCATGCAGTTTCACTTTATTGAATCAATATATGTGTGTGTGTGTATATGTACAATCATATACATACGTACATATTTTATATCACATTCTTCATGTAATGTTATGTTCTTACTTGCGTCAGGTGATCAAGTGACATATCCGTGATGCTATATATTTCAGGAAGTCATCCCTTCATCAGGCATGTGTTTGACTTTCAAATGTGTAGTGAGTTTTACTAGAGATCAAGCTCGTTTAAAAGTCAAGCACACCTAATTTTGGGATGACTTCCCAAAATATATAGCATCACGGATATGTCCCCTGACTACCTGACACAAGTAACATATTACATGTAGAATGTTATGAAAAAGTGTTATGTGAAACTGCATGGCCCGTTCCACCATTATACTAGAAGTGTCTTCAGTGAGTCTATTCGTTATATCTCTGCATTGTTCGGCCTTCTATAAACCTAAAAAAAAAAATTTATATACCATGGTTATTTATGGGAACATATTTTTTAGTGTTTGTGTTATTAAAAAATTTAAATTATTCTCCCTCTTTCTTTGTAGCATTTTGATGAAGGAAATCCTACCAAAAATTGTATCTATGTCCTTGATAATGGCAAAGGTATGACCCCACGGCAGCTAAATAACTGGGCAATATACAGATTATCTAAATTTATTCGAAAAGACAGAAGACGGTAAATGTTTTTGTTTTTATCTTCACATGATGTTACTACCCTGATCAAATAAATTATGTAATGTAGATTCTCTTTTAATCGTGTCATATATATATATATATATATATATATATATATATATATATATATATATATATTTTAATAGTAGTATAAAAATATACTTCTGGCAAATAAACTACACAAAACCGTGTTTCATTCCTGAAGGAAATCTATTACCAAGTAGTTAGCCTGATAATTTTCCTTTGGAATTAAACAAGTTTTTGTGTAGCTTTCTTGCCTTAAGCTAATCATGTAATGAGCACTGGAGTAAATACAAAAAAAATAGATTTACATAATATATTTTATAAGTGTAAATACGTGAAATAGTTATATCCCAATACAAATATTTAGAATTATTTTTTTATTTTAATCTTGAAATTAAATTTTTATTTTTTATTTATTTTGTTGTTTTTTTTAGTAACTCTGGTGAGGTAAGAACTGAAGCGTCACCCACTGTGAGATATGAACCTCCCAGATCCCTAAACAGTGATATTTCCTACTTTGGTGTAGGTGGCAAACAGGCCATTTTTTATATTGGAAATTCTACAAAAGTAAGTTCCCTTGTTTTGTTTCTTTATTGTTAAAATATTCATATTTCTTTTAAGATTGCTAATGAATGAGAACCCCAATGTATATCTTCACTAAAACTTAGCAACTTCAATCAGACATATAGAGCCACAACTATCTTCTATTAACCTTATTCAACTTATTAAACTCCTCTCTATTAACCTTATTCAACTTGCAAATCATATACACAGTTAAAAAGCATATTATGTAAGCTTCATGATAAATTATGTGGTGTCAAAATAGCTCATCATGAATTTATAAAATAATCAGCATGTTTTTATCTAGCAAGTTAGACATTCATGGAGGGAACAGAAAAGGTGTTTCCATTTTACATATATATTTTATAATTATATTCATACCTTTTAAATGTAGTTGTCTTTAGTTTGTGTGTATTCATTCATTTCTAATTAATATTTCTTTAGTTCTTTCTAGTTAACTTAATATACGTCTCTCACTCGATCTCCTCAGTCTGTATACTATGTCACTACTAGCAATTTCAGTTGTCACCCTCTGACAATCCTCTATCATAATAATCACAACACGGTTTTAGTCCTGTTTGCAGACAAAAAGGAAATGCTTTGTAACTTAATATTTAGAGGTCGACCATTAGCTTTTAGGGATGTGTTCATGCCAATTTTGGAGTTCTACTTTAGGGAGTTTTGTAATGGGAGAAGTATTTTTGGGATGTGACTGAATCAGAAATATTTTCAGTGAAGATTTGCTGGTTTTCAAATGTGAGAAAAACAATAAACATTGTCATACAGTAAACAAAACAAAGATGAGTTCTGAAGGCATATATTCACAAGAAATAATATATGTTTAAAATAGGTTTACAGCAATAGAAAAACGGAATGTTCATAAATATTTTTTAAGTTCTTGTAAAACCAAGGGGTTCATTACCCAAGACATTACAAGAAGTCTGGATCAATTAATTAAAAGCTGTGAGTTTCAGGGGTCGGGAAAATTGTATTCAAAACTTTTCTTATTTTTATAAATTACAATTCATTGGAAGTTGTTTTTAAGAGTCAATATTCTTTTTGTTATTATATTAGTAAAATATTTCAGTGAGATGACTTGGGTATATTTCAATGAATAAAATTTATATAGATTGACAGACGGTAATGTGATGATGTGTGTGGTTGTGTTCATTAATGTTTGTGTGCGTGAGTAAAGGGAAATTTTGTAGAGATAAGCAACCACAGTGGGGCGTCTAGCAACACTGGTCTGTAAACTTGGGTTAGCTAGGTTTCACTGGTTTATTGAAGAAAAATCTGACTTTTAAAGGATTTAGGTAGCTTCCAAATAAATTCAGAAAGTTGATATTTGTGCATCCTTTGAAGCAGACGTAACTCTGTGTTCGCTCGGCTTTCCCAAGAACACATCAACAGCTTGGGTTTAGCTGCTGTCTGACATGGCAATCAGCCAATCACAGCACGGCACGTCAAGTTTCAAATCTATGCCCGAGCAGCAGACGAGAATTTGGATACCAATTGAAAGTTGATTTTATCAACAACGGAATCTAATGGCAAAATCGGTAAAATGTGCAACCTGCGGCTATGAGTGAGCATTACCGACAGGAGATGCGTTGAGGGAGCATTACCGACAGGAGATGCGTTGATGTTAAACATCAACAGTGGACAACAATCCGGACTGGGACCTTCTTCGCAAAATCACGGCTGAAAATCGCGTGCATTATCAAACTGATATGGGCATTTGAGATGGCAACGAATAAAAACGTCTAGCGCAAATGTGGATTGGGATCGACACACACTATGGTCAATTGGAAGAATTTCCTGTGAGACATTTGCCGGGATTATTTTCTTAGAATCCCCATATGGTGGAGATAGACGAGTCTGCTTTTCACTGACGCAAACATAACATCGGTAGACTACTCACATCAGTCTGGGTCTTCGGTGGATACGACCCCCGCCGATAAGGAGGGTTTCTTGGTGAGCGTACTAAACTGAAATGCAGAAACTATAATCTTTCCACTAATAAAAAAAATATATATTCTGCCGGGGACCAGGAGCTTTTAGACACCTATCTTTTAGAGTTTGTGGAAGCAAAAATTTGGTAGCAATCTGTTCGTCTCCATATTAGATCACATCGCCGAAAGCTACCCAGTTGGTGAAGAGCTTCCTTACATGTCTACCACTTCTTCTATATCCATTTTGTCATCGTCTGATGCCATCCAAAAGTCTGAGGAAAAAAAAACATATTCCTGAGGAAATTTTCTTGGCTTTGATAAAAAAAAAGATTACAACTACTCACAGTCGAAATCAACAAAAAAAAAAAAACAATCCACTCACTTTTGTTATTGGACAAAAAAAAACATTTGCTAACACTTATTTATTAAAAAAAATTTCTTTGCTTAATCAAAAAATTATTTATTTAACAAACAAAAAAACAACCTTTTCTCTTCACACCATTATTAAAAAATTACAGTAGGTTTTCCTATTTGTTGATGTTTCTACATTTAAAATTTTGCTATTTTCTTCTACATAGCGTTATGATTTCATCGTTAATGCTCGGCATAATCCGCCTGTTGACGTCATGCTCCGGAGAAAGTCGAGCGAACGCCGAGTTATGTCTGGTGCAAAAGATGTACAAGTACCAGAAAGTTTTTTTGATTGGTCCAAAGTATAATTTTGTTTTTATTCAGGATAGTGTATGTGCAGATGACCGTGCGTACAAACGCGTTTATGCATTTTGATTTTGTATGTTAAATGTGTAAATATGGACTGCTACAAATATGGAGCTGTGCTTTGGGACTGTAAAGCAGCTAAATAGTGAATATTTATTAATCATTGTATTTATAAAAAAACAATCAGTCAATGAAAATCCAAAGAATAAGCTGAAATCTACAGTTTTTCTAGAAATTCCTCGAAAGCAGCCATGTTTTTGTTTTGTTTTTTGTTGTTGTTTTTTGTTTTTTTCTATTTTTATTATTTGAAATGCATAATTGTCTTTTGTTCAAATTGTTAACAAAAGAAGTGTTCATTTTTTGGGGTTTTTTTTTTTATTATTTATTTATTGTTATTTATTTTTTGAAGATGATAACTCGGCCTGCCGGTTCCAAAGATATCCATGAACTGACTATATCAAAAGATGATTTTGAAAAGAAAGAGAAAAATAATGAATCTATCTACAGTGGTTTTATCCGGAACAGAAAGGTATTTTTTTTATGTTTGGGGTTTTGTACTAAAATTCTCTTCCAAGATATGCAATGTTTCCATATAATTCTCTCTTCAAAATTCTATAAAGAATTCTCAATAATGAATGTATTCTCAAGTTTGTTTGCATATACGTAATTACTAGGGCTAGGACAACAGCATATTCTTTTCATTGTTTTGACTCTGGTGTGTATTGGTTGATATCTTATATGCTTTTTTTTAAAGAGTGATGTTCTCGGTTGATTAACTGTGTCGGATATATACTTGAAGGTCAAAACAATGAAAAGAATATTTTGTTGTCATAGACCTAATAATGACATCATCTGTGGATGATTGTGTAAGAATGACCACTCTAATACAAAAATTAGAAGATGATATTAATGTAAAATAAATAGTGATAGGCCTGTGATTGCCAATGAGTAAATGAAATTGATATAAAGTATCAGCTTACTGCAAGGCTGAAGATTGTCAGTTAACAATTGTATCTTGAGTTTTCACTTTTATGCTGACAAGGAGACTCCAGGGGAAATTTTTATTATAATTCTAACAGGCATTTTCATATTTGCCATTTTCTTACATATTTTCTGGTTGAATTATAAATAAATTGTTTGAATTTAGTGTCTTTGTTTACATGTAAAAAAAAAAAAAAAAAAAAAAAAAAAAAAATTTATCATACATGTTAAAATTTAAATTGGATAACTTTGAAGCTTGACATGATTATTTATCATTAAATGTTGGCTTTTTTCCTCTCACTAGATAAAAACATAATCAAATTTCTGTTTAGGAATGTAATTGTTTTTGTTTTCTTCACAGCCAGGAGATTTTAGTCATGTGCCTCTAGAAGATGAAATTTTGAGGAAAATAATTTCCGAAGAAGGAGAACGTGAGAGCTTTACAGTCGTAGCAATCCATGGTATCAATGCTGAGCACATTCCATATTTGAAACAAAATTTGAAAGACTGGGGCCGTCAACTTTCGTAAGTAAATTGAAATACTTAAATAAAGATTTATCTTATTAATACAGCCTCATAATTATCAGTGGTGGAGGGCGGGGTATAATATCTCTTAATTTCAGTGGTTCTCATAGTTTTTTGTTTTTCTTTTTTTACGTACAAGTTGTTATTGCAAGACTCACACAACAGTTGCTCTATAGAAAACTTGAATTTAAAAAAAAATAAAGAACTGGATACAATTTTTTTCTTCAAAATAAAATAAAAAATTTTCTTTCCAGCCATATCTACCATTACTATCTCCATGGCCCTAATGGTAATCAAGATCCACCTCCTCATGATCCGACCAGAATTATGCGACCAGCTAGTCCTTTCAGACACATTAACATTAATGTAAGTCTTTATGTGTTTACCTTTTTGTTTTCTTTTAATATTTCTACCTCTATGATAAGTTTATTTACATTTAAAGTAGCTTTATTAAAATCAATCTTTGGCTTTAAAATTTTTTCCCCATAAATAGTAATTTAACACATAAAATGTAATACATTATGTATTAAACCCAGGAATATTAAATTTGAATCTAAACAACATAAAAATAATTTAAAGCTACTTATTAAGTTATTAAGAGCAAATAGAATTCTTGGATGGTTAGAAATATTTCCATTGTTTTAAAATATATAAAACACTTAAAGCCTCATCTAGAATGATGTCATTGAGGTTTGGGTATCTATTTAGACATTGAAATTGGAATGTAATATTGAGATTGGAAGCAAAATTAATAAAAAGATAAACAATTAGTTACAAAGAGATATTGGGGGAAAATAGGTTAAACTACTTTACTAAAGAAGAATGAAGTGATTTTAATTAAAACTTTCAGAATATTTAATGGCATTTCTAACTGAATATTTTTTTAAATAGATCTCAATTTTGAAATTTATTGTTAATGCAGATTAAAATAAAAATAGATCTAATTAACCAATTGAATTTTTTACCAATAGCTTATTACAAGTTATTAGCAGATTACGAACATTTAAGATGGAATTGGATTAATTTGGATATAAATTGAAGTAAATTTTTTAAGGACAATTATGGGATTTTTTTTTATAAGCTGTTAGATGAAATGTTTAGAAGGATTTAATCTTTATAGTGATATTGTACCAATGATGTAATGGGAGGAGGGTAAAATCGAAGAGCGTAACAATAATTGTTTAAATAATGTCTTATTACTTCTTTTTATCATCTTACCAGTTTTTATTTGAATCATATTTTTCTTTTGCAGATAAAGTTATACAAAGCACTAAGTATGACGCGATGCCTCAATTTGCGGGACATTGATGACGATTTGCAGAGTCAGTTTGTTAAAACAGCTGGTTCTTTGTTTGATTTCAAAGCGAAGGTAGAAGGAGCCGGTGTTGTTGAAGGTGTTCTCAGATATCATCCATTTCTTTATGATCATGAAACATTCCCATCTGAATTTGTTGACCCTCGATGTAAGTATGATTCACATATTAACATGTTTGTTGTCCAGAGAAAATAAGTACTAATTTACTGCATTGTATAAACGTTCATTTTCATAATTTCTATGAAAAAAATTATTTTTGATACTTTGTAAGATCTATAGTAGTTTCAAATGCTGATTGTAAAGAACAATAATTGTAAAGGACAATAATTTCAAATTGATTAAACTTTTTGAAGAAAGAGAGAATAAAATGTTGGTTATATATGATCCTCAAGATCACCATAAATCTAGAATTTGTGCTTGTATTTTAGGGACAGTTTTTCATATGGCAGGGATGTCTCAAAAACTTGAGTGTTTATATGTTGCTCTGGTTCAGAGCACCTTTGCTGTCTTTGTTGTTTATCTGAGAAAAATTCTGTCTGTTTCATTCTGCTAACATGTCTGTGATGACTGAATGGCTAGAGAAAACTGAAGAAGGTTCTGTCATGATTTTTCCTTTGCTTACGAGTTGACTGAGACTGGTAATTAAACCCATTCATGTATATGAACGTTTTGCAAAACTTTTTCTTGATCTTTTCTTAACAACTTGCATTTACTGTTTTATCTCCTCTGGAAGTCAACTAAGTTCAATGAGACCTCAGATTTCTGTTTTCACTGCAGTATATTAATGCTCAAATGCTGGATGGTATAGTTTTGAATTCTGAAATTTCTGTACATTTCAGAAACAATGAGTTCTGTGTAACCGTCAATGTATTTAATTGGCATACAACTGCTATTGAGCTTTTTATATCCTTTAAGAAATTCCAACAAGGACAAGCAACCAGCCATGGAACACTTCTGAATGTACGACTATCATTGTTCAGTATTTGTTCATTATTTCAATTATTGTCAATGGAATAGATGCCCTAAACCAAAGTCACTTTTAAAGCTGCCTGAAATCAATGCAAACGAGTTATAAGAAATGCAGAATCCTATTTCCAATCTGTTAAATTTGGAGTTGCTGGGCAGGAGGGGGGGGGGTAGTTGATGTTAGTTCAAAAACGAATGTTTTGATTTATGTTTGTTTATAAGCAATTTTATGAGGTAAACAATATTAGTGAGCCAGTAAATATATTAGATTCACTAAAAGCAGCAAATGGAAAAAAGGGAGGGGAGATAAGCGGAAAGGAATTATGAATTTCTGGTGTTATTTGATGCACATATATACGGTTTTTAGTCTGATCCAATGAAGTAGATTTTTTAGGGAAGAAATTTTTCTTTTAATCGTGAGACCAGTTGAATTTGATATGTTCCTTGATTTTGAACCCTTTGAAATAGAAGTAAACTTTGAATACTTTATTTTTGCAGATACTGAACCTGAAGATGACCATGATTATGCAATTAATGATCGGCCAGCGCGGGGAAGACGACCTGTTTTTGAGTGTTATTGGAATGGAAGGCTTATCCCCTACACTTTGATTGATGAGTAATTATGAAAGCTCTCTTTTTTAAACTTAAAATGTGAAAGTTAAAATTGCAGAAAAAAAAGCAATGTGTCTACTGCACAGGCCATAATGATCTTGTTCATGTTGAAACATAAGTCCCTTAGTTTAGAGCCTAAGAGCCCACCTTTCTAAAATGCACATAAATATGACTACCTAATATCCAGAGGACCCGCTCTAGCCCTTTCCTCTGCCCATAGTTTGAATATTTGTACTTTGGACCGGGAATCTTAGTTTCTCGTCTTTCAGTTATCCTCACTTAAGTTCCTAAACAGTGATTACCTAAGATAAGAAGAAAAATAGACACAAAAATCAAATTTGATTTGATCCTCCTTTCAGCGAATATAGACAAAATAATATCCCGAATGAGTTTTACAAAATAATTGATAAGAACTTCCCCTCAGAAAATAGATTAAGTAAAATAATTAATAAGAACACGGTTTAACTTTCATTCTCTACTGCTGCCAATCTATGTAATATGATAATAGGTTCTAATAATAGTAAAATAAACAAAATAGTAATAGGGTTGAATCAGGTGAACTAAATTTGGAGAGAAAATGAAACTGAAGAATATCTAACAAATGTCCATTGGAGGACAATTTCTTAATTTATGAAATTCTATACAATTGTGAAGTTAAGGTAGATAATAGTAAAAAGATATAGCTTGGAGAACTGAATGTTTTTTTTTTTTGTTTTTAAGGACAAATAGCTAAACCATGTTGCATCTTTTAAAATTGGACCAGAGAATGAACCAAATAAGGATGAGGATAATGATAGAAATAAGAATAGAACAAAAATAGTTATTAAAAGTAATAGGAACACAATTGTATTAGGTGATTGGGTTAGGGAACTATGTAAGATTAAAATGTATCGAATTCAACTTCAATCATCACCAACGCTCGCAATAGTAACACAATAACCTCTTGACTAAACGACACTGTCCCTTCCTCTCACTCACTATCACTAATTTATCATTAAAACTGTCTCCATCTTTTTAACAGTTGAAATGAAATTCAATAATTTAATATGGTTGCTTTTAATTTCAGATTTGATTGGTGTAGTGCTCCAAAAAAATCAAAAACTGTCCCTACGGATTGCTATAATCGGTAAGTTTTAAAACAGAAAAGGGGAAAAAATCTTGTCTTTTTTTTAATTTGTTTTTCTTTGTTTTTTGCTTTCTAAATGATTTTAATTTTTTTTTCTTTCAGGGTATCTGGTGTTTTGTGGACAAATGATAAATTCCAAGTTAGTACCAACAAGTTAACATTTATTGATCTGGAGATGAAATTGAGGGAAAAAAGTACAGTCTTTTGCCGGATCGTTAATGGCCATGTAAGTGCACACCCATTTTCTTATTTCCTCTCTTTCATGCAAAATATAATGGAACCTGCCTATCTGTTCAAAAACACACAAAAAAAATAATTTGGTTATAATTGAGTACAAACTATTGTATGCCTAGATTGTCTTTCTTTAACTCTTTCTACAGAAAAGTATTTTTATGTAATTAATGATTTCATAATTGAATGCCTACAATTTACGACGGAATTTAGAGACCAGACTGAAGTTGTTTTGCTGTTCACATTCTAATATTACTCTGAATACTTGAGGATAATTATAGTATACTCATGTTTATAGGAAATCAAATAACATTTTTGTTATTCTCCGAACAGAATAGGTTTGCAGCATTTTTATGTCCCCTTATAGAAATGATTTTCAATATATAATGCTGCTAAACCTTATGTCTAAACTGCTTGTTCTAATTTGGATCTAAATCCAGTATATGCTTTAATTCTAGAATATATTTAAGGATTAGGCTTAAGGGATCTTAAGAAATTGATTTGAGTGAATTTTTTCTTAGTGTCTGATGACTATAGATCAGATTTAATGCAAATCTGAAATATTTAAATTTAACATATTTTAAAGAAACTGAAATTTGGAAACTCTTTATTGGTGTCTAATACCTAATGTTAAAATTTTACAAATATCGGAGATATCTTAACCTTTATTGAGCGATTTCACCGCCTTTTTCCATAGACTAAATATAGTCCACATTACAACCTCTTACACAGCAAACAGCAGTGTTTCAAAATTCATAATGATCTGTTAATTCACTTCAAAGAGTGAGTGTGTTGGTGTGTACTAGCCTGGGTGTTTGGAGGTGTATGTTGAGCAAAAAAAAAGAAAAGTGGTGGTGGGAAGGCAGGCTTGAACCTGTACCGCGAAGGAGGAAAAGAACGTGACGTCTTTGCTGTTACGACCACCGCCAAACCAGAAGTGATATAAGTTTAAATTAGGGCTAGACAATCGAAAAGAAGGGGATGACTTTTGAAAATATCAGCGAAAAAAGCAACCCCTCCCTATAGAAAAGTGCCCAGTTATGGGTGAAGAAATTAATATTTTTAGCCAATTTTTCGGTATTTGTCGTCTGAAGGATAAAGCTTCAAAGCGATACTGATCTTGTGAAAATCCGTCCCTCTGTCGAAGGTTTTAGGCAGACATGTAAACATACATACATTTATATATTGGTTGCTCAAATTTTTGACTCAAACCTATTAAAAAGCTTGTCCTATCTCTGAATACCCTTTATGTATGATTTCAAATATTTAGACCAAAAATTGTTTGAGTAATTTGGTAGAGACCGCAGAGGTCAAACTTTTTAAAAATTTTGACCCCTATTATGACCTCTTTACATTTATTGTGTTGGGTTCAAATCAAGTTATTAAGTAAGATCTGTTTCCAAGGAACCTATATTTAAAATTTCAATTGTTTATACCCAAAATTGGCGGAGGAGTTTGGTAGAGTTCTCAAAGGTCAAATCGTTGAACTTGACTCCTTAATAGTCAAATTTCTGGCCGGAAACGGATTACAAAGATTTTCCCAAATCTCAGTACCCTGTATATAAAATTTTGAGTCTGTAGACTGAAAATTGACAAAGTTATTGCGTAGGGGAATGTTCACAGACAGACACTTTTATTTATTTATTTATATATATATATATATATATATATATATATATACTAAGTTATGAAAATATATATTGCAATTAAGCTACACAGAATATTCCAAGAATTCATCAGGCTTATGCGAAAAGTTGTGGTGATCAAGTGATACAAAAAGTTCTAAAATTGACAATAACAATAGAAAATGAATAAATAAAATATAAAATAAACATACATATTAAAAATAATTATATATCTACATAAAAAATTTTTTAAATAACATAATATCCATAATATAGACTAAAACACAAAATAACATATCAACTTGGGTGGAAAATAGATCAGTTTACTACAACAAAAGAACATCTACTTTTCCCATAAAACACACAACGGAAAGGGGTAAACCTATGGTCAACTGTACCTTTGTCCTGTTGGCTGATTAGGATGGGTGCAATGGCAACTAGGAAGCTGATGACTAACTGTGCATATATAAAAATGTGTGATACCCACAACTTTTTACATAAACATGACGAATTCTCAAATGAGAACAAAGCCCGGAATATTCTGTGTAGCTTAATTGCCATATATATTTTCATAACTTACTACCTAGACCTATGTATTGAGCACTGTTGACGTAAATACTGAAAATTTATGCATAAAATTATATTTTCATATATTAATTTCTGATTAAATGAAGTAGTCATATATATATATAGGGTGTCTAAAAAAAAAAAAAAAAAAAAAATGTACTCTTCAAATTAAGATAAAACCTTTATATATGAACATAGCATGAAATGGAATAGTTTCAAATACAGAAGACAAATGTAATTGAAGAATCATTCAAATTGATGGCTATTATTGCCAGACAACACTAATAACAATTCATTTTTTCTTTTTTTTTCCCCCATTTTTTTTTTTTTTATGACTTCTTTGTATTTCTCTTATCTGCTAGATTTTTGTTTCTGTTTTCCTTTAACCATATATATTACAAAAGCATTTACAAGCTTTATTTTCTTATCCATCCATTCTGACTATATTTAATAACTTTACTAGTTCTAAATAAATGTAGAAAATAAATGTTTTCCTAGATATTTTTATTTAGAATTTTTTATTTTTTCATCATTTAAGTTAAATTCTGTTTTAATTTTTTATTTTATTTTTATTTTTATACAGGAAAAGCGAACGGGTATTGACAAGGAGTTTGTTAGTTGGTTAAAAGAATGTCACGAAAAATTTGACAAACAAATTCACTTTTCAGTATTCAAAGGTCATGCACTTCGGCCAGATTTACCAAAGCATCGGCAGACACCATGGTCTGTGTATGAACAAGTAGAATGGGACGGAAAAATATTTAGGAAGGGGCAGCTGGTAAGTTAATCTTTTAAAGCTTGCATGTAAGTTATTTTATTTATTCAATCAGTTGCAGCTAATGATGTGGAAATCCTGCCACTCTTCATAGTTTCTTTGCACATGATTATTACATATTCTTCCATATTTAGGCTACTATTCTAATTTAATCGGACAATTTGGCACAATAGTTTATGTTCATCAGTGATCAGGAGGCTAGTCATATATAAAAAAAACTCTAAAAAAAAAATTAAATAAAAATGGTACTTGATATCCAATCTGAAGATTTCAGTTCACTAAGTTGATGTTGCTCTTGGAAATGAGATCTTTTAAATGTCTTAGCACTCAAATTGTATTACATTACAAGAAATGAATACAAATTTGTTAAATCAGATATAGACAGTGTCACCTCACTATATTCTCTTGTATATAATATGGTGGTTAGATCCCAATTTATGAACTTTGGTAACTGTTAATCCAATCTGACATGTTAATGTCTTATAGCTTCAATAAAAATTTCCCGTCTCTAGCTTCAATAAAAATTTCTCGTCTCTAGCTTCAATAAAAATTTCTCGTCTCTAGCTTCAATAAAAATTTCTCGTCTCTAGCTTCAGTAGAAAATTTCTCGTCTCTAGCTTCAGTAGAAAATTTCTCATCTCTAGCTTCAACAAAAAAATTCTTTTGACGTTGAATTGAGAGATATGGATAGTTAAATTATAAATAACTCGTTAATTCACCATGAATAAACATTTGAAGATATTAAGAATTTAAAACAAAATTCACCACCAAAATGACTGAATTCAGCATTAAATGTTTCAAAATGGGTTGATATGACATTACAAAAATAAAAATCAGATGTTTAGCCGTTGTGTGTTTTTACTTTTAGTTTCAAAACTAATTTTCAAATTATTGTGCTCTGTATATTTGTAATCTTTCAAATAAGGATTTAAAAAAAATTTTTTTTTTACTTGGCTAAAATAAAAATAAATCATGAAAATTTATTTTTGTGTACTACAATCCTTTAATTTTTTTTTTTTTATTATTATCGGTCAGAATTTATCTAATTACACACAAAACTACAGTATGTTCGGATTTTCTTAGATGCTATAAAGTAGAACCCTGGAATACAGTGGCTCTAGGATGTTTTTTTCAGGTTGCAATGTGGAATATGTTTTTCTGGCCCTTGCTTACGGTATTTGCCCCGCCTTATGGTGTTATTTATAATGTTATTTGATTATATACATGTATCATATACTGTACTGTATTTTTTTACTAATTTTTAATGCCATATCCTGGAGTTCTACTATATTAATTGTTGGTTATCTTTAATTTCTAGGTCCGCATCAGCCGCACTCTTCCTACTATCCTTGGCACTATTAAGTGCTTCCTGCTTTATGGAGATCATGAAGGCGAGGTTTATGCAACTGGGGGAGATATACAACTTATACAGGTATGTTTAAATTATTTATTAAGTACTTTTGTTTTTTCCCTACATGTGAGCTCTTTTTAGTTATATGGAGTTTGCAAACCTATCTTTTTAGTTAGATGGAGTTTGCAAACCTATCTTTTTAGTTAGATGGAGTTTGCAAACTTATCTTGCTTTTTTTTGTCAGTGCTTTGTGTTTAAAACTGGAACTGTCAGAAAAATTTAAATCAAACCTTTATTGAAATTTCTAAAACCCAAAATAAAAGAAGTCTTAAGTTGTTGGTATTTCAGTTTTCTTTATCCTTTTCCAAAAGAGAAGCAGTGCACATGGTCCTTTTTATTTTTAAAAAAAAAAAAAAAATGAAAATTATAATTATGGTTTTAATACAAAATATCGATTAAGCCAGTAAAGTTCACCATAAGACAACAATTGACTGGAACACAAAATGAATTATTTTATACAATTCAACAAATGAAATGACCATAAATTCATATGTAGTTTCCAAACTTCAATACATTTCTTCATCTCAAAATCTTGTGTTTGTGATGCTACCTTTCACACTGTACTTCCTAGCCTTTGGGCTTGGATCAAAGGGTAGTAAATGTAAAAAGATATTTCCAACAAATTTGAGCAGATCTTAAATGTATTGTGGCGACTGAGATGATTCTAGTTTAACTTTGATCAAGGATGACCACCAACTCCTATTTACCCACACATTTGATAGCCTTGTAGCCTTGTGGCTAACTTGTTATAATGTGTTACCTTTTATAATACACTAGCCTGGGTGTTTGGAGGCGTGTGATGAGTAAAAAAAAAAAAAAAAAAAAAAATAGTAAGCCGTCTCAAACCCATAACACGCCAGGTGGGAAAAAAAAAAAGAAACTGTCTTGCCGAAGTGCCTACTATGGTTGTGACGTCGAAATAACGCCTTTTATGCAACATCGAGGGTTGAATGACTTGCTAAAAAATGTCAGCGAAAAAAAAAAACGACCCTCCTTGTAGAAAAGTGCCCAGTTGAGGATGAAGGCATTAATGTTTTTGGCCAATTTTTCAATATTTGTCGTCCGAAGTCGAGCTTCCAAATGATACCGATCTTGTGAAAATCCGTTGCCTCTGTCAAAAGTTTTAGGCAGACATACATACATACATACATTTAAACAGACAGGTGAGATTTATATTATAGATAAGTGTAGTTATCCTCAGTCACAGGTGAAAAATGCTACTTTTTCTCCCATTTTGGCGAGTTGGATATCTCTCGCATAAAAACCGTCTGTGTGTCTTCACATCCTCCAAAAATGCTCCTCATGATGTTCTTAACAGTAGTTGTTCAAACCTTCCCATCTGCAGTTGCATGTTCAAGTTTTGCAATTGTTTAATCTGAAGTTTCACCATAGATGTTGTTGTGTGAGTGATCATTCTCAATAACTTTAAGCCATGTTTTTTCCCTCATCTTCTTTTTGACTGATCAGTGTTTCATACAGTGACACTCTTGCTGCTGTATTTGCTGGCATTTTCATCAAGTGTCTAAGCCAGTTAAGTCTTCTTTTAATGAATTTGCTTCATGACTTCACTTGGATCATGCTGTAGAGGTTTGCACTTGATATTTTTGGGGGCCAGTTGCTGTTGATAGCTTTCATTAGCATAGGACGATGGAACAAATCAATTTTATTTCCAGTGGTTGCTATAATCATCCACAACTTTGAGTTGTCTAGAAAAACAGACTACAAAAGTATTGAATGTTTTTATTTTGATCTCTAGATTTATTTTCTTTAATTTGTATACATCTTCAAACTTTTTCATGATGGCAATTGTCCTTCTGCTGATGTCCTTATCTGTGTCAAGCTTGGAGCCTATCAACTTTTAGTCTTTCCAGTCTGGTGTCTTGTCCTTTCTCTTAGGCTTGTATTTCATCTAGTCAAAGACTGACTGTGATGGCTTGTCGTTTCGTACTTGGGTAAAGTTGTCATTGAATTGAAATAGGTGAAAGAGAAGGTTTTGGTATGCTGTATTTCTAAGTTTATGATTCATTCACCTTTGAGTTATGATTTTCTAGTTTTTATGTCACTTTGTTTTTTATCTTGTCAATTTGTGATTTACATATGCTACTATAGATTATGTCATCGGGATTCTTTAGTGATATCAAGAAACCTTTCATCCTTGTTTTGGACTCTTTGCCAGATAAAGAGTATGGCGCTCAGTATATCTCCCTACATTTTTGTGGAGAAGCAAGAAAAATATTTGTACCAGTTGTCTGTTCAAAGGAGAAAACTGTTTACCTTTTTTTTTTTAATATTAAAAATGTGATTAAAATGTTAATCGATTTGAAAAACTGAAAAGTAGATGCATTTTCAGTTAGAATTATACATAAAATATTTTCAGTTAGTTTGAAATACCTATTTGATTGAATCCAACCAAGTACAGTTCCCCCATTTACTAAAGAGTTAGACACAAGGCCAAAGATAATCTGGATAGAAAAAAATTTAGATTGCTTCAATCTAGGATTTTTTTCGTTGACCCAGAACAGAAAAATGAAGTGTAGTATCGGAACAGATACTACACTATGCATTTTGCCAAAGGCAAAAAAATCAAGTAGTCTTTTGTTTTCTAAATGGAGTTAGTCTATATTGGAAAATATAAAACTCTACCAAACTAAAGTGTATTTGCAGTGCTGCTAATATTGTCTGTCCTGTCAGACTTATGGATAGTGGTAGGCTAAGTGTTTGTTTTTTAGGAATTAAACGCGTGGGTTAGTCAGACTGGATTTTTACTGTCTCTGAAAGAGATATAAACAATCTCATGTTGAAAAAAAAAAAATCAAACTATAAAATATTTCCATAACTTAAAAACTATGTGGGGAGGTAAAATAAATTATATTTTCTTGCATTTGGTAACATTTGTTTGTTGTAACCACCCTCTCCTTGATTTATACTATTAGCCATACTGCATGAATGTTAGGTTAACATAGCTATAAAACAATCTATTAGAATCATTGTTTTTATTTTCTCCAACTCTGTTTTTAGGAACCACGTTGCTTGTATA
This sequence comes from Euprymna scolopes, assembly GCF_053919585.1. Classification (NCBI taxonomy): domain Eukaryota; kingdom Metazoa; phylum Mollusca; class Cephalopoda; order Sepiida; family Sepiolidae; genus Euprymna; species Euprymna scolopes. The sequence goes on from NC_136503.1 coordinate 37,348,661, forward strand.
ATGAGGTAAAAGTCCAACCCTTGTTTAAGCTGGATCGAACATCTACAGCACAACAAGTCAAGAAAGCAATTGAAGAAGAAGAAGCAAAGTAAGTTTGGAAATTCATTTTCAACAAAAATCGCTTTTGCTCTTTTGCTTTTGCTTTTGTTTAAAATTCCTTACAAAATCTTTTTGTTTTTCTTTTAGATTGCCTGATCAGCTGGTTGTCTCCTGGCCTGATGATAGTGAGGTAATAGATGGAGAGCGTAGACCTGCTGGGAAAACTATTGGTATAAAATTTTTGGATTTGTCTTTTGCTTTGCTCTCTCCCTTAATTTTAGGAATAAGTGCATTTAGGAATAAACAGCTAATTTTAAGAGGAATAATATGTCAGGAAATGTATCTTAAACAAATTTGGATGATTAATCTTTCATGAGATTTTTAGAATGAGCATCTGTGTACATTATTGGAGAGGAGGTGCGTATGCAACCAGAATACACAAAGCAAAGGGGTAGATCCAGCTTGCTCGGCCAATATATCACCAACTTATTCCTTGTCATCTTTTTAAAATTGGATTAAGATATATCTTTAAAATTTTCTAAACGTACAAAGATGCAAAGAATATATTTTCAAGACAACTTCTGTATATAATAGATATTGGTTCATTTTTAAACAAAATTTTAAACTCTCTTAAAATCAGTAGCCAAAACAGTATTTTGTAGAATAGTATTGAAGATGAAACACTTTGTAAATAAAAATGCAAGTATTAGAATGGCTCTGATTGAAAGATTTCTTTACCCTTTTGTCTAGAACATAATAAAAATTATTTTTTTCTTTTCTTAATTTTACCAGGTGACATCAAGGTGGAAATTATGAATAAGAAAGGAGAAACTATCAAACAGTTGCCTGGTACAGCACCAGCACATAAGAAACTTCTCGTGGAGTTAAAAATTATCTGGCACTGTAAGTGTTACGGTTTATTTATAGGTTTGGGTTAAAAATTAATATGCTACTTTTTTTTTTTTTTTTATTCTCTTATATATTGTCTTACATAAGTAAATGTAACTAAATTTGAACTTGTTTCTCTGCTGATTGTTATAACTAAAATCTTGTTAGAATTTATGCAAATTCGCACAAGAAAATGTGTTTTCATATATGCACAGAACTATTTTATAGTTAAATGTTGATTTAAAGATTTTAGCTATAAAAATACAATCTGTCTTCATTGCTAATTTCAAGTACTTTGGCTCCAGCAGCTATCTCAATAATACACGATTTTTAACATCACCATCTTGATAGCTTTGTGTTATGCATTTTGACATCGCAATAAAATTGTGTTTTCATAGATAAAAAATTCAACTCTTTAAATCAAAGAATTTTAGTCAGAATATCAAGAAAAAAAATTAATATCCTTCTGTATGATTGCTTAACTATACAAGGATTTGTGAACATGATTTTTCGGAATGGTTCTTTTTTTCTTTTTTTTTTTTCTGCCAGATTCACTTGAACGCAGCTAAAACTTTATTGTTAATGTTTCTCAGCACTATCCCTAATTTTGCAAAACCCTTGCAACTCACTTTTATAAGATTATGCATTCTGATAGCATTGTTCAAGATATAAAATACTTTATTGTTGCACTCAAATATGTCTTACAATAATGCTGTGCTTAAGATAAGTTTCTCAATAATTGTAATTGAGCCAAAGACAAGATTGAAAATGACTGAGATGAATGTAGTTTCATAATCAATTTTGTTACAGTATTTTTAAGTAGAAATATTAAAAACTGATTTCTTTTTCTTGGTCATCGAATGCATTGAAATATATTCAAAACATTTACTGTTTTTATACTCTTTTTCAGCTTCTAATGGTGATGAAGTCATTGTATCTCACATCAGCCAGCATGGCAAGAATTGGCCATATTGGTTCAGGAAAATGGGTGAGTTTATAAAGTTGGACTGCGCTTATTTCTATAACAATATATTAAATAGGTTACGACTCAAAAACATTATGTAAAGACAAATATCTTTTAAATATTTATATGCAAATCTATTATCGAACAAATATAACACTTCTGCTTTGAATCAATGTAGTATTTGTGCATTTCGAGATCCAAATATCAATCTCTGACCATCCTTGTTTTATATGCAATCTGTCACACGAGAAATATAGATGTGCCCACTGAGGAAGTTTGCTTTTCAATGTTTTAGTAGTTGTTTCTGTGTTATGAAAAAGAGGATTGTATGGTTAGCCTAAAAACTTATAGTGGTGAATTTAAATCCTATTGTAAGCATTTATGCACTAATATTGTAGAGAAGGGGACAGACCAGCAATTTACCAGCCTTGTTTAATTATATCATCATATATATTGTTTTAGCATTAAATAATCCAAAAGCAGTTAATGATTTGTATTTTGAATTTATCTTCTCTTAGAAAGTTTTTTAAAAAAAAGCATTTAAATAGGTTTAATAATTTATCTGCATATTTTTTTTTTTTTTTTTCAGAGAATATAAAAAATTTGGGCCACCATTCTCTTGAACTGCAAGTTGTCCTAAATGAAAGCGGTGCCACAACCTTTGCTGGCAAAGATTTACCTTCTCACAGCATTCAATTCTTTGTTACGGGTAAGATCACATTTTATTTTAATATTTCTAAGTTTAATTAATATTAATATATAAATCTTTTACTATAACAATTTCTATAGTATATTAATTTTACTGGTCTGTGTGTGTGTCCAAAAAGCCACTCAAAAATAAAGAGACAAATTTAAAGAAAACCCTTCAGTAACTTTATGGACAAACTGTACAAACACTGGCAATAGACCTTGATGTTTAGTCTTTGACATTCAGCAATGGATTTCTCCCTTCGGCCCCAAATACAGCCGCCACAGTTTACATGTGATAGCTGCAATGCAATATTTTGTTATATCTTTTGAAAAATATCAAATACATGAAACTTAATTAGCTTTTAGATTTGGATTTAACTAACATATCAAACAAAAAATTCTTCCAAAATGGCCAAACATTTCAACCAAAAAGAATGTGCACTAAATAACGTTAAATTTTAAGACGCCAAATTCCTCTATGTATGCAAACAAGCAAAAAGAAGAAAAAAATTCTAACTATATACGCACAAATCTTATATTAACTCCTATGTAAGTTTTTTAATATGTATAATTTTTTTAGACTGAGAAGGATTTTGTTTTTGATGTTAATTAGAAAAAAAATCATTTTTATTTAACAGTAATAACGAAATAGGCATGTGTACTTTGATATTAAAGAAACTTTTTTTAAGCTCATTTGGCATGAGTGTTGTACAAAGTTGATAATGTCTAATTCTTTAGGTTTTTGTTGTTGTGATTGTTTTTTTATAAAGGAGTGATAAATGTCTGAAAATAACACCTATAAATTGTTTTCCAAATATGAAAATTTTTAGCTGAGAAACGCATGCATGCACAAACACACTAGTTATACCTACTCAGCAATACTTGAAGTCATTTTAATTTTTTTTAATTTTTTTTTTTTTTTTTTTACTTATACATAACAGAAAAAAATTTTAGTTGTAAGGTAAACAACTCTTATATCCTTCAATTAAGAATTGGAGTTAATCCATTTGCTGGTTTTAACTCTTAGGTGACTAGCAGGGTGCCTAGAATTTCACTTATATAATATATGCCTAAATATATTTTAATTTATTCAGATTTCGTATTTATTATTAGAGCCAATTCTCTATTGATTATTATATTGCACTCAATATATAGTAGTGATTTCAAAAGTAAAAAAAATCACTTGGGTGCCATCAGCTAGAATCAAAACCATAGTTGTTTTCACCAGAAAAAAATATATACAAGAGCACTTACATCTTCAAATTCTTTTTCCAATTTTGAGCCTTTAGCAGCCATTTTTATCGGTTTTGGTATAACAAATAAGTGTTTCTGCAGTTATGTTAAAACTGAAGAGTAGGGATTTTGTGCATGTTTACGTTCCCAAACCGTTGATGTGTTTTCATTTTCTGCGAGTGTTCCGGATGTGCAAGCAAAAACGAAAGACATAATATATATAGTTTTTTAGTTAGACACGTTTATTTCAGTAATTAAGGTTAATAGTATTTAAGTGTCTGTATGAGCGGTTAATATATAGGTACTTGTTTCTTTGTTTTTGTTTTATGTTTTTTTTTGTTTTTTTTTTGGTAGGATTATTGTCTCCTGTAGAGAGTGACACCATTTGGGAGACTTTTTGTAGTGTTCGTTTATGTAGGAAATATATACATTTCGGAATATAAGAATGGTGGGTCTCAACCAATCAGATTGGGCAGAATATGGCTAGGGAGATATTATTTATGAGTCAGAAAAGGGAAAGCTAATGGTATGCCTGTGTTTATGATTCAGTTATAAAGGATGAAATCTCACATTTGTCGAAGTGCAGAATTCCTCCCGGTGACGACTGGTGGTGGTAGGAGTAAATATATAGAGAGAAAAATAGGAACTCCTTCTTCTATAGATATTGCGATTCTGATGGTGTTGCTCCTAGGATGCAATGAAGTATTTTATAACGACTGAATGTGTCTAAAATGGCATTATAAAGTGACATTAGATAGTGGATAATTAGGTAGACATATTAAATTTGTATGTGGTATTTGTTATTGCAAACCTACAGTGCTTTGGTCCAGAGGAGAATTTCTGCAGTCATTTTATTATATAGTGTGTGTGTGTGTTAATTATCCAGACAGACTTTTTCACTATATCATAACTTTTCAGTGCGAGTAAATAGCATCTGCCCAAGACCAGTTGATAGTTGGCGATTTCGATCAACTCCCTATAGGATGGGCACGGTTGGCAAGTGATCTCAATGCTTTTCTATAACATGTCAACTACTAGATAGTGCTCCATTTGTTTCTTTATAAAGAGCTTTGTGATAATAGTAGCTAGCAATATCACTGTTGCGCAACAGGAGAAAATAAATCAAATTCATTCAATACGATTAATATTTTAACTTCTTTAATCAAAAACTTTATCAAAGTGAATTTCACAATTTAGATCACTATATAAAAACTGATTTAAAACCATGCTAAATCATTTACTTGCTAATTCCAAATATGCCATTTCTTTTACTCTACCGAGATCAACTATTTACAACTAATTGATGAACACACATTTGTTTTATGTATAAACTAATAGTTATTAGATTGTTAAAGCTTCTTATTATGAATGCTATGTTAGTAATTTATTGTCTTTTATGTATTTGTAGAAGCTGAACCCAAAAAATTTACTGTTGGTTTGTTGGATGGCCCATTTCGAGTGGGTGTTCCCTTCCAAATTCCACTAGAGTTTCAGGATGAGTTCAACCACATTACTGAACCAAGTATGAATTGCAAACCAATCTTGGAAGCTAGGTAAATATTAAAATCTCAGGATTTTTATGAATGTGTAATAATTTTTATTTGTGATTTTGGTTTGTCATCTAAGTTTAATATTATTTTCAAATATATATTATATATATATAATATAAAGCTGAATATCTGTGTGTGTCTGGTCACGAATAGGCTCCTATATGGTTGACTATTTTAAAAAACTGATTACATATAATGATCGATGTATCGAGACACAGGAATGGGTATGTTTGATCTGGCAGAACAGTGGTTCATTAAAATTGTGGGGTTTGCATTCATGCCTGGTCTACAAAGTATGGAAATAAAAAAAATTAAAAATTAAAAAAAACGTTTACAAGTGTTTTTTATATAGATCTACATAAGAATACTTTAATAAGTATGTTTTAACTTAAATAGGATGGTATAATAAAATTATGGGGTCTGCGTTTTTCGCTTGGCTACCATGGAATGGAAATAGGGACAAACTTTAATAAAGACTTTTCATATCTATCTGCGTAAGTATACTTTGATAATTATGTTTCAGTTTGAAGAAATATGGTATAATAAAATTATTGGGTGTTCGTTCGCACCTGACCTCCATAGAATGTAAATATGTCACAAAGTTTAACAAGGTTTTTTAATATATATCCACAGAATATTGTGATAAGTGTTTCAGGGTGAACAAGTATGGAATAATAAATTATGGGGTTTATCTATTTTATTTTTACTTTCATGATATTTTGCTTTGGTTTTGATACCCCCAAATTCGAAGCTATCTCTTTACAACCCTTCCTTTTCATAACCTATCATACTTTCATAAATCAGTCCATTTTCTGTAGGCTGTTTTTGAACCCAGTCAACGACGGGTACTTTTGCTAGTATATATATATATATATATATATATATACTAGCAGAAGTACCCGTCGTTGACTGGGTTTAAAAAAAGCCCACAGAAAATAGACTGTGATTGATAAAAGTATGATAGGTTATGAAAAGGAGGTGGCTGTAAAGAGATAGGTTTTGATACTCCAAAATTTTACCCTGAGCAAAATATGATGAAAGTAAAGATAATTTTTGCGAAAATATATTTTTTTATATCAACTTTGTTTCCATTCGTAGCCAAGAGTGACCAACAAAATGATGTTTCCTTACAAAGAGAAAATGTTATATATATATATATATATATATATATATATATATATATATATATATATAAATATACAAGAAATAAATGTTATCATAGTCAAAAGTTGCTTTTATGGTAGAAAAAGACATTGGTTTGTATTTTTAAGTAGTTTGTAAAAAAAAAAAAAAAAATTTTTTTTTTTTTTTTTTTTTTTTAATTCACAAACCGGTTTAAAAAAATCAAAATGGCAGTGACTTTGAAATGGAGAGCCCGGTTTTCAATTTGAAGGTGGGGCACCTGAGCATTCTGTGTTAACAATTTAAGAGAATTCCGTCAACGTAAGGAATATTTATAAACATATTTTAATGTTTTCCGTTATTTTGTGCTTGAGGAATATTCGATTATGGCATGTGTAGCTTATATAAAAATTCATTTAAGTATTTATCACCTCAAATTTTGTTCTAATTTCGGTTCGCTGAAATTATTTCAAAGAAAAAGAGCATTAAAAAACTATTTCAAAACAACAAAAAACATGAACTGAACTTTTATTGACTATGGTAACATTTATTTCTTGTATATTTATTTTTTCGGGTAGTCGTTTGTTGGCGTTTCTTCTAAACACTCTTACTAAATAATATCAACGAAATATCGAAAAACAAAGAAACAAAAACAGTTTTGAAAAATAATGAAGCTTTACTTACTTTAGTAAAATAATCCAAAACGGCAAAATGGGATAATAAAAAAGTAGACACGTAACTACTTTAGTTTTTTTAAGCAAACAATCAATATAAATATGAATAAGAAGAAAATGGCGTCTTTTTCAAGCAGAACAGCTTTGTTTCAGTTTTACAGTATTGAACGGTGTTGTATTGCGCCGTCGGATTCAGGGTTGTACTATTGTAATGTAAAGAGCACACAAAAAGGGTTGTAATCAACTGAATTTCTTCTAGTACACTGACAAAAAAAAGCTTAAACAGATATATAAATAAAAATAAAAAGGTTATGTAAATGTTTTTTAAAAGACACGTAATCACGTGAGCAGGATTTTTTCCTTCTTTTGACACGATAACAAGTAACGCTCTTATGTTTTATAATTTATCTAATCATCTATTTTCGAAAGAGGGCCACCTGCAAGTGGAGAAGGAAAACGGTTATGCAAAATTTGTGTCGAGAATTGTTTAAAGTTCTGACTTTTTTTTGCTTTCACTTTAATAAGAACGTAAATTTATGAGGTACAATACGATTCAACTCATAAAGAAAATAAGAGTTAACGTGAATCAAGATTAAAGTTAAGGTGTTATTGTGGACCCTCACCCCTTTTAAAAAACCTTATAAAACTTTGTAACATATTTACATTCTATGGAGGTCAGGCGCAAACGAACACCCAATAATTTTTTTACCATATTTCTTCAAACTGAAACATAATTATCAAAGTATACTTACGCAAATAAATATGAAAAGTCTTAAAGTTTGTGCCATATTTACATGGAGTACAGGCGCGAACGCAGATCCCACAATTTTATTATACCATCCCTATTTAAGTTGAAACATACTTATAAAATTATTCTTATGTACATCTATATCAAAAACCCTTGTAAACTTTTTTTTTTTTTTTTTTTTTTTTCATTTATTGTTTTCATACTTTGTTGGCCAGGCGCGAATGCAGACCCCCACAATTTTTATGAACCAGCGTTTTGCCAGATCAAAAATACCCATTTCTGATCCTTGATAGATTTCTATCATATGTAATCAGTTTTTTAAAATAGTCAACCATATAGGAGCCTATTCGTGACCCACATACACACGTGCAGCTTTATATTATAGATATATATATATGTTATTTTTTTATTTTTTAATCTGAAAATTTAGAAAAAGAACATTACATCAACTACACAGAGACTTGCTGTTTAGGGAGGGAAGAAGGGAGGGGTCATTTGTTATATATGTTTACCATGCTTTATAAATGGGATAAATGTGTAAAAGATCAATTGAAAAATCAATTATTTATGTTAAACTTATATAGAAAACTTAACCGCACTGCTAAAAGTTCTGTGGATGAATTCATCTTGTATAATTCAAGTATGTGTTATGTTTGTGTTTCCCATAGATAGGAAAGTTAAAGAATCTACATAAAATCTAAAAGTGTATCCTATAAAATTTACCAGGAAGACAATGAAAGTAATCCCAAATCTCCCAAGTGCACAAATAAGGGGTTTATGAGGATATAATCACCTTAAAACTTCAAGTGTATTTTATTTTTATGAAATTTAAATCATACACGTGAAATTTTTTGAGAAAGACAATGTTAGTGGTTTCAAATTTCTATGTTACTTTTTGTGTTGAATATCCACATGCACCCACATAAGTGAGCCATGGGTTCTGAACTTCCTTCAAACTTCAAATGCATATCTGATTTTCCCTATGAGTATTATTTTAAAACTCAACAAATGTCTGAAATGTTTACTTAGAAAAGTATCAGATGAGTATGCGGTTTCTATTCCTTGGACTATTTTGCACCATTTTTCTCCCCTTACGAAGATTAAAACAAGCTATAATGATACTTGACCTTATGTCTAGAATCCTTATTTCAATTTTGATTAAATACCATTACGTTATTTTAATTCTAGAAAATGTCTAAAATGTAAGGTTGAATCTTAAAAAGGTTCATAGGAAATTAAAATGAAAGGAATCTTAATTGGCATTTAATGACTATAAAATTGAATGCAAATCTGAAATATTTAAATTTCCAAATAAAAAGTTGTTCTTGTATATTGCCCAATTAAGTCATTGAAACTGAAGTTTGCAGAATATCTATTAATTTTTTTTTTTTTTTTTACAAGGGTGTGACCACTTATCAAGGCCCAGAGGCCACTCAAGGATAAGGGTTAATAGGTATACATTAGTCATTGTGATTTTAGCATAGTAAACAGTGGGAATTTTGTAACTTGGATTACTTAGGGGGACGATTCAATTAGAACTTGTTCACATTGGACTTTTTCTTTTTTTTTTTTTTCTTTTTTTCATAAGTATCAACTCGTTATCAAGGCCAAGAGGCCACTCAAGGATAAGGGTTAAAGAGTGTACAGTAGAAATTGGACAATATAATAATCATTAGTAATGAAAATTTGTTAAATTTGATAACTTATATGGAACGGCTCATCAAGAACTTATTTACGTTAGACTTGAAGACAACCATATTGTAGTCAGCCGGAAAGCGGGAAAACGGAAGACAATTCCACAGGCGTGCAGTTCTAAGAAAGAAGCTTTGTTCATGGAATCTACGTTTAGGTTTAGGCACAGATAAAGAGTGGGGGGAATTATTGATAGTGTTTACAGCTAGACGAGTGTTTCTTGTGAAAGTTTTGCGAGGGGGGACCATAGATTGAAGCTCAGTCGAACATTTTCCATGAAAATAACGATACATCAGAGACAAACTCGCAACATCTCTTCTGTGAGATAGAGGTTGCAAGGAAGAGAAAAGGACATCTCCTACGAGGCTACGAAGTCTATTTTGAACTCTATCAAGGCAGGACAAGTCCTTTCTAGCAGCTCCTGCCCAGATGTGGCAACAGTATTCCATCCTTGGACGTACCTGGCTCTTATATAGATAGAGAATTGCATCAGCAGTGAGATATCTACTGGATCGATAGAAAGATCCCACCATTATCTATTAATTGATGACAAAGAACTATTAACACTTCATATCTGAGGTATATGAATTTTCACAAAAAAGCTTTCATTTTCAGTCACCTCTTTCTTTACCCCTTTTGTATAAAATAAAAATAAACTAAATATAGCCCACATTATCCATCTTTAGAATCTTGCAGCTGTTCTAAAATTCATAATGATTGATTAATCAGTTTCATCCTGTACATACAAATACATAAACATATACACGTGTGTGCGCAATCTGAAAATGTGATACTTCGTTGATAAACAGAAAAAAAAATGAAATACATGTTTTAGAAGGGAAGTGGAGCATGTCCTACATCTACCAAATATTATCTTACATTAGAAGTAAGTATAAATACTAATACAATTATTTTTAATGATAAAAACGAATTAGTGGAAAGAATATTTTTTACTTTGGTTGTAAATTTATCAGAATTGTCCTTTTTTCTTTTTTTTTTTCTTTTTTTTTTTTTTTCTTTTTTTTTTCTTTTTTTAACTCTCAATAGGTAGTAACGGAGAGGATAATATCATGATCAACGAGCATTATCCCCCACCCTAAAAAGGAGTTAATCCCTGGGAGAATGATATTGTGACAAAAGAACATAGTACATTACCCCCCCCCCCCTCCATCCAAAAAAGAAAGTATTGTATGGGATAAGTTTATCATGACAAATAAAATTATGCAACAAAGGAGGAAATAAAATAAAGCCTGAGAGGATTCTTACCCTCTCTCAAAAAAGGTGGTAATGCCTGGAAGAATAGTATCATGATGAACGAACACACACACACGAGAGGGTAATGTCTGATGGATGATATGACAACAAAACAGATATGTTTTCCACTCTCTAATATCTCTTTATGATCACTTTATCACAACAGAACTGATACTACACTACCCATGTCTGTTAAAAATACAATAGTAGATCAAATTAGTTTTTTCTTTTTGCATTCATTCATTTTAAAATGCCTAGACACAAAAACATTTTTAGTTCTTTATGGAGCTCAAAGTGTAGTATTCGTGTGCCACATCAAAATGTTTTAACTAAACTATTGCATATATATAAGAAAATATGACTATGCAGATTATAAATATACATTACTAAATGTTTATTAGAAATTGTTTAAATTAGGAATACCTAAAATTATTTAAATATTTGCAGAGTTTGACTGTACTATATACAAGATCATTTCAAAATATTTTTATTTATTTTTTATTTTTTTATTCAAGTAGCAGTAACACATTTTGATGGTATAGAAGTAATAAATGAAAAAAATGTTGTATTTAACTAAATAATAATCTAACTAATCTGATTTTCCTATTCATTTTATTCAATTTTTCAAGCCTGGGTTTAAAATTATTTGCAGGCAATTTTTTTCAGCTCCACTAAAAAAAATATTTGAGATATTTAATAAAAATAAAAGTTAAACTCTTAAAGAATTGGTGAATTTACACAACCATACATAATCTGTTTTTTGTTTGTTATTTCAAAGATTTAATCCTTATTTTCATCTTACTTTGTTTGCAGTGGTTTGGATATAACTTATGAAAGTCTTCAAATCAAAGGCAACAATTTGCTTGTGAAAGGAATCTGTGCCCAAGGGTTAGTCAACTGCACCACAGGAAAGGTAACCTTATCGATTTTCCATTTTCATTTATAAACCGCCCAGTTTTGCATATTCAATGTCATCATTGTTATCATAGTTCAATGTCAGTTTTATATGCTGGCATGCTTTTAGAAATTTACTTTCAAACTAACCTATCTCTGGCCACATCTTTATCACTTTTCTCTTCAAATTCATCCTTATTACTTTCCTTGCCAACTGACCTTGCTATCTCAACTGTTCTATATCTACTAACCTAAGCACTTACATCTATTATTTTAATGTAAAAACCAATAGTCTTTTGTTTTATACATATTTCTAGATTGTCTAGGATTTACCCTTTCTCCGATCGCATCAAATCTAAGCTTGTCTTTAAGATTCACATTATACATTGATCGTATTATTCTTATATCATTTCTTTCCATGCAACACATATTCTCAACCTTTTATAGTCAAATACATCATCACACTACATAACTGAAAGGATGATATCATGATCAATGAACATTATTCTCAACGCCCAAAAATAAAATAAAAATTTTTAAAAAGAGTTAATGCTTGGGAAGAGGGTGTGATAAAAGAATAGATAGTACATTACCCCCTATCCATAAAAGGTAATGCCTGGGATGAGTGTACCGTGACAAATTAAAATATATTATATCTCTGATACCATTAATGAATTAGCTAATAAAAAGAAATTATAGATAAAAAATTCAGAGTGCTGGAAAGGGAACAAAATCTTCAAAACGGTCACATATGACGCCACTAGATTTCCAGAAAAGAGCATCTAATATTAATTGTCATAATCTTGTAAAAATGTTTAAAAATATTAAAGTATATTATAGCTTTGAATCAATAGTGAAATATTTAGCATTTTGTAAATAGCTTTCATATTTCTTGCTCAAATTTGTTTAAAATTTAAGAGTTTACTTTTAACCATATCTATTCAATATTTCGCATAATGTGAAAGCAATTTCATGTTCATACGACCATTATCACTTTCCAACTTTTTTTTTTTTTTTTTATAGAATTGCCCGATTGTCAAAAGTGCAATGCAAAAAGTATATTTTTAAAAATTTCATTTGCCACTTTCTTAACCTTGGAGTTAGGATCAGAAAATGTATTTGTTCTGACCGATCAAGGTACGATAACATTTCGGGTAGAGAGTGGACTATTTGTGTTGGATGTCTATAGAATAGAAATGTTACAAACTTCTACAAGGGTTTTGGAGATGGACCACCACTCCTCTCCATCATCAGATATGTTCTGAAATTACATTAACCAGAGTGCTTGAACAAGTCGTACGATAGCGTGGGATTTGCATTTGCCCTAGACATCCACAGAATGCATGGCAGCAATATAAAAATATTCATTAATGAAAGCATTGGTGTCACAGGAGACTTATTAGTTGATTGGTTTGTTACCAGAACAAATACATAAAATGTAAATTGTAAATGATGTATCATACTGCTCAGACAACAACCTTGAACATTTTACCTACACACATTGGCATTACTAAAATTTACCTTCTTTTTTTTTTTCTTTTTTTTTTTTTTTTTTTTTAACCGTACGTTATCAGTAGGGCTAGGACAAGAGAATATTCTTTTCAGCGTTTTGATACTCGAGTATATATCTGTTGATATCTTATGTTTTTATATAGAGTGATGTGGTTCTTGGTAGATTAACTGTGTCTGTCAGATATATACTTGTTAAAACAATTAGCATATTCTGTTGTCCTAGCCCTAGTTATTAGTCAATAAAAATTACTACCCCCCCCCCCTCCGTTCCCATATAATCCCCTCCCTCATCCTTTCCGTTAAGTTTGTCTTTCCCTATATATCTATTATATAAAGAGCAAACATTTGTGTGTATGTATGCCTCGCTAAAACTTTCAAAATCCAATTTGAATAAAAATGATTCCAACATCTGAACATGCGTGAACCGTTTACCTCGGATATGTTAAATACATATATTTGCAACACCATGGTATGACCATCACCGTAGCCAAATGGCTTAGAGGGTTGTCTCATAAGTTAGTTTTATGTTTTGTTTTTTGTCAACATATTTTAAAATATTTTTTTTTTTTTTTTTTTTTTTTTTTTACGGTTAAGAAAAATGACTTTTAATTTATTTTTAATTTGTTTATTTGTGGTTGATTTAAAGATCAGATTACTACTAAATGCATGAACATTACTTGCGTAAATCACATGCCCCTATTCCGTGAGCTGACATTAGTGGATTTTTTTTTTTTTTTTTTTCAAACTGATATGATTGCACAGTAAAAATAATTAAAACAAAAAAATCATTTAGCAAGTGTAGTTAAACACAACTTCATTTTTCCATTATTATTTTTTTTTTTTTATGACTTATATATATATATAAACATTGTAAGAAGTCTATGCAGATCGATCAACTCTTGAAGAGACATGGAAATGTTGAAACGCATAGATTTCTTACACTAAATAATTTTATTTATTAATTCTACACATGTATTGAGCACTTTCAAAAAATATTGATTCTTAGTTCATGTTAACAATATACTTGAACTTAATTGCTCAATGTGTGGGTATACACTTGGAAATGAATACACATCGCTCTTTATAGGGTGGAGGATTTGTCTGGATGAAAAAGACTTGTCTTTTTATTACTAGATACAACAATTAAATTTTGAAAATTTCTTATTGCAAATAAAACCTGTTGCCATAGAAAAAGCACACATCTGCATTTATCTCTCCAATTGTTGATTTTATTCTTTGGCTACACACTGCAGACATGCATTGATGGTTGCTTACTTTAAATTAAATGGACCCTTTTTTTTTCTTTTCTTTTTAGAATTTTAACTTAACTGTGAAAGTAGCAGAATTGGAAGAGAAACAGATGTTGAAGATTCGTTTACTGCCAGGTGAATTTTATTTATTTATTTTTTTGTGTTTTTTCTGCCTAAAAAATTAAAAAAAAAAAAAAAAAAAACTAATAAAAAACAATATTATGTAATAATATTCATTTTGCTGATTTATCGGAGAGGGACCCTGTTAGTTCGGATGATTGCCAGATAACCATCCATTAATTTTTCCTGAAATTTTGCCACAAATTGTATTTCGTTTAATAGATGTGCACAGTAAAAAAAAAAAAGAAAAGTTTTTCACAAAAATTTGTGTTGCGTTCCCAGGTGCTCAAAAATGGCCAAAAATGACACATTTTGCCCCATAACTTTTGACCCATTCATTAGATTTTTCTGAAACTTGGCCAAAATGTGGAGCCCATTGTTCTTAATATAAATCCAGTATGGGTAATCCTGGCAAAATTCTAGTTTGTGTCCCCGGGGACTTTTAGTGCTAAAAACTCCCCTTTTTGTGGCTCTTTTTTCATATTTCTCAACAAAAACTTGATATGTCTGACAATATAGTGTTTTTTTTTCACAGTGGTCAACTCGAATATACATGTATTAAGGCCTGAAACTGTACCGTTATCCATGTACACTGGGATTCAGCATCCCCAGGGGCCCAAGAGGTCAAAAATGCCCCAAAATGACACTTTTTGACCCATAGCGTTTGATCCATCTATTAGATTTTCCTGAAACTTGGCCAAAATGTGGGGGCTATTGTTCTTAATATAAATTGAGTATGGATGACCCTGGCAAAATTTTAGTTCACATCTCTTGGACTTTTTGGGCTAAAAAAACATACCTTTTTGGAGCTGTTTTTCATATTACTTAAAAACTTGATATTTATGTCTATATAGTGGTTTTCCATGGTGCTGAATTCAGATATGCATGTCAAGGCGTGAAACTGCAGTTTGCCCATTTTCACTAGGATTCAGCGTTCCCAGGAGCTTTACCCCTAACTTTTGCGCTATCCATTAGATTTTTCTGAAACTTGTCGAAAATATAAAAGCAACGTTGGCCCTTCACAATTCTCACATTTATCATTTCTTCACCATTTTTTTTTTTTTTTCTTGGCGTCATCTCACATACAGCACCAGAGGGGAACCATGCACATGCGGCTTGTTAAAATGTCTATTGATATGAAATTTGAAGAGGTGCTTGTCATATTAGTGTTTTCAGAATTAAAGTTCTATTCAATTATGACATTCCCATATTTCATTGATTATCTAATAAATGCCTAGAATGTGGAACCAAATGTAACAACTAATTTCTGATGTAAACCAGTTTACTTTTAGTCACGTTGCAGCCCTAATGTCACTATGTGCCAGGTCTGTCAGTCTTAGGTTGCCTTTCCAGCAACTGAAGTTCCCGACAGCCGAGTCCTGATGCCATCCTGCAGTGATTAGAAGGGGGTGATCTTTAGGTTCTCCGCTAATTGGAGCAATGCATCTTATGGTTGGTATGCAGGATGATCTTCCCTGATGCTGCGGAAGCATCTATTAGTTAATGATCACCACAGGAACTACAACTATCCATAAAGGATAATGGGATTGTTTTTTTTTAATCAAGGTTTAATTCCTCTAGATTTTAAGTGTTTTGGCTATGCACATCAACAGGGTTACCTCATAAACATTGATTCTGCACCAGGCATGAGCGGTCATTCAGTATAGAGAGACTACAGCTGCGCAAGTGCTTTGAGACAAATGATATTTGAGTGTTGCATTGATGGGAATGGTCAAGAATGCTACAGATGTCAAAAAGATACTACTCCCTCCGTATGGACCTTAACTCAACAACATCAAGGGGGACTTGGTTGAATGGTCAGGTTTACAGTTTATCGGTATTCAATGGTGGAATCGTGATTAGTTAGCCATCTTTCACAGGACTGCCATGTATACAATTGGGATGCAGGCCGAAGAGAGAAGCTGGTTCGATCCAACAAAGATGATCACGGTTATAACAATCTAAGATTGATAAAAAAAAAAAAATTAAAAAAATTGCAAAGATTTTTAAATAAAATTTGAAAAAGTCAAAATGACTGAAAGCAAGATTTTGTAATACAAATGATGACCATGCAATATTTTTTTTACAAAATAATTCCTTTTATATGGCAAAACCAACTTATTAAAATTGACAGTTGAGAAAATGAGATTTGTATTTTTATTTAAAAAAGTAAAAATTAACAAATTCTTTCCTTTCCTAATTTACACCTTTTTTATTCATAATTATTGAAATCAAAAATGCAATGGCAGAAAGTACTAAAAGAAACTTGAAAAAAAAACCTTGTGACTTAAAAATTATCACTTTCTCCTTGCATTAAGTGTATTGATCTGCATTTTGATTTTGTGTTACAGGGAAAGGCTGTCTCCTTTCCATGTAAATAAGAATATTAAATAAGTGGAAATGAGGTTAGGATAAGCCTAGAATCGAACCCTGTAGGCAATGTTAAGAAATGGAATGTTAGAAATTAAGGCTATTGTTAATTGTTTTAGAAATCTGAATATTAAATATGTCAGTAAAAGAATGAACAATGAAAATTAAAAATATATTGTTAAAAAATAGGTTAGGAGAAGATTCTTTTGTTTGCAGAAGTGTTTTAGACAAACATGCATAACTACGTGAAATTAGTCACGTTTGAAAAACAACACTTCTGACGTCATAGACAAAGGACAATTCTTCATATAGTTCTATGGGTTCAGATTTTGCAGAGTCAGTTAGAGCTAGTCAGAGAGAGCAAGAGAGCCAGAGAGTTGGTCAGTTAATCCCTTAGAGGCGAAGGGGTAGAAGATTTACCATGTAGATACAAGTGCATTCCTGACGTCATTCGACCGATCAATCCAATAAATAAAGAAGTCATCATCATGTTTTGTACGTGTTGTCTCGTGTCGTCATTCAGTTACAACAGAAAAGGTAATTGTTATTATCATTATCTATAATGAACATTGTGTAACCCTTCAAGGATTATGCATCTCCCCTCCTCTGTGTTAAGAACTTGTATACATCTCCAGTCAGTATATATATATATATGAAGTCCCAAGCATCCCAGAACTGTATATGTATAAATGTCTTTCTCCCTCTCATCACTATCGTTATATCCGTTATATGTATTGTCCCAATATGAACTCCACATCATCCTTAAAAATGTCCCCCGCTATACAACAGTTGTACTTATGGCTCTTAGCATCTCATTTATTTATAAATTTTAGAGGAAAAAATAAAAAATACAAAGAATTTCATTTTAAAAAGAAAAAAGTCTAAAATAAAACGAAAGTAAAACCTCTGGGCAATGCAGGGTAGGTATAGCTAACCTGTAATAATTGCTTTTTTGCAATAGTAAATGTTCAAATTTACCCAGTTAAAAATGTTTACTATGTTTGGCAGCTATTTGTCTGCCGCATGACTGGGTAAGGGTAATTTGCATATTAAGAGACACGCACCCCTGCTTAAAAGGTAGAGTAAGTACAACTAAGACTGACAGAGCAGAAACATTATTTGCAAGTATATTTGTTAGTTTGTGTTATTTGTAACAATTATAGCTTCTTGTTCATTAGCCATTTGTTTATTTTCTAATAGAAAATAAACAAATGGCTAACGAACAAGAAGCTATAATTGTTACAAATAACACTGTTCATGAAATTTACAAATTAAAACCTTTTTCTCTTTTCATTATGCTAATAATTAAACAGAGGGAGATTTACAATTTTTTTTTTTTATCATTAGTTTATACCTGCTCTTTCAGCAGATATAAATTAATGAGTATGTGATTATGTCAATTTCCATCTTTACCTAGCTTTTACCATTTTATAGTTAGTACAAAGATAAATATTTGAAATTTTGTGGAAAAAAAAACCTTGCTACTTGATATTTGCATGAAAGTAACTATGATGAATGTATTACATATTGTTTTTATTAGCAAAAAGCATTAGAAATTTTGTTTTTAATTAAAAATAATTGGCTTTGAACTAATGTCAAATAATCTTTTTGGCTACATTTTTGCACAATATAAAAAAGTTAGTTAAAAATAATTTTTAAATTTTTTTCTCCACTAAGGTCCTCCATACCACCTTTCTGTGAAACCAGAAAATGACCTGGATATAGAAAATGGCTGTGCTCCCATGTTTAATGTTGAAGTTCTTGATATGGCAGGCAATGTAACAACTGACAATAAATTGTTAGTTACTTGCAAAGTAAGTCATTTTTATTGCATTTGTTAAAAGATTTTCTGCTTGCTAATAATTTCCTTAATTCATATTGTAAAAATTTTTTAAATTCAGTTTCATCTTAGAATATCACACATGATTTCATCAGAAATCAAGAAATGCTTTATTCTCGATAATTTAAACAAATTTGATTTTCTTCATAAAAATAAAACTACTTTATCATTTTACATGATTTTCAGAATACAATATTTTTTCTTTCCCAGGTATATACATCATACATTTTTTTTTTTTTTTTTTTTTTTTTTTTTAAATATAGGAGGAATTCTGGACAAGTGCCTAATTTTTAACAACCTTTAAGTAATTCTAGATACTATATACATACATATAATTTGAAAGCACTATTTTTGGCTTTAGAAAAAGAGTAGACAATAACTTGATATTTTCTTTTTTATGAAACCATTATTTATTCATTTTTGGTCTCCCAACAAAAGGAGGGTGGCCCTGTAAATTCATCATTGTCCATTCGTCTCAATGACTATGCCTTGAACTTTTGAACAAACATTAACCATGATATAAGTAAAAAAAAAATAACATTTTCCAGGAAAACTCTGGTTCCTTGTTTTCTCTAATTATAATTTTCAATGAAATAATTTTAACCAAAGTATAGCAAAGATATAGAATTAAACATTCTTTTGTGGATTTTAATTCTTTTTAGGATAATCAATAAAAATGAAACAGTCTAATTTTAAAAGTGAATATTTACCAGATTATTTTGAAATGTATGTAAAAGAGAGTAGAGGGTTCAAATGCCAGAAAGGAAAAAAAAAAAAGATTGGCATGCCAGATTTGTCAACTTCTGCCTTAGGTGTTATATCTCCAATAGGGTTATCTGTGATGGGGGTTACTTTATTGTACAATTAGAAATTAGGCTACCTAAATTGTGGATAACAAGTGTCGGTTAAGAGATTCTAGTGGTTGTGAGGTTGCTTAACCAAAGAGATTATATTATAGATTTTTCATGTCATTCTAGCATTTTTATTTACTTAACTCTTTCAAAAAACATTTTTTTTAAACTGGAGATAGAATAAAAATCAGAATTTCTAATTCATGGTCCATGATTTTTTATATAGACAGCCATTTTGAAAACTAAACCCTGATTTAATTTCTGATTAACTTATCTTTTATAACTTTGCTTTTTTGAATTCTTGCTTTATATTTTTTTCATTGCTACTTCTTTTTAGTTCTCTGGCATGTCTGGTCTACCAACCTATTTTCTTGACTGCTCCACCAGTGGAATGGGCACTCTAACTGGAGATGCTCTTTGTATGACAAAAGTTAAAAATAACCAAGAAATTGTGGCAAATATAGAACTCCAGGTAAGTTTCTTTTTTTTTTTCCTCCTTATTTTATGTAGAGTGTCGCATATGGTCATTTGGGATGATGTTGAGTGGTTATGAAATGGAGAAATAGCTGTAGTTAATGGGGAGAATTATGTACACAGCTGTGAAGAATTGGAAGTTGTGATATATTAAGTCATTTACAAATTGTTTCACTGCTCTTCAGTGTAAGTTAAACAGGCAAGTAGTTAAAGCTGAGACCCAATGTCATCATATTAGGAAGAAAAATTTTAATGTTTTAGATATATAGTTCAAAGACTTTGAATCATGCAGGGTGTATGGGATCTGGCCTATAAAAGTAGACTCAATTTAATCTCTCCTGAATGACCATTACAATATACCTCAGGACCTATTACTAACTCTTGCACCAGAAAGGGTGTACACAGACACAACATGAAACTGCTCTACCACTGATTTCAATTGAACTGGAAGAAGTCTGCTTTCTCAATCAGAATTTCTGTACATTGGAATAAACTTCCAAGAGAGGTAATAAATGTGCTAACAATGCAGCAATTTGAGGTGAACTTGGACAGGTGCTGGTCTACTGTATCCTCTTCTCTGTAAATTTTTATCACCCTTTCCCTACATACCAATTGAAGCATGTTTGTTTTAGTTTTTGCCAATTGAATATACATATATATATATATATATATATATATATATATATAGTCCTGGTCAAAATCATAAGACCACTTAAGAAAGTAAGCGTTTATGCATATTATCAAATTTTTAATCAAACAAATGGTTGAAACCATTGCCAAAAGGGAAAATGTGATGGGAAAAAAATAAAATCTGCTTTATTCGAAACCTTAACCCTGATCTAATAATTATTTTTTAAGAAACAAACATTTTCACCTGATCAAAATGATAAGACCACTTTAATAAAATCGGCTAGTTTTGACAAAATGAATACGAAAAGCTTTCTATGTTACTAAAAGCAACTTGTTAGTGGATAAAAAACATCTTACTAAATTATAAATGGCAAAAGGGAAACCATTATCAGAGTTTGAGAGAGGAAGGATCTTTGACTCTCCCATAGATCCATTGCAAATGAAGTGAATCGTAGCAAAACGGTCATCACAAATTTTTTAAGAAATCCAGATCAATATGGGCACAAAAAGAGTCCAGGTCGACCAAAAAAAATAACCCATCATTGGATCGTCGTATCAGAAGTTTTAAAAAAAAAACTCTAGTATGAGCTCAAGTCGATTGAAAATCCAAACAGCAGCAGAATGTAGTCCTAAAACATAAGAAGGCATCTGAAAATGAAGGGTTTCAATCATTTAAAGTGACTGCAGGAACCACGTCTTCTTGAATAGCACAAAACTAACCGACTTAAATATGCTGCCAAATACCAGACTTGGGATGAAGAGAAGTGGGAAAATGTAATTTTCTCTGATGATGTAATTTTCGTCAGCTGGGACCCTAAAGTTGCAAGTAGTGGAAGGCCGGCAAACATCATTGAAGTACATTTCAATGCTTGAAAATGCTTCTATCAGGACTGAAGGTCCACATCTGTGTGGAAGAAATTAGATTTTCCAGCAAAACAACGCTGCGATACACACTTCTCAACAAGCACAAGAATACTTTTCTTCAAATAATATAGAATTGTTAGATCCAGCATTAACACTTAAATATATTTGATTAATGCTGATTTCATATTTATTATATTATATTGGGCCCAGTATATAGTAATAATTTTAAGTTAAAAAAAAATGGTTCGTGTACCACCACCAATAATCAAAACTAAAATGTTTAGCTTATGATTTACTTCTTCCTTTGACATTAATGCCTTAGCTATAAAGACATGTTTGCTCCAAGGCTAAAAATTAAAACCTGAACGAATAGCTATTGCATTGCACATGCATATTTGTAATGCCATTGTTTGACCATTACCAGGCAAATTCCTTTTTCTTTTTTTTTTTTCTTTTTTTTCCACACGATTGCATCGATTTTTCACCAGCTAAAACCCAAATATAAAGTTTTGCATGGGTTTGAATACCCTATATATTAAGTTTTATATCTGCAGACCAAAAACTGACAGGAGTTTGGTAGGCAAAATTTTTTAAACATATATAAAGAAAGAGTTTGTGGTTACTATAACCTTTTTGTGCAAATATTACGCAAGTATAAATTATGTAGAATATCTGCATGAATGTAATTACACGTAATAATTAACTAAAGATGATCATCCATAAAAAAATGAAAATTTAAATGAATATTTAAAAGAATATGCAAATTAGCTAGATCTTTTGCTAGTGAATTCAATTCTACAAACCATATATAAGAAAGTTGTATTTTCTTTTTAAATAAATTTAATAAAGGAGTTTTGATATGAATATCAATACACAAAAAAAAACAAATTTATTTATATTACTAGCAGATGATGTGCCTGGCTGTTGGATTAAATAGTTACATCTGTATATATATTTAGTAGACTCTCAGGCATCGGGGCTTATAGGTAGTTCACTTACTTTAAATTAAAAAAATGCTCAAACTGAGATGGAAACACTCTGATCCCCATCTGGCATCAATTGAAATGAATGGCTCTCGTCTTAGGAGGCCTCATGTTTTGACAAGCTTCTGGGCTTGACCTTTACTCCTGATCTTAAATGGAACACATGCATTAAATCCGTTCCCAAGGCTGCTGGAAAAATGGTGGGATCCTTCTATCGATCCAGTAGATATCTCATTGCTGATGCAATTCTCTATCTATATAAGAGCCAGGTACGTTAAGGAGTACTGTTGCCACATCTGGGCAGGAACTGCTAGAAAGGACTTATCCTGCCTTGATAGAGTTCAAAATAGACTTTGTAGCCTCATAGGGGATGTCCTTTTCTCTTCCCTGCAACCTCTTTCTCACAGAAAAGATGATGTGAGTTTTTCTCTGCTTTATCGTTATTTTCATGGTAAGTGCTTGACTGAGCTCCAATCTATGGTCCCCCCTCGCCAAACTTTCACAAGAAACACTCGTCTAGGAGAAAACGCTATCAATAATTTCCCCCACTCTTTATCTGTGCCTAAACCTAAACGTAGATTCCATGAACAAAGCTTCTTTCTTAGAACTGCACGCCTGTGGAATTGCCTTCTGTTTTCCTGCTTTCCAGCTGACTACAATATGGTTGTCTTCAAGTCTAACGTAAACAAGTTTTTGATGAGCCGTTCCATATAAGTTAACAAATTTATCGAATTTCCATTACTAACGATTACTATATTGTCCAATTATCTACTGTACACTCTTTAACTCTTATCCTTGAGTGGCCTCTTGGCCTTGATAAGTGGTGATGCCTATGTAAAAAATAGAGCATGCCTTTTCCCGAAGCACCAGCGGGAGCACAGTGGATGGCGGCAATCAAGCTGGCTGTAGTGTTATGGGAGTTTATATTGGTGATGTTCTTTACAGTAGTCCAGCAGGTTCAAGTCAGGGAAGGGGGCAATGAGAGAAGGGTATAAAGTCGTTGCAATCCTGAAGCCAAGCCTGTGTCTCTTTGGACTTGTGGACCAGTGCTGAGTCCTGCTGCCACATCCAGAGTCTGCTAGTGGCCACCTGATTGCACAAGGGGATCACTACACTCTTCATCACATCTAAGTACACTTTGATGTTGTCTTTCAACCCAACTTCAAAGATGTGAGGTGGCATGATGTGGCTCTCACTTTAAACTACACCAAAGACCATAACCATGGCCAGAAACTTTGAGCTTTGCCCTCAAGCATTGAACTGGCCATATTTGCATTTCAGGGGTGCTTGCAATGATTCTGTTGTTATAACTTGAATCGTTAGCGAGCATGAGTTGTATAGCAGTGCATCTCTGATCTCACTCGTTGAACATTGTGTCACGTTCGGACATGATAGAAGGCTCATAACTTGGGATTTGTACACAACTGGCTAACTAGTAGATGGTCTGCAACAAAAAAAAGAAAACCAGTTTTTATCAAATGGAAATGAAATCATGTTGTCTTTTCTAGGGCGACAATTTTATCATTTCACCCTGTATATCATCATCATCATAATGCAGTACGTCAGCCTTGACGATGACTAGTCGGGGCCTCAGTGCTTTATCCTTCGGTACAGGACTTTCCACCTTGGCTCCTAACTTGCTTGCGCAGTTTAGGTGTAGTATCTGTCATGCATCAGATAAACACCTCTGAACATCCAATGCTCATTTCCAAAAGGAGCAAATCCACGACGACTGGCAGCAGAGGAAGCCACAACTTCTGGCCGAAAGTAATCTCAGTGAGGTAGATAGTCGCTCTATCGTGTCTGCTACTACGCCTTTTCTTTCTGGATGAGGTTCCATAGCCTTTTAAGGAAAACTCTAAGGCAGCAGTAGGATTTGAAGTCAGTTCCCATCTCTTAGCCCTTTGCTGTGATAAAGCCCACAAGGCAATGGTGTTTGATTTTGGGGTTGGTTCCCCTAGTCTTCGCCCAACCAAGGGCACCCACAAGACAGTGGGGTAGAGGTTGGTAGTATGCCAGGGCATGTCCACACATCAGTGGGCCATAACGCACTACCTTTGGTGTCCCCTACTACTCCGAGATCTCCTACAGGTTTAGCCTGGGGCCGCAAGGCACCCAGTTACCGTGTGTGGTCAACGTGGAGGCACTGTAGGAGTTTCGATGACGGAGAGGCTATGTACTGGAAGGGAAGACTTATGCATAGCTGCTCCCTTTTCTCCATGAGGTTAGCTAGCGGTGTAAGCTGGAAGTGAGAAGGCATGTAAACACTAATTTATACCTAACACACTAGACGCATCACACCCCCCTGCCGGATTAAGAATCCAAACACACACACACACCCTGTGTATACACAGGATGCATAAGGTATCTGAAGACACCTTTAAACACTTTCAGAAAAACAGAAAATGAAACTGTTAAATTAGTGAAATTTACAATTTCTTGTAACAGTATTGTAATATTAATGTATGTTTTATTCTATATATATATATATATATATATATATCCTGCTTCGGCTTCAATCACTGACTCGGTTTGAGTTTAAAAGCGACTGCAAGCTTTGCTCAGGATCATGATGTAGAAGACATTTGTAAATTACTCCTTCGTCAATTGAAATTACTTTACTGCTCCAGAATTCGCAAGCTAATAAGCACATAATTGTATATCAGTGACACAACATATGTAATGTCTGTCAAAGAAGTTGTCATATTTCCTTAAGCTACATATTTCTGAGATTTAAAAAAAAAAAAAAAAAACTGGCTTTAAAAATAAACACTTGATTTCTGGCTTAGAACTAATTTTATTGTTAACCAAAATTGGGTTCATTTTATTGAAATTGTTAATTTCAGCATTTATTTAACTTTGTTTTTTTTTTTTTTTTTAAATAGAATTTCAAGAATGTGAAACCATGTGAGCGAAAAATCATTGTCATTCCAAGTGGCAAAACTGCTAGTATCGAGCTTTCCTATACTGTGGATGGTGAAGGAGGAAAAGTTGTGCGCCTTAAAAATTCTCAGGAAATTATTGGAATTGCAGGAGAATTCATTGAAGGATTGGGTGAGTAATCAAAACATCGAAAAAAAAAACACAAAAAAAAACTAACGTAAGGCAAACGAACGATGTTAAATGTAAAAATCGGAAAAAGAAAAATGGCTTAAATAAGCCTGTTTCGATGTTAAAATTTAAAAAATCGGTGGGTACCCGGAAGTTTTTAGGTGTCTGGTCAGGGGTGGATAAGCGAAGTAACAGAAAAACGAACGTTACGTGAAAAATGGCTTAAATAACACTGGTTCAATATTAAATTTAAAAAATCGAAAGAAAAAAAAACAAAACAAGATATCTCACACCACGATTCGAACCCAAAACATTTAGATAGAACCAACGCTCTAACCAACTGAGCTAACGAGACATACATGAAATTTAGTTTTTCAACTATTTAAAGTAAATCAGGTCATGACGTCATCTGACGCATGCATGCGTAGAACCAGTCGTCGTCATGAGAGGACCGTTTTTGTTGACTGAAATTAATCAAATTGTTGATTTCGGAGTGAAAAAATAAACGTTTTGGGCCAATTTTTCGAGCAAAGAATGGAGCTTCAATATGATACAGAGTTTGTGAATTTTTGTTCTGTCTGTCGAAAGTTTTTAGCGGACACACAAACACACATACATACACACATTTTCGTTTTTATATATATAGATAGGATAAAAAAAGAAACCTCTTTCGGTCATGGCATTTCAAAGCTAAATGCTTATCAAAAGAGAAAAGCCAGCATTATAGAAATTATAAATAAAAGCTGGCTTAAGAACATTTAGATCAGAAATGAAGAATGTATACATAAAAAAAAATATAAGAAGTAAAAAATAAATAAATAAAAGATATGAAGGACGTAAGCATACGTGAATAGGAGGATAAATAAAATAAAAAAATGCAAAAGTATATAAGTAAATAATAGGAAAAAAATAATGGGGATCATTAAAAAGGGACAGAAAAAGATTTAAAGAATAGGAATGGGGATAGATGAAAGAGCAGATAAGAAATATGGAAATACATATAAAAAGGGAAAAAATATACATTTAATAAAATGTACAGAAAACAATTATAAGAAGAAAGTGTTACATGTGCCGGATTTTACTTGCCACTTGAAACTTTAGCGGCCCATATCCTACAAAAGGGTTCCTTCAACTTAGAATATGTACACTACAAAATAGTGACTTTAACATATGCAAGGGGACCTTACAATTGATGATTTTTATCTTTTGTTTTTATTTTTTTTATTAGCTTTTAATCTTTTGGATGAAGCTGGCAGGGAGATTACAGTTGATGAAAAAATTTGTGCAAAAGTTAAGGTAATCTATTCTTCTTTCTCTTCACTCTGTTTTTCTGCTGCTGCTATTAATTTATTTTATATAACATACACACACACATTCCTAATTTTATTTTATAATTTGCTCCTCTTAATCAGGTAAAGCTTTTTATATCCTGATGTTTTTTTTCTTATTGCAAATTCATTTTCTTTTTTTTTTTTTTTTTTTTTTTTTTTTTTTTTTTTTTAGGTGAATTTATTATATATATAATCAGGGTCTCGATTTTGAATCTCGCTAGATTCAGCCACTCTGATGAGTCGTAGACGACAAAACACGTGTCAGTGGATAGTTATATTTTAAAAACAATATGTATGCCGCTCCCATGTGGAGGTGCAAGTTGGTTAAAGGGAAAATTATTCCCAACTCGCATTTAGGTAAAAATGCACTTTCGTAAATAATTGAATTCATTCAAAACGTATCACAAAAACAAAAAACATATATATATATCTCAATACACCGTTGCTAAATGCATTTACTCTATCTTCATTTTATATAGTAATGCCCACTGACCATAAAATGCTTTGGATATTTCAAGATAGTTCTACTAAAATGTTGATATTTCAGAAACCAAAGCACTTTAAATCCTCAGTATCACCATTTTGTTCAGAAATGAATAACCTTTTGTGTGCTTTAATAAATAATATATTTGAAGAGGTTTTAGGAAAGTAATGATAAAAATGTTAACTCTATGAAACGGCCATTTTGCATCAGGTTTTTTTTTTTTTTTTTTTTTTTTTTTTTTTTTCTTTCTTTTACACCCCCATGGTGTTCAGAGGCTTGGTACCATTCCTATGAGGAATTTTGTTATTAAATTTGGAAAACAGTTAGGAAAAACATCAATCTCACTTATTGTCACGGGTACAAAATAAATTGGTCCATTCGTTTTTTGTCTTTAAAATAAAACTTAACATAATGTTTTGAACATTTTTTTTTTTTTTCTAAATATTTTTCATATCCCAAGTAATCAGTAAATGATTTATTATACATGAAAATTATAATTCTATGTTGATTTATCTTTTGGTATGAAATATTTTTTTAAATAGGGTTTCTCCCCAAATTTTAACCCATTTTTCAGCAAAAGTAAACAATTTAAATAGTGGTGCTAATCATTACAATGCAAGCAGCAGCTATTGTCAGCTTAGTTTGAAATCTACAACTTTTGCGACTTATGTTGACGAGGAGGGATTTTTGTTGAAAATTAATGCAGTGATTCTTTTTATGAAATTTCTTTCAAGAAATATTAGTTTTTTAAAGTATATTTAACTTTCAAACTTAAATTCTGATAATAAATGACTTTATATGTGCCAATTAAAAAGATTCTTCTCTTTTAGGTGACTAGCATTTGGAGGTGTATGTTGAGCAAAAAAAAAAGGCGATCAATTTTTTAAACTTTGACCCCTATTATGACCCCTGAAAATGTATTGTTTTCGGCTCAAATCAAGTTATTAAGTTAGATCCATGTCCAAGGAACCTATATCTTCAATTTCAAGTGTTTAAACCCAAAAGTGTCGGAGGAGTTTGGTAGAGTTCTCAAAGGTCAAATCGTTGAACCCCCTAATCGCCAAATTTCTGGCCGAAAACCAATCACATCTATTTTCCCAAATCTCAGTACTCTGTATATCAAATTTCGAGTCTGTAGACTTAAAATTGACAGTTATTGCATAGGGAAATGTGTGCGCACACACACACACACACGTTCACTTTTATAGATATACTAGCATGGGTGCCCGGGTGTTTGGAGTTGTATGCTGAACAAAAAAAAAACAGTAAATTTTTTTAACTTTGACCTCTATTATGATCCCTTAAAATTTATTGTTTTGGGCTCAAATCAAGTTATTAACCTATATCTAAAATTTCAAGTGTTTAGACCCAAAATTGTTGGAGTTTGGTAGAGTTCTCAAAGGTCAAATCGTTGAACTTTGACCCCTTAACAGCCAAATTTCTGGCCGAAACCCGATCACATAGATTTTCCCAAATCTCAGTACCCTGTATGTCAAATTTCGAGTCTGTAGACTAAAAATTGAGTTATTGCGTAGGAAAATGTACACACACAGACACGTTCACTTTTATAGATATATAGATAGATTATGTGTAAATATCCTAAAAATAAAAAAAACTTCAATGGAAAAAAAGAAAAAAAATTATAAATTAATGTTGAACCTCCATTTCTTGTCCATTATTACCTTTTTAGAGCAGTTTTCTTTTTCTTGATATTTTTTCAATTTGAAATTTGGTGTGTGTATATATATATATCAGGGCTGTACGGACAAATTTATCTTTAGTTGACGTTCAACAACTAAATATTTTCGTTTACTAGCCAAATAGAAAAGTTACTAGCCAAGCCCACATGATTTTTCTGTATATTTTTAAATAAATGTAATTCTAAATATACAACAAATTTAATGTTGATACTTAAATGTATAAACATTCTAATTTCTTCAGATGTTTTTTAAACAGCTTTTGTTAAAAAAAGAGTATATTCTATTAAACTTTTCTTGTTTAAATAATTTTACTTGTTCATTTTATAAAAAAAGTTGAAAAGATATTTTTCATTCAGTAGTAAGACTTGGAAGATTGTCAGTGAAAGAAATGCAATCGCTAAAAGATAAGCGTTTCATTATTTGTAGTTGCCATTTTGAAAAATCACTTGCAAATGCGACTGTTTCACTTGCAATGTAGAGTCCTGCATATATATATATATATATATATATATATATATATATATATAAGGATATAAAAAAGTACACTAGCACTAAATCAGTTCTAGTATGAGGTTTGTTTCTTGCATGTAAGATGCATCACAATTCAACTTTTACTTCTAACTTTCATATATTGCAATATATTTTATGTGCATTTGCTGTAGATTATTTGAAAACCATTAATCTCTGGAGATTTTCAGTGCAATAATCAGATTCTTTACACAAAAGTACATTTATATGGCAAATTTCATTGCTTAATATGTTTTAACAAAGAAATAGCATTTTTACTGAAAAAGTAATGTAAAAACAATTTGACGGAACACAGTCTTAAAGGGAAAAATATTCAAATGTGTGAGGCACAAAAATAGTCATAACTTATTTTTAGTCAGATTTTTAAAAATTATGAATATTCTTTCTTAGAGCATGCTCTTATTATGCCATTATTGAAATGTTTTAAGCAATTTAATTTTTTGTGTGTATTGCTATATATTGCTATATTATTTCATTGGATTTATTTTATTTGTATATTTAAAAATAAAAAATAATTTTTCTTCTTGCAGGTAAACTGGACTCCGAAATTGAGTAAAGAACTAGTTATAGAAAAAAAATTACCTGATATAAAAGTGCCGACATCAACCACAGATCAAAAATATTGTCATGTTAGTATCCTGGATGGTTCTGATACACACTTTAACTTTATTGTCAAGTGAGTTCACTTTTTTTTTTTCTTCTTGCTATATTTTTTCATACAATTTATTTTCTTAAACTGTTATTTATAAGATAGTAAATTCACAAAGAAAAATATGAGATGGTCATTAACTCACATTGCCTTTAAGCAATTTGGATAACAAGCCTTATGATTGAACTAAGATTGAATCTGCATATATAAGTTACCGCCTCTATTTCTAAATAAACAACTAGTACTTTGTGCATTTTCTCTGATAGTGCATTTACTTGAAATTTGTTTGGCTTTTCTTTTTATTCCTTCAGAAACATTTTGTTTCACTCAAAGTGAATTTTGTATGAATGAATACTGTTACATCCTTCTGTGTTTTTTTTTTTTTTTAAGACGGTTACTATTTCAAAATTATTTTAAACAGAACAAAGTAATTTCCAGAAAGAAATTAAATCAAATTATATTTTATTCTTGACAACCTGCTGCAACACTTCACAAGAAAAACTGACAAATATTTATCAAATATTGATTTTAGTAGGAGGAAAACGGTGAACTAAAGACAAATTGAACACAGGACTTTTTTCTGGCAATACTATGTAGATATATATTTTTACTATCAAAACTGATGTCCCAGCATTGCCTGGGAAAATTGAGAAATCATAATCTCATTCCCCAGAAATTTGTATATATTGAAATACTTATTTTGCAAGTTCAAGTATGCAACACTGCATCAATGCAACCGGATTTGGCTCTTCTGCAGGAGGTTTTAGACACAAGGTTATGAAGAGCTAGCATTCTAGCCTACAAAAAATGCTTGAGTATACCTGTTGGCATTTTCTAGTTGAGGTGCCTCAGGCGATTAGCAATAAAATAACCCATTTTGAAAAAATAGAAAGTAAAGCCTATTAGATTAAACCTCTTAGGCCTGAATAGAACTAGACCTCAGTTCAACAGCAACAAAGCCACTGTCAAACTTATCCTCAGCTAGTATGAGCAACATCCTGGAAAGCTATTCACCCAATATGCTAAGCACTATCTACCATATACAATGAGTAATAATAAAATGAAAACTATCATCAAATATGAAAAAAAAAAAAAATGATTGCTAATCAATGAGAATTTGTTTTGCAAAGCAATATGTAAATTAGTTGATCTTTGAACATTTGCATCAACAGGGTTGAGTATAAAAGAAATTGTCTATCATGAATAGTAAGTTAACCTTTTAATCTCGTTGTTAGTATGACAACTGGCTCAATTTATATATATTGTTAGTAGTAAGTGAAAACTCCTATCGCAGAATGAAAATATCTATACAGATGTAGTATGAAATTGATACTTTTTTTTTTTTTAATAGTTAAGAACATGGTCAAATGAAAATGCAATGTTTCTATTGAAGTTGTATGCGCTATTCTATTAATCATGTAAAAAAAAAAAAAAAAAAACTTAATCTTTTTCTTCTGATAACATCATGAATTATCATCTCTACATGCAGGATAAGTTGTATAGCAGCTGTATCAGTAGTAGCGAATGTCGGGTGCTCTCTCGCCCGACTGCAGCGCAATCACAGATCCATGATTAGATGAATATGCAATGTGAGATCTGATCAAACACAACATACTAGGTTGGAGGATTTGCTGAAAGCACTACATTTATTCAGTAGAGAAATTTTCCTAAGCACAGATCAGTTTATGTTGGTATGATCATGTAACGCATTCATCCTTCTGAACAAACTAATATTTTCTGTGCAATCAGACATTTTGTCATGTTTACCCATCTTATTTTTATTTGTTTGTTTCTCTCTTTCTTTTTTAGGGCTAAGCCCGGAGAGCCTTCCCAACTGAAGTCTAAGGTGAAGGGAAATTATGCTATCCAAATTAATGAACACTTGAAATCGGAAATACAAATTAGCATTAAAGACAAATGTGGTAATGAAATCATGACGGAGGTAAGTTTGTTTTCTCAATTCATTACTGGATACATTGAGCATTCTTTATATATTTCCTTATATCTGCTAACAGTCATATTCCACCAAGCAAATAATGGCATATAAATATAAACCTTTCTAAATTCTTATTTGCATGTCCTTGAAGTATGTGTTCATACAAGTTTCACACAGTTATTTTTATGCGGTCCTTTGCAATATTGAACTCTGCAAGATCAAGATCTTTCAAACTGTATCTGTTAAGTATTTGAGGACGGACAAAGCTGTATTATATAGTCCTCCTCCACATTCACTGATACTCGGCTTGGTTTTGTAGCCTCATCTGATCATAACAACTTTTGACTGCTTTGTTCTCAGATAGTTCACTGTCCCCAACTGTATCCACAGATGGGGATGGAGTGGGGGTGTTCTTTGTCCCACAGACACAAAAAAAGATCTAAGAGATGCACTTTGCATTTTGACACTACATCAGAGATTGGTTAAGATAAGTTTGTAATTTTCTCTCTTTCTAAAGTGTCAAATTTGTCTCCAACACTTATATATATATATATAAATTATTTGATACAATATTAAGTAAAACTGAGTTTTTGTTTTGTTTTTTAAATAGGATCATCCAGAATGTATATAAGCTAAATATTTTGATTTTTTTTTTTTTCTTTTTAAGCTTGGTCCCTCAGCCTTAAATGATCTTGAAATTAGTGGTGATGGCTTGATTGAAAGCAAACTTCAAAAGTACAATGGACAGGTATGTTTCCTTTCTTTGTCTACAATTACGTTGATATTTTGGTCTATATTCAAAGTCTTTGATAAGAAATTGAATAATATTTTTTTTATTCTATTCTATTCCATTCCATTTTAGAATGGTAGTAAAACTATTTTACCTGTTGATCTCTAAATAATAAAATGTTCAAAACATTGAAATTAACTCAGATTTATAGCATTTTATGTTTCCATAAATAGGACCAATTTACATTCATTACCTCCAATTATAGAAGGTGAAAGGAGTAAGTTTAGCATAAGATTATGCCTGACATCACTCAAGCCTAACCTTCTAAAATTTAAGCAAAACTCTTATTTCCATATTAACTTGATCTCAGGATAACATTTTTTCTTTCCATTAACGAAGTCAAAATAATTTATTTCTGACAAAAATTATTTTTCTTTTAACAAAATTGTTTTAATTTGAATAAATGAATTTAATTATTTTTACACAAATTATTAAAGAGAAATAACGAATGAAAAATTTTAACGAACATATACTAATTGGTAGTTTTAATATATTAGCATGAAAACTAATTAGATAAAATTAAAAAAAATGTAAAACTTTTTTGTACTTATTGATTTACAGTTACAAAAAGAAAAAATTACATTCCAGTTGTTACAAAAGAAACAACTGTTAAAAAAAAAAAAGTATTTGAACCAACATGATTTTCTAAAAGAATTAAAATCTTCAGATAAATCCCTGAAACAATATCCTTCAATTATCAAATCTCATTTTGACTTATTTTGATACTATTGTTATTTCAGGTGTGTGCCTTCTGTATAAAAGGTGTCAGGTTTGGAGATGGCCGGACGGGTTCGAAAGAGTTGGTTGTGCAATGGAGACATCTGAAAGATTATGTACGACTTGAAGTTGTCTCAGGGCCTCCTGCTCAACTCAAGATCCCTAATTGGGATTTACAAGAGGTAATTTATTTTCAAAATCCATGATTTATACTTAATAGTAATAAAATATCTTTTGATTTTTCTGAAATTCACTTTATTAAAAATATGAATAAATTAAAAAAAAATTTTTTTTTTTTTCCAAATGTAATAAAGCCTTTCAAAATCATACATACGCCACAAATATTTAAAAAAAATTTGTTTGTTGAATAAATTCCTTCATCATAGATAAGTTATTTTTCATTTTCATTATTTAACAGCTGTTTCAAATAACACTATTTGATGACAACACATAGGCACAGCAACTATTAGTGTGAAAAAAAACAAAGAACATTACTAAAAAATAAAAAAGCAGGGGGGAGGAAGGTTATTATTAATATGAAATGACTCTTGCCTGAAGAGATTTATTTCCAAAATATTTAAGACCAAAATAGATAAATAAAATTAAAATTTTAAAAATATTTGCTTTGTATATATGAATTCTAATAGTTTTATTAAATTTTCAAAATACAAATTAAAAGATGCTTCAAAGAACTATTTAATTTTTAAGAAAAAAAACATGTTCCTTACAGAGATAAATAAAAAATAAATAATCATTAAATGCTTTTTTTAATGTATTTGTTCAATCTTTTCTCTTATGAAAATGTTGACAAAAAAATTGTATTAAAATCTGAATTATTTTTTTCCACTGTTTCATTACATATGGCCATTTGGAAATAAATTTCAGTGAAAAATTATAAAATTGTTTGTTTTCTAATGTACAAATAAAACTGCTTATCTCTACTTTTTATTATTAATCTTATGTATTTTTGTTTATGTAATTTTAGGGTTTGTAAATGGGAGATGGGAGGAATTGTTTTCTTTACTTATTTTGAGAGCTAAATGTTGTCACCTATCATGTATTTTTATTAATGTTTATTTCTCTTCAGCCTATTGTCATGTATGATGGTGGGAAAACTAACCAGAATCTGGTTGTGACGTTATGTGATGATGATGGTAACCCATGTAAAGAAAAAGATGTCAAAATACTGCTGGGTAGAGACCAGAAAATAAAGGTGAGTTTCTTGTCAATTCAATTCATGTTTCTTTTTAAAAAATTGACAACAAATAAGATCTTTAGTAATTTTGCCTTCTTCGTAGAGATAAAGAATCGATTGAAAAAAAAATCTGTCAAACAGGTGTCCTCTAAATACTCTTACATATGCTGTGAAAAAGTAATGGGGGAGTGTTGGAGCATTTGTAGAATTTTGTTATTTTGACTAAAGGCAAATTTTGAAGATTCTAACTTCAACACTTTAATATTGCATTTATACAGAACTTGAATGCTAGATGCTATCCTCAAGTGTCTAAGGTCTCTGTACAGGGTTGTCTGGCATGAAGAGTTTTCCCTAGAAGTAAACCCTGACCAAATATTAAAAATCACATAGTATTTGCAGCCCAAATAAAATCTCCTCGCTATGCCTAACCACACTAACTTGTACGAAGAATGGTGTATCTTCTCCAAGTGATGTTACCTCAAGTAGCAACACGAGTCTGGATACTCCACCAAACTAGATGCATTCTTGTCCTGGGTTGCAGTAAGACCAAAGGACCGAAAAGAAAGACCTACTTTAAAATATTAAAATGGTCTATTGGAGAGAAGAAAATTACTCGACTTCTTAACTAACTCAATGTTTGAGAGATAGCGTACGTTAGTGGAACATTAAAAATATCTGTCTCTCATAGTTCAAGTGTTAACCCCTTGATTTCTGAGAACTTTCACTGAAGAAAAATGAAATAAAGAGAGGGCACCTTTTCATATACTTCCATGTCTGAAATAATGTCTAATTTGGAACATCTGTCCACAGAAATACTGTGTTAGCTCAGTTGTATAATGTATGTAACTTGTAACCAGTTTGAATCAACAGTGACCTAATAATAAATCTGGATTTGTTTCCTACTGTTCACTCTTTCCAGTTGATAATTTTGTGACTTGATTTTTGAATTGTTAACAAAACTTGTCAAAAAATACAAAATCACTCTTCCAGATTGTGCCTTCACCTACCCCTATGAAGACTGATGCAGAAGGGAAAGTAAACTTTGGCAGTTTTTGTATCCATGGACCAAAGTAAGAATCATTTTTAAACATTTTGTTTTTTTATGTGATGAATGTATCTTTTTATAAATTTAATTTTAAATATAAATCGGTGTACACAATAAACTAATTCCATAGAAATTTATACACTTTCATTAAAACGTTCTTAGTTATTACATTTTTCTATATCATCCATAGGAATTTTATTTGGCAACTTTTTGTAGACTTCTTAAACACTTAAATATTCATTAAGTATCATAACTAGGACATTTTTTGTGTGTAAAAAAAAAAAAAAAAGTTGCATTTAACATAAAAATTGCAACCTATGAAGTCGTTATTAAAATTCACAATCCTTTCTGTAATCCAACCCTATTTAGTAGAAAATACATCCTATATCTGACTTGCACATCAAGTTTCAGTCATAAACATCCAAAAGTTTTTGTTTTATTGCCATTCAATAATAAGCACATCTGAATATGACCTGCAAAATTGTTAATAACTCTGACACATTCCACTTTTCATGCTGCCTTAAATTTAGCTGTGATGGCGTTTTACAGTTCAGCAATCGTCTGAGGATAGATATTATGTTTAAGATAACCGCATTATGAAAATGGGGAAAGATTAACGTCTGGTGAGGAGCAGAACTTCTATTGATGAGACTATTGCTAAAGAGTTCTACATATAGAGAAACAATTAAAGACTGCTGCATATTCATGATTGAAACTTGGTGGACAAGTCGGTCATAGTTAATTTATGGTTGGATTGCAGAAAGGATTGTGAATTTTAATAATTCCATAAGTAGTAGTGTTTTTTTTGTTTTTTTTAAGCAATCTTTAAGGAACCTTGTAGAAAGGAAAAATGATATTAAGAAACGGGAATTTTTTTTATTTAAATTTTGTATATAGTAATGTCATAAACCTGGTAACCTTTGTTTAAATGAGTGAAAGTAAAGACTCGTGAGCTACACCAAATAGATACAGTTTTAAATTATAAACTTAAAATACAAATTCTACCTAATTAAACTATATTCATAATGCTGCTAATTTGCTGTGTCATAGAATTTTCTTGCAATGTTCCTGACACTTTTACTCATCGTAATTTTTATACTCTCAATGTCTACAATATTCTTAATGTCTCTAATTTTTAATATTTTTTTCTCACCAATAATTATTTACTTCTCAGCATTGAATGTCGGTAACAGTTAACATGCCATATAAGAATAAATTTGTACATTTCTTTTTTCTTATATTTAAGAAATATTAACTGACAATGACATTTTTACAAAATAAGTTGTTTTTTTTTTTTTGTTAGTTTTTTTAAACCTTGTCTATACATATTTGCCAATTGATTTATTCATTTATTTTTTTATTTTTATTTTTTTATTTTATTTTTTTTTTTTTTCAGGGGATTATATGAATTAACTGTAAAAGCTTTGTTGGGTGGTAATAAAACCATAATAGGGCCCAAAGTCCAAATCAACATCCAGCCTGACCCCACCAAACCTCTTCGGTTAGATGTTAACTGTGAAAGATCTATAGATGTTGAGGCTGGTTCAGAATTACCTGGTAAGTTTCATATTTATTTTGCCACTTATAATCTAAAAAATGTTCAGGATAAATTTGATCATCTTTAACAAAAATGAAGTGATTCACAATAGATAACTGGCACTTGTTTATATTAGTGATCTTTTAAACCAACGCATTTCAGGTGAAAACATGTCATGGCAAAATTAATATAAATTCCAAAAATTAGGAAAATGGGCAAAAATAGAAAAATAATTACAATAAAAAAATAAAATTTGTTTAATTATCAAGTTTTATCATATTTTTATGTGGAACAGTTATGCAAATAATTCAATATGACAAACTGACTTATCTCCCTTGATTTAAATTGAATTAAGGATCTGCCATTTTTAAATGAATGCATTTCAAAACACTATTGTGTTTGATTTTTGTGAAAAATACATCCAACACATCTACTGAATCAGTTTTCATAATTTCGGGGAACTTATACTAATTTCACCATTGCATAGATATGTATGTAATGTTTCCACCTGAAATGTATTGATTTAAAAGATGAATGTAAACAAGCACTGATAATTATAACAATATTAAAAATTGTTTATTGTAAAATTTAATTTTCTTTCTTCTTTTTTTCTTTTTTTTTTTCATATAGTTTATAAAGTTCGAGTATTAGCTGAAGATGGCAACCCCTTAATATTAGCCCAACCCTCTCATCTTTCCATGAAACAATGGCATACAGACTCCATCCGTCAGCTAGCTCCTCCTTCAAATGTAAGTATTTATCAATTATAAAATTAATATTTTGAGGCTATTTTTGTCATAGTGTGTGTACCACTTGATTGCTAAAAAATGTCTTGCTTCTATAGTGCAGACTTCCAGTCTTTCTACGGGCATAAAGGTAGACATTATAGAGAGGATAAGCAGATTTTTCAGGAAGGTACTGTCATCCTCCTACATACAGCACCTGGTATTCTCATATACGCCTATCTAGTACTGACCAGAATCAGTGCTGTTTAACTGTGATTATAACCATATAATAACCTTGAATTTATATCTACAAATTGTTACTGAGTGAAATCTCATCTGTACACCAAGTTGCATCAGTAATATTCATGACTTTTTTATTTATTTTTTTTTAATTTCTTTTACAAGTTATTTTTGATTTTTCAGTAATTATTGACTTACATTAAATGTTTAAAGACATGTGCATTATTTAATGTGGTTTTTTATCTTGAAAAGAGATGGTACTAGATAACTATACCTTGGAGATAGTCAACTGTTTCTGCTGAAGAGATAGGTAAGTGTGGGTGGTGGATGGTCACAAAGATGAAAGCAGCATGGGCAAAATTTCAGGAGTTATTGCCTCTTATCACATTACAAGCTATCCCTCTCTACATTCAGGCTAATTTGCATAGCAGATGTGCCAGGAATGCCATGTTATATGACAATGAATGTTAGGTCTTAGTTCAACTGCAGTGCAATATTAAATCCATGAGAAGAAAGATTTGCATTGTGAAATCTGACAAAATCCAACACAAGGTTATGTTGTATTGCGGGTGTTGTACATAATGGGGATGAGAAATTTAACGAGTTACAGTGACGACAATGGAACAATAAACTTGGAAAGTTCATATTTATAATAGAAATGATATATGTGAAGAGAGATGTGTAATGGACAGTTCTTTTTAAACATGGAGAAGACATACATTAGTGATGGGGAGGATACAGTCAACACTTTATAAGGAGTTTCATATAAAGTTCAATCTTCAAGATGATGCAACAGTGTGATTATATAACAGAAGACAACACATTACTTTGTTGAAATGATGATGAAGACAAAAGCTTACAACAATTATGAAGACATTTATTTCCAGCTGGTGATGAGAATTCGATGCCGTGTTTGATTTCTACATTTTGTTATTAAACATCTACTGACAGAATGTAGAAAACACAAACACACTCAGAAGAAATATTTTAAAACAACAAACATTAGAAAAGTGTTCCAGGAAGTGGAACCCCAACAAATCATAAACTATCTAAAAGTAAACAAGTAAAATTCAGTTTAGAAAAACAAATCTCTTACAACTAAAACAATTTTTCAGAAAACCTAAAACATCTTGCTTCAAAAGATAAACTTTTTCAAGAAACTTAAAAAAATTTTACAAGAAACTGAAAATCTATTATATCAACAAAACTTTTTTGGCATTAAATGACTCTTAGAGGTTGAAATGCCGTTAAACAAATACACTCACTCACTCTACATTTTGTCTTCTACTCCCCCTTCGCTTCTTGAAGGAGCCCAGGCTAACTCTCTCTTTTCTCAACTACCAACCTCAACTGCCTCTGTCAACTCTAACTCCTTTCAAACCCTAGCTTAACTATATATTGAATCTATATTCCTTTGTGACATCTGAACGTGGCCAAACCATGAATGTTTTTGCACATAGATATTGCATCTGCTTCCAACACGTGTTCTGACAACACAAAGACATTCTTTGATTTCCATTGTCCCATTCTACCTGCTCTGACCTGACTTTGTTGTAAAATTATTTCTACTCTAATGATTAATTCACTACATTCCAGGAATCGCATCTAAATAGCAATATGTATTCATTTCAACTTTTAATCACTACATTCGATTCCAGCATTCTCCTTTTAATATTTTCGATCCTCATTACTTCATTTCTCTAAATACTGGGATCTGTCCCCTTCAATATACAACAGTTAGAAGAGTTTCTGAAAGTCCTACATTTGTCTTACATAGAATGTTATATTACATAGTTCTTTTTTATACAACTTGGTTAGGTTATGCATACAATCAAGGAAGTTGATACCATTGGTCATTGTATCCACTTAAGCTATCATCGATATCACTGCCAAACCATTGACACTGTCATTTACCTGTACATTCAGTTGTTACTGGTGCATGACGTTTAGATATACTGGGTACTGCTATATTAACTTTTTCTCAGTCTATTTTAAGTGAATGATCTTTTGCATATTGATCGAGAAAAGAGGCATTTCATTCTCAAAACTACTATCGGACAATATATACAAAGGCTTCTCAATCCTTGTATGTAGTGTTATGATCAGTCATTATTGCTAGTAATAATTAAAGGAGTTTAATTATTTGATCGGGTCCATGCTTTATATTTACTTTGGTGTTAGTACCCTCGTTTATTTATTTTAAAGGCTTGAAGTGTTTCCAGAGTCATGTTAGGTTCTCCTGGTATGGTCATTTGAAGCATTCCTCTTCCTTGGATAAACCATTGCAGAAGCATAGATGTCTTAAATTGTATGGAGATTGGCTGGCCAGGGAAAACTTTGAAGCGGTTAGATAAAACTGCACAGAGTTGAATTTGCAGACAGTGGATCCACTAAATCATGAGCTTGCGTGTTTTAAGGAAATGTTTGACCCCAGAACAAGAAAAAAATTGACATTAAATTAAATGAACAGAAGATAACTCTCCCTAAAATTGAGACCTAATTATAGGAACAATCTAAAAATATATATGTATAAACCATTTAAAATTAATGAAATGTGGGTATGCTTGTATTTGGATTAACGTCTTCAAATGCGTCTTGTCAAACTCTAGAACTTTTTATATAATTCATGAAAGTGGCTTGTTCTCATTCCGTCAACCATGACTAAATAAGTCTTAAATAGATCTCAATAGTATTAGTCATATTGCCTGTATTGAGGATTTAACCATCAACCGCTTAGAATCGATTCATACTTAGCTATTTTATCCACAGTGTCAATGGTCTGTGTCGCCATGGACACATGGTGCAATAAGTTTGACATAAAGATTCCCAAGTGTGACAAGACGCACCTAATGGTTAAATATTATATTGGTGGAAACGTCAATATAACATCCAAGAGGAGAACAGTTATACAAATTATCAATTATCATCTCGAGAACACCAAAACCTAAAATGTGGATTCATTTCAAATTAAACTGGAATCATAGAAAGATCAATCATTTCTGTAATTAGGGGAGTAATCAGACTCATGAAAAAGAATTTCAAATCTACCTTCCGAATATACCCGATGAACGAAGTGCAAGAGAGAACTAATTGCACTTAAAGAGACAGTTAGAATCTTAAAAAGATCTCTTTATTGAAGCGTCTACGATAACAGTTGAATTTTAGCATTTGGTAGGATGCCCCATCTCCAGCAGAAACAAAATAAGAAAATTAAGAGGTAAAAGTAAACTAAAATTAAGTAAATTTTGCTTTTTTCTTTGTTTGGATGAATTTGATTAAAACTGATCTATTTTTGTTATCTTTTGTAGGCTATATCCTATAATCCAGACAATATGGAAGACACAGATGACCATAAAGGTGTATTTACATTCAGGTAGATTGTGTTGATATTGCTTAACTAAGATTTTTTTTTTTCTCTTTTAAAATTGGTTTGATTTATGTGTTCCAAGTATCTATAAAAGGCTTTGTCTGTGGATTTGTCACTTTCATAGTTAGATGCAGAGATTGAATCCTATTAATTCCGATGTATATATATAAAAATTAGACATATATATATATATATATATATATATATATATATATGACTCAAATGATCCTCTTAGTCTCTTCTAAACACTAACCCAGTCTAATAATACTAACCCAGCAATAACAATGAAAATATAACGTATGTAGATGTAAATAAATGCTTGTAACATGAAAGTGTGAGATAGTAAAACAGAAAAAGATAGTGAGTACTAAATCAGTAAGAAGATGCACAGCGTGACCAGTAGGAAATCCGTAGATGTTAGACATGGAAAGTATAAATGATACTAATTAGGTGACTGTCATGATTTATTCTATTTTGATTTGATTTGAAAATTCACTGACATATCTTTTAAGACATTTTTCTTGTATAATTAAAACTAGCAGGGTTGCCCGAGTGTTTGGAGG
Organism: Euprymna scolopes; assembly: GCF_053919585.1. NCBI lineage: Eukaryota > Metazoa > Mollusca > Cephalopoda > Sepiida > Sepiolidae > Euprymna > Euprymna scolopes. The sequence continues at coordinate 37,391,161 of NC_136503.1, forward strand.
TGTAAAATTATAAAAAAAAAAAAAAAAAAAAAAAAAAGTAGTAGTAGGCAGGCAGGCTCGAACCCATTACGCGAAAGCGGAAAAGAAAGCGAAAGAAAACCTGACATCTTACCGCTATACCATGACGTGACCAGAAGTCTAAAGTGTTCAAATTTAGCAATGTCAATCAAAAAGACAACTTGCAGAAATGGCGTTGTTTTTAAACCTCCAACGAAGGTCGTTTTTAATGTGGAGGAATGTCTGATGTGAAGGCTTTCCCCCCACACATTAATTAAACCTAATTGACTTCAAAAGTAATTGTCTGATATGAAGGATCGCCCCCACATTGATCAAACCTTTCAGTGAAGCACTCCTTTGCCCAAAGGCCAAGAAGGCCAGGCGGTTGCCTTTGCTTCGATTAGTTTTGCTTTATTTATATGAAAAAGACAAACACTCAAAAGGATGGGACGGAGGAAATTTTTAAAAACTCCATCACAATAAAGATAGACAATGTCCGTTTACAAATCCGAGATATTACGATATAGGAAGTATAAGGAAACTTCTCCCGGAATGTAACTGACACAAGAAACCTGACGAAAAAAAGCCTTTCGCAGACATACACAAATGCTCCCACCCATTTTGCTTTTTATATTATAGACTAGCGGAGCTATCTGGCATTGCCCGGGTGTTTGAAGGTGTGTTGAACACAAAAAAAATTAAAGTGTTAGTAGGCAAGCAGGCTCGAACCTGTGATGCGAAGGCAGAAAAGAAAGTGAAAGAAAACCTGAGAGTTTACCGCTGCGCTACGAAGCCATATGAAGTAAAAGGCGTTTAAATTTAGCGATGTCAATGAAAAAGTTGACTTGCTAAATGAATGAGTTCACACAGGTGCAGAAGTGAACATTGGCTGAAAGCCAGTTCAGCTGTTCGCCATTTCATTTGTTTCCCCCACAATGTTGGAGAAACTAAGCTCCCTTGAAAAAGGGGAACTCTCAAATAAATAGCAATTGTCTGATATGAAGGGTTTTCCCCACGTTGATCGAAGCTAATTGCTTTCAAGACGTTCCGGCACGAAAGGCCGCTGACACCTTTTGCATCGGTGAGTTTCGCTTTATTTATATGAAAAACACGAAACACGCGAGAGGATGGAATAGTGTGAATTTTATACAAGTCGATGTAAATAAATTTGGATACGACGTCCCTTCGCAAAGTGTAGATATTTTGATCTAGAGAGTATATAAAAAGTTCTAAAGAATAATATACACTACACACACACACACACACACACACACACACACACACACACACACACACGAGAAGCCCGGCAAAAAAGGCTTTGCTTGACATACAAAAACGCGTGCGGCCGTTTTGTCTTTTATATATATAGATTAATCAGTATTTTCATATTAGCATTATTATTATTTATAAATATTTTTTGCATCTACCATTTAATTTAAATAAAGATGATTTTAAAAAAATAAAAAAATAAAAATACTAGCTCTTCCTTTCTCTAAATGCTCACAAAATCATTAAAAAATATTAGTGGTTGTATCGACTTTTTATTTATCCATTTTGTATGAAACCATTATATAAAAATCTAAACTTCTATTTTTGGCTTTGTATTTTCCTTACATTATTCAGATATTTTTATATTTTATTCACTCATTTTAAGATGAATTATTAAAATCATTTTTTTTTTTTTTTTTTTTTTTTTTTTAATTTCTTTTTTTAGCCGTTTTCTTAAATGTAAATCATAATATGAATTTGGATTAAAAGTAGAATAAGGGTTCTAAACCTAAGATTTAGTAGAATTATATTTTTATTTAAATCATTGCATGCAAAAAGGCATGAAACTAGTGTAAAACTGTTCTATTTGACAAATTTTATCTGTCTTGGGACAGGTATTCTAGTACTGTATAGTTTTCTCTATAACTCTTGTTCCAGTTATTAATCTATTATTATTATACTAAAGATGAGTTAATCAACATTCGTTTCTCTAAGGCTTTTTTCCCCATACACATTGATCACACAAAATGCATGTTAAAATATTTTTAGTTTTAGTATTTAGTTTGAAAAAACTTTGTTAATTAGAACAATTAACTATGATTTTCAAATATCTTAAGTGACATCTCTCTTCCTTTCTATCATTTTCACCCATTGTCTATTACTCTTGTTTCTGTCTTTATCTCTATTCAACAGTCAAAGGTACTAAAAAAAAAAAGAAAACAATTTGAATAGTCTATTACCTCCTATATAATAACATGATTGCAGAAATTCCCCTCTGAACCAAAGTACCGTAGATTCGCAACAACAGATGCTACATACAAATTTATGTCTAGACTATTAGCCGCTATCTTATGTAACTTTAGAACGCCATTTTTTACACATTCAGTCGTTATAATAAAATGCTACATTGCATCCTAGGAGCAACACCATCACAATCACAACATTTTTAGAGGAAGGAGTTCCTATTTATGGCACAATCATGTTGACATACTAGTTCTTGCTAGATCACCAAAGTTAAGCAACGTCAAGCCTAGCCAATACCAGATGGGTGACCATTTGGGAAGGTGAGGCACTGTATGTACTGCAAGGTAAAAATACCAGGTTGGGAAACTGGTGCAGTCTATCCTTCTCTTAAGAGTAGATGGGCTTCTCTTAAGCCATGGTAGGCAATACATCTATTGTTGGCGTCACAATAAAAAATAACCTTGATAGCACTAGCGAAGCATCAAATACTCTGCTATGGACAAGATTTGAATTACACTGTAAACTCATGTAGTGAGTTTAATCTCGGCTGCGGCCACATGTTACATTACGTTACATTCCTATTTTACCCTCTAGATATTTAGTCCTCCTACCACCACCAGTCAAGACCGAGAGGAAATCTATACTTTCTACATATAATTTGGTTACATCCATCGTAACTGGATCATAAACACATAGGCATAAGATAAGCTTTCCCTTTTCCGATTCATAAATAATAATGGCTCCCTTCCAAAATCTGTCCATTCTGATTGGCGGACTACTGAAATTCTAAAATTCCAGAATTCGATTCCATTAAATAAACGAGCACTTACTAACATTAAAACATGGCGTCACAAACAGACATGTTTTAAAGGCTTTTTATTTTTCATTAAATACATAATTCTTATTTTTCATAAGATTTATCATACAATGTTAATAATCAAAATGTTAACGTGCTGTTTTTCAAATCATAAGTCATTAGTTGTGTTTTTTGTTTGTGTTTGCACGCACGGGCGTAAGCTAGGCTATAATTCTTATTTTACATAAAATACATTTTTGATGTTATTAATATTTTGCTTATGCACTTATGTTACCATGCTATTTTTTAGAATTGTATTTAAGTTATTACAGTCGTGTGTGTGTGAACAATACAAATCAATTTAATACTTGCGTTAATCAGACTGAGCCACAGCAAAGCATAGTTTGGTACAATGGAATATCACTACAGGCAATATTAGTGTTTAATCTGTTGTTGGAATGGGAAAAAGACATACAGCAAGCAAAAAGAGTTTTTTTTTTTTTATTATTTGGTCTCCCAATTTATCAGAGAGGGACCTATGTTTTTAGTGGCGTCCATGCTTCTGTTAGTCCGGACAATTGCCAGATAACCATCCATTAGTTTCATGAAATTTTGCTACAGTAAAAAAAATTTTTTTGCAAAAATTCCTGTTATGTCTACGGGGGCTCAAGAGGCCAAAAGTGCCCCAAAATGGTAAAAAATTACATGTTTTGCCCGATAACTTTGGATTCATTCATTAGATTTTTCTGAAACTTGGCCAAAATGTGGAGCCCATTGTTCTTAATATAAATCCAGTACGGATAACCCTGTCAAAATTCTGTTTCGTGTCCCCGGGGACTTTTAATGCTAAAAATTCCCCTTTTTGTGGCTCTTTTTTTTTCATATTTCACAACAAAAACTTGATGTGTCTGACTATATAGTGGTTTTTCACCGTGGTCAACTCAAATGTACATGTATTAAGGCCTGAAACTGCATCGTTATCCATTTACACTGGAACTCAAAAGAGGTCACAAATGCCCAAAAATGTCAATTTTTGCCCCATAGCGTTTGATCCATCCATTAGATTTTCCTGAATGGCCAAAATGTGGAGGTCATTGTTCTTAATATAAATTCAGTATGGGTGACCCTGGCAAAATTCTGGTTCACATCCCTCTGGGACTTTTAGGGCTAAAACACATGCCTTTTTGGAGCTCTTTTTTCATATTACTCAAAAACTTGATTATGTATGTCTATATAATGGTTTTCCATGGTGCTGAATTCAAATATACATGTCTAGGCATGAAACTGCACCATTTGTCCGTTTTCAATGGGATTCAGCGTTGCCAGGAGCTCAAAAGAGGTTACAAATGCCCCCAAATTGCAAAAAATGACATTTTACCTCATAACTTTTGCCCCATCCATTAGATTTTTCTGAAACTTGGCAAAAATGTGAGGATAATGTTGGCTCTTGACACTTCTCACATTAATCATTTCTTCACTATTTTTTTGTGCTGTCATCTCGCATGCAGAACCACGCACGCACTGCTTGTTTATCTTTATCTTTTTTATATTTAAGTGATTTTGCAAACTCATTTTTCCTTATTCAAACAATTTAACCGAAGCTCAATGGAGGACCAAAAGGGTCACATCTTTTTTCTTTTTCTCATGGTGTATAATCTCCACAATCTTGTGGCAGATGTTAAGTTTTTTTCCATTATAGAAAAGATATTTCTGTAAATATTATTTGATAGTTCATCTTGTTAGATGACTGATTGCTCTCCATATTTTTTTTCACTCACATTAATTTCATTCTTTTTATATTTCAGTCACAAAATGTGTCCAGAAACAGCTGCCAAATACAGTATTATGTTTGTATATTTTGATGGAAAATACAATGTAGATAGTGACTTGGTAAGTTCCAAATCTATCTATCTATTTATAAAGTTTTTTTTTGTGTGTATTGATATTCATATTAAAAACCCTTCTTTTTTTTCTATTTATTTAAAAGGAAAATACAACTTATATATGGGTCATGGAATTCTGCAAAAGATATAGCTAATTTGCATATTCTTTTAAACATTCATTTTAATTAATTCCCTATTAATTTTTTCTGTTTTCTTATGCGCTGATCATCTTTAATTAACTATTACGTGTAATTATATTCATGCAGATATTTTAAATGATTTATATTTGCGTAAAAAGATTATAGTTAACACAAACCCTTTTCTTTATATTTTTATGTATGCGTATATATATATTTGTTTAAAAAATTTGCCCTCCCACACACACGCACGCACACACGCTTGTCAGTTTTTGGTCTACAGACATGAAACTTAATATATAGGGTATTCAAACCCATATGAAACTTTATTTGGGTTTTAACCAGGGAAAATCTGTATGAAAGTGAAAATTAAAGAAATGGAATTTGCCAAGTGAATGTCGAACAACGGCATTAGGAATATGCATGCGTAATATATTAGCTATTGGTTTATGTTTTAATTTTTAGCCTTGCAGCAAATGTCTTCATAGCTCAGGCATTAATGTCAAGGGAAAAAGTAAATCATAAGCCATTTTGATTTCAATTCTCAATAGTGGCGCACAAGTCTTTTTTTTTTTTTTTTAAATCATTACTATATATTGGGTCCAATATAATATAATAATAAATACAAAATCTGTATTAATCAAAATATCATATTTAAGTGTATTTTACGACTGGGCAATGCCAGGCAGTCTGCTAGTCTTATATATAAGATCACCTATTACCTGTTAGGACAGTATTTATATTATAAAAAGTAAAGCTCCTTTTGTGACATTCATTTTCAAGTAAGATATATTTCATGATAATAATCATTCTTTTTTTTTTCTTTTCTGTCATCTCTCTTCTATTAGTGACAATCATTGATCATATTTCTTTTCATATTTTGGAATCCTTTGAAATAAGTTTTATAATTTTCATAGTAATTCTTTTGCAAACTGTTATCCTCATCTTCAGTTATTGTTGTTTCACCACATTTCATCCAATTCATCCAAAACAGTGAGACAACTATGGAAGGAAGTAATTACTTGGAATTAAGTTACAAGACTCGGCATTCCTATCCCGTCGCTGTTAATTATCTAAAGAAGGCCAGAGGATGAGTTGGCCAATACGAGGTGAAACAAAAAAAAAAACTATCAAGATGAGGATAAGTCTGCAAAAGAATAAATACACATATTTCTTTTTATGAAATTATAAAAACCTTAGTATAAGGATTGTGCTATCGTCTGAATCATCCAGGTAGTTTATGGAAAATGCCACGTCTTAACCGTAATACAAAAATATCATAAAGAAAACATTTTTCTAACAATCTAGATGATTCGGATGATAGTACGATCCTTATACTGCATAAATTTCAATTATAATACATATGATTTTTTACAAAAACATTAAATATAATGCAGTAAGTTTTGAAATGTTTTATGATCTCTTAATGTTGCATGATATGCCAGGTTCAAATCCTTATGGTTTTATTTTGGTCATCTATACATTATCGTTTAGAAAAAGGAATGAAACTGCAATTCTGTCAAATATAGGTTAAAATGATAACTGGTGTTGGATGGTATACAGTGAGTATTGTGCTTCAGTCATAAATATTCTAAAAAAAAAAAAAGAGATTTGCCATAAAACTGATTTAAGCCAAGTTATATTGCTTAATTGCTTCTGAGCCTGTACTTAATGACTCGTCTTTTTCAGATCTCGTTAAATGTCCTTCCCAGCATGCCTTCAAAGCTGGTGCCTCTTGAGCGCATTGGTACACCAACAGTGAGCAACGCAAAACAGAACACTAGTCGATGCCTAGTAAAATATCTCCGTGTGGAAATTCGGGTAAGTATCAATCTCTTAAATTTATTCATTTTAATCTGTCATAATCTCTCTAAAAAAAAAATTAGAAAATAAATTTTAAAAGTGTGATCCCATTTCAACATTAAAAGAAGAAAAGCAATTTTTTTAAAATAATTTTTTTTTTTTTTTTTTTTTTTTTTTTTTTTTTTCAACACATCAGTATAAGTTAAGGTTCTTTTAAATATATCATCCAAAGGTTCCCAAAACTTTGCAATCCATTCTTTATACCATAATCAAAAAATTGGTTAATATTATTTCAAAGTACACTTGTTTTCTTCTTGACATGATATGACAACTTGTTCTAGTAAAATAATGCACTAATTGACCCCATTAAATCTTATATATATAAGTGTGTGAACACTCGCATCCAAGATGGGTCTATTTTCTGATGACCTCATGCTCTATTTTTAACTTGTAGGCTAATTGAATACACACATATCCAAGGCCATGGCTGAATCCTTAGAAAACGACTTTCAATCTACAATGAAATGGGGCCATAAATGAATGGTTACATTTCATGTTATCAAGAAAAATCTCCTTTCCTTAACAATTGCAAGAAACCATTTCAATCATTGATTGCTATGGCTAATATCATCCTTTCCTTAGCCAATGATAACATTAATTAGACCAAATATACATAGAAGATAAAGGAAAGTCTGCAAAGGTGGACTCCCTCTATCGGGTTAAGAAACTTCTCACATCTGTCAGTCTTCTATTTTTCTACAAAATCACCATACATGGAGTATTGTCACATCTGGACTGGTGTATCAATTACTAGTTTCTCCCTTGTAGATGGAGCCTATTAAGTTAGAGATTCTATAATTTCTACAAACACTGGAGTCTCTCAGGGATCCATCCTGAGTCTAACTCTCTTCCTGATCTGCATCGCTGCAGTAGGTATCTCATTGTTGATGAAATTCTCTATCTGTGTAAGAGCCAAGTAGGTCCAAGAATGGAGTACTGTTGCCACATCTGGGTAGGAACTCTTCGAAGCAGCTTAGCCTGCCTTGACAGAGATCAAAATAGACTTTGTAGCCTAGTGGGGGATGCCCTTTTCTTTTTCCTGCAACCTCTTTCCAACAGAAGAGATGTTGTGAGCCTATCTCTGCTTTATCGTTATTTTCACGGCAAATGGTCCCCCCCCCCCCCCGGGCTAACTTTCACAAAAAAAAAAAACGTTGTCTAGCTGAAACCACTATCAATGATTTCTCCCATGTTTTATTTGTGCCTAAACCTAAACATAGATTCCATGAACAAAGCTTCTTTCTTATAACTGCATGCCTGTGGAACTCTTCTGTTTTCTTGCTTTCCAATTGACTGCAATATGGTTGTCTTCAAGTCTAATGTGAACAAGTTTTTGATGAGCCATCCCCTTAAATAATCCAATTTACCCAATTCCCATTACTAACGATTACTATGACATTTTCCCATTGACTACTGTACAATCATTAACCCTTACCCTCGAGTGGCCTCCGGGCCCTGATAAGTGGTGACTCCTTTATAAAATAAATAAAATAAGCACCAGCTCCTGTCCCATTGCCACAGTTGTGCATCCCTGTACTTGTTTCACAAGTACTTCGACAAAATATGCTCAGATAAACTTGTTGCACATGTGCTGTCTGAGCACATATCTCTTCTGAATAATTCACCAAGCAACAAAATCCCACTATTTCACTGTAGAGTTCTTCAGATATTGGAAAACTTTCAACTTTATATTTTCTTTCCTTGAACAACTTGTCTTTGGAATTCCATGTTTCCCTAGCTGTATCAAAATGCAGAAATTTAAATGTAATGTGAATAAACATCTCTCTGCACAACTCCCCATTTAGGAGCCAGATTTATAAGGGCATCCTAATTCACAATAACCCTTACATCTCAGTGGCAATGTTCCTTGTTTGCAGGGAATGATAAAAAATGTATGTTGCAACTGGTAATGACAGCCAGCAATAACTCTTTGAATAATTTTTATTCACACCTAGCATGATCCACACTAATTCCAGTTGTATTCTTCATCAATTATATATTGCTGCCATGCTTAAAAGAAGTCTGTGACATATTTCCATTCTATAGACATCCTGCGTAAACACAGACCCCACAATTGTACCATCTTTGGCCAGAACAGATAGTTCCACATTCAACAGAAGTATGACCTCCGATAAAATTTTAAAAATTACATTTTTGACATTGTATCTTCAAAAATTCCATCGTGAGGTAGCGAGTGATAATGTACATATGAACCTGAAATTTTCTAATGAACATGAAATAGGCGTTCAAAGATTATCCAGACTATGGCTGTATTTTCCATTCCAAAACAAATGAATAGCATGTTTAGCTTCTGACTAGAATAACCAACACAATAGATCCAATTAGGTCACATAAAGAAAAATAAATATTAAAAAAAACAAGAACATATATGAAATTTGAATTTAATTTTTATTGAATTTTTCGGATTGAAATGTTACATAATCAATTAGTTTATAGATTTCACACATTGCCCTCATAGCAGTTGGATGATGCATTGAATATTAGATCTTCCCTTTTCCATTTTATCTCATACCATTGGATTTATTTTATCCTTTTTCAATAATAATTGTACCTAGATGGTGTTGCCCAGGATGCAGTAGTCATTTTAGGCTTTCATTTTTACTTTTTTGCACATTTTTTTTTTTTTTTACTTAAGCAGAAAAAGGAATAAAAATTTTAGTTGTAAGGAAGATAAATGTTTATATTTTTCTATACAAAAAGGTTAAATTTTTATGCCATAATTGAATATTTTCATATTATCAGGTGTCTATATAACTATATAATTTTTATAATGACTATATAATTTTTTTAAATATTTTGTAGCCAAGTACATTATAATGACAATCACATTATACAAAAATTACAACCGAAAAATCACTATTCAAAATAAAAGTTTGATATGTCAGCTTAAATGCTATTTAGGTTTAATTTTTTTTTAATTTCAAAAGATGTGTGTATACATATATCCTTCAGCTATGTTTATTTATTTTCTTTCTTTCAATAACCGGATTATATTAAAACCTTTCAGGACCAATATGATAACTCTGTGGGGTCAAAATGTGATGGTTCTTTGAACGTCAAAATAAAAGCGCCACCTGGAGTAGATGAAGTGCCTACATTTGTTGGCGAAACCCGACAGCTTATGTTCCCTATCTACAATGGCCAAGTCACGTTGCAGGTAAACATATTTTCCTTATTTAATATGAATTTTCAGTAAAAATTTAAGGTTCTGTTTTTTTTATGATTCATAAAAAAAAATTATAGAGTTGATATTTGTGATGATATGAATGCATGGTTATGGTCAACTAAGTTGGTGAGAACAATGAATGAATTTTGATTCAAGATGTGGCAATTGTGCTGCAAAAAGTTATATCAAATCTCGGTTTATCGTTTGAACAATTGTACTGTTATGAAGGCCAAGTTCAATTGGTTGGACTGTGAAGTTAAATTGACCAATTGAATGGGGAATGAGAAAGAGAATAAATGTTAGTCTTCCAACCTTTTCCATATAGATGAGGCTTGGGAAGGGAGGGGTATCCACGTCAGCTTCTGTGGTTTTGGAGATGGTGCATATATTATTCAGTATTTATGATTAGAAAGCATTGTTTTCAATAAACTTTACAATTGTTCAACTTGCCTATCAAGTTTATTTTTTAAATCGTTACGACTGATATTTCATAAAATCAAAAGTAAAACCCTTAAACATTTTGGCCATGTCAAGTGATCAGCAACTGACCTGTAAAAGTTATGCTTTAAGGGCATCTTAGAAAAGTGGCAGAGGGTAAAGGTGGAGAGAAAATGGACATCTCAAGAGTTGGGTGTCCATCAACCAACTTGCTCTAGATCAGAAGGAATAGCAAAAAACAAGTCATGTGGGTTTGCAATCCGCACCAAGTAGAAGATGCGACTTATGATTGGCAACTCTTTACAGGATCAAAGAGACGCATATAATATCTTGGCCTTGGAGTGAGCCACACGTGAGTGGTATGCCAGTCAAGGTTCCAACTGCGACAGTCTGACAGTAACTGGATCATTTTGGTGGCCTTTTAGCTGTTGGATTATGGCAAGTGTTCTGAGTAGTCTGCTGAGATCCACTCTTCCTGGCTTGGAGGGAGGGGAACAAGTTTATGGCTTGTTGTTCGAGGCACTCTCAGCAAGGAATGCTGATGAGGCTACTCTGACTTATTTTTGCAATGCCAAAATGCTCCTTTAACGGCACTGGCTCATTTATCCCACCTTCCGACCTAGTGTCACATCCTTTCAAAGTAGGAGAAAGGTAAATACCATGATATCTTGGCTTTTTGCTTAGGAGCAGAGGGTAATATCTATTCTGATACTACACCTTATCTTTTATGTCCTCTTAGACTTAAAATATGTTTAAATATATTTTAATTCATGCATATTTCATATTTATTCTTACAGAGCCAATTCTCTATTGAATATTATATTGCACCTAATATATAGTACTAATTTCAAAAGATTTTTTTTTTTTTTTAAATGACTTTGATGCCATCAGCTAGTATTGGAACCAAAATATTGAAGTCCTGCTGCATCTCCTACCATTTGAGCTATTGGCAAATAGATAAGAAAGATTTAAAATTAAATCACTTCCAGCTATGAATGAATTTGTGCATGCACAAAAATAATAGAAATATGTCAGCAAGTTGAAAGGAACATTTTTGCATTTCAACTTACATATTTCTGTATGTATGATTCATTTATCCAAACAAAGATTTTACTCATTATAAACTATCCTTGGTGAATGATTACTAATGCCTGTTAATTTTAGTGTTATGTAACCAGTAGTTTAATAGTTTATCAGTCAAATATTTGAAAGATGGAAATTGGCAAACATAGTTTGACATCATGTGTAAAATCTACGTATGCATAAATATACATTTATAGCTTTAACATTATTTTTAATGTTTTGATATGCATATGGGTTTAGCTCAGGTGGTAACGAATAATGCTGGAAAGCTATCGGTTTTGGTTTCAATTCTAGCTGATCGTACTCGGGTCATATATATTTTTTTAACTTTTGAAATCACTTCTATATATTGGGTACAATATAATCAATAGAGAATTGACTAGTAATAAATACAAAATTTGCCTAAATTAAAATATATTTTACAACTAGACAATATTGGGCAGCATGCTAGTATGATATAAATTTCATCAAACTAGGATATATTTGAAGTTTTTATTGCACTTAATGATTCAGAATCACTTCTATTATCTTCCATAGTAAATTTTACACTTTAAGTTTTCATATAGATTTTCTAACATTTCTTTCTACACACATTAATATTTACATATAAAACATTTTTTCCTGAATTCATTTAATTACAAAATCATCTTTATTTAATGATCTGTTTATATAGGAATTTAATCTAACTAGATTTGACACTAGATTAAATATGTCAATATTATAGTTTTGTAATCCTCTTCTAAAAGAAAAAACAATGTATGTTTTCTTAAATTGTAGAATGTTACTCTTCAAGAGAACACTCCAGGTAAAGATGGTCAAGAATACATTTTAGAGTGCCATGTTGTATCACAAGAAATGCCAGATATGAAAAATATTGAACCTTTAGAAATCCCATTTCTATTCACCAATGGTAAGTTCTTGATTCTGGTTGTTTATTTATTTTTATTTTTTTTGGGGGGGGGGGGGGTCTTCAGCAAAGTCATCATTCATATTTATCATCTCTGTTCACATACTTAAATCATGTGAACAAATTTCCTGCTTTAAATATTTGCATTATAACATATGCAGATGCACATTTCTGTAAACAGCCACTTTGAAACTGTATCACATAGTTGATTCTTTCAATGCTAGTTACAAATAAAAGCAACATTTTTTTTATGTTAATTTTGAACTCGTTTTATTTGAAGTAAAAAAAAAGTTAAAATTTGATTGACACCTGAAAAAACAAAATTCATGTTTATTTCAACTTTTTAATTGAACACGTCTTTTATTAGTGTCATTAACTTTTTTTTTTTTTTTTTTTTTTTTTTTAATGCAAGAATTTCATTAATAAAGTCTCTGTAGATTTACAAGCTTTGTAATGGCATTTTGATTTTGTAATTACTGCCACTTTGCTGAAAGAGAAAGAAAAATACAAAATTACATTTCTATTTGTAAAAGATTATAAAGGCAAATAAGTAGGTCAAGTGTAGTTAAGGGTGACTGAAATTATCCCTTTTCATTGGTTACTACACCAAGATGTAAGAAAAGGCACCATTTTTCTTGCTTGGATTGCTCCACTTATCCTTGATCCTTACTTTATAATGCTAAGTGTTAGTAATGAGGCATAGAGTACCATTTTTTTGAGTCTTTGGGACAACTTTGCCAAGAATTGAATCCATTAGTTAACACTGTCATTATGCCATTCTTCAGCCTCATTTGTTCAAATTAGTTGCTGCAACTGAACGCCATGATCTCATTTGTGGCCACACATTAAATTGGAGAGGAGGGAGTAAATACAAGGAACAAATGTTTGAAAACAAAACAATAAACACAAATTTATTACAGATATGCATGTTCAACTTTTTAATGACTTTGTATCACTGAATTTTGTGTCATATTTCTTCTGAATTAGATTTCAAACTTCAATGCTTCGTCTAAACGAAGAAATAAAATTGTGATATGTTATCTTATTTATTTTACTTTCTTTATGGAATCTTAGTCTTTCATAGATATCCGTGTCTCAAAACTTATGTAAATTTTAGTATTTTAAATATGTCTTATGAACAAAAACAAATAAAAAAAAAAAAAAAACAGTGAAGCATGCATGGTCCCCCGTCAGTGCATAGTGAACGAGGCATAAAAAAGTGACTAGGTTCAGCATTTGACCCCCACCGTTTAGCCCCAAAAGTTCACAGGGGACGTCAAATCCTGATAAAAATGAACAAACTGTGCAGTTTTAGGTTGCAACATATGTAAATTTGAGTTCTACACCATGCAAAGAAAGAAATGACTAAGTCCATCGTTTGCCCCCCAAATCAGTTAGTTACAACTTTTCAGAATTTTTTTTAAGTACAAGTGTCAATTTTAGCCATTTAAACCTGAAAGGCACTTTCTTATATCTAAAGATCTCTGTGTAGGGGTGGGATTTTGCTGCTTGTTGGGTTTGTCAGCGGTATTTACATCGGCGGTGGGGGGGCTTGAAGTTCGTTGGAGCATCCACCATTAAAATACTTGTAAAACGGAGGGATACAACATTTCGTTGATGGGACAGAGGCCAAAGCTTAGATGACAGTTCATGACCTATCAGGTTGGTGACTCTCTTTTGAACTTTGTCCAGAAGAGAGAGACTAGTAGTAGAGGAACCATCCCAAATGTGACAACAATGCTCCATATATGGGCGAATGGTGGCCTTATAGAGGTACAGGATACTTTCAGGCATAAGTAACTATCTAGCTCTGTAGAGAGAGCCCAACTTCCTCACAGCGGCCCTGTCAATGCTCTCAATATATCTGTTCCAATTTCTGTTTCCTGTGAACCTTAAGCCAAGGAGTTTGAAAGAGATACTTTCAGGTAATGTATCTTTAGCCATAGCTATTGGTGGTTGAAAAGGTTTCTTGTAATTATTGAAGGAAACAAACTTAGTCTTGGCAGCATTGAATGTGACCATTCATTTTTGTCCCCATTCCTCTACAGATTGAAGGTCTTCCTCTAGTATTTGTGCCATTTCCTTAGATAGGTGTTCATTTTTTTTTTTTTTTTTTTTTTTTTTAACCCCTCGTCCCTGTTATAGAGCGTGGTGTCATCAGCAAATATACCCATCTCAAAGACAATTTTATCAGGGAGGTCATTTATGAATATTAGGAATAATAAAGATCTAAGGATATACTCCTGAGGTACACCCACATTTATATCACGTTGTTTAGATGTACAATTGTTGAGGACAACCTAGATTTTTCTTTTACTGAAGGATTTAATTATGTTAAATATTTGTCCAGTGATACCATATGATTTGATTTTTCCTGAGAAGACCATCAGGCCAAATCCTGTCAAAAGCTTTAGATATGTCTAGGGCTACTGCTCTACCCGCCCCTGCTTTGTCCAGTGTATGGTATATACGTTCAGAGATTAGTTAGGATATCTGCTGTAGAACAGGCTTGCCTAAATCCATATTGTTGGTCAGTCAGAAGTTTAGCGGCTGTAAGCTGATGGACTAGAGCTTGATTAATTATGGACTCAAATATTTTGGCAAAAAGTGGGAGATGGCTAATGGGATGATAATTGAATGGGTCGGTTCTTTTGCCAGAATTCTTGTAAACTGGTACTACAGAAGCAGGTACTACTAGAAGTCAAGAAAACAAGATTCATTAAGGCAGTTATTGTAAAGTTTGGAGAGGACTGGAGCAACCTCAGCGGAGCATTTTTTTTTTTTATTTTTTTTTTATATAGCATAGCCAGGATGAGATCAGGTCCACATGCTTTTGAGGTATCTAGGTTGTTTTTTTTTTTTTTTTAATTTGTTTTTTTTTTTTTCTGTATATTCTCTCTTGTCGTTATTTCGTTCTCGTAATAACTTCTAGCTTCTATAAACTTTTATCTATTTGTACTGGACTTATGTCGGTGAAATCTGTGGTATGCATGCTGCCTTTGAGCAATGGAAGCTGCACAAGTAGAAATAAACCATTGGAGAGAGTGGGGTTTACTATAAAATTTCTGTGTGGGAACATGTGGTTTAATTGCCATTTTAAACCATTCATTTGCGCACGGTTCAGCGGGAAGAGAAAAGATATTTCTCCAAGGGGTATCTCTGATGAGATCCCTGATGGCTTCCCAGCCAGCCTTCTTACAATACCTTGTCATTTTGGGCAATGGCTCTTCAGTTTTGGGTTGAGAAAGGGTTATTTCTATCATTATCACAGTGATCAACATTTTCAAGTGGGATATGGACATTCGTTACCCAATCGTCGGAACTGTGGTCAGAAACAGATCTAGAAGTGAGGCATGTTCATCTTGCTGATCTGGGAAACGTGTGGAAAAACATAACCAGCTGTGATAGGGAATGAGATATAGAGAAGCTATGTGTTATGCTATGATAATTGAAACTTGTGAGATTTATTGTTGTAATGTCTAAAAGTTTTCATTAACTGCTTAAAAATAATTATCTTAGTTAAAAATAAAACTACTTGATCAGTTTAATTGATTTTTGAAATATGATATTTTCGTTTCATCGCAGATACATTTATCATACAGACTTCATTTTTGTTTTTTAATATAGGAGGAATACGGGACAAGAATATTTTTTTTAAAGTAAATATATTCGTAATTCTAAATCAATAACAAAACAGCAGTGATATTTTAATTTATCGTAAAACACAAAACTAAAATGAGTTCTTTTTCATAAATGAAAAGTCAATACCATGTGTGATAAACTTACCCGGATAAATGGTAGGTTTTTAATGAAATGCACCCGTTTTTAAGTGAATATTTTCTAAAGAATGGAGTGCAGCTGTTGTCGTCTCTTGCTGTAAGAACATGCAAGTAGCCACTTTCATCGACAGTGCGTGGTGCTGGTAAACTAATGTGCAACGGTGCTTCAAATGGAACGTCTGTACTTGGAGTCAACATAACAGCTGCACTTAACGATAAGACATTGTCCAATGATGAGTCTTTTTGCTGCGCTCCATGGATAGCTTCTTCACTGATGCTAACAACCTGAAACGGCAGAAAATTGAATTGTTACAAGAATTTTATCACTTTCTGAAATTTTTGTTTTCTTTCTCTCTGATTTTAAAAAAAAAAAAAAAAAGAAAAAAAAAGTTAACTCAATTAAGTTATACAACTTAAAATGATTCTTTCAAATGAGATTTCTGATTGTCAAAACAAAAATTATGATTTTTAACAGAATTTTTCGGGTAATATTTAGGTCTTTTACAAGATATTTTTTTTTCATTTGTTGCCAATTAAAACTTTATTTCAACTAAAGAAAATGAAGAGAAAGGTTATACAAAGACATAAGAGATTTGATCAATGTTGTTTTGATTATGCTTGCATTTGTCATTTTACTCTCCAGCCTTCAAGTGCCTCTTGTTGTAGCTGACAACCTTTAGGGAATTTCAAACTGAACCTTTTATTCAATCCAATAAGACTACTGTTATTGCTCTACGCTCAATATCTTAGATATCATGCATTAGTTTTTATCTGTGAAGGTGCATCTGGAAAAGATAAAATAGTTAATGAAAGCAGTCTATCTCGGCAAATTGAATTATGGATTTAGTTTAAAATTCCTAATAGATTGCCGGTTGCAAGAACACTTAGTTCAAAGGCTAAAATTTGAATATAACAAGAAGGATGAGGATAACAGTTCAAAACAAATAAATAATAAAAGTCCATATCTCAGAAATATTGTCAAATCCAAATTGGTGAATTCTAAAACTTTATAATTTATAATACTAAGAATCTCAAAATAATTGCTTAATATAATGGTCTCAATTTTCATATTTATATTTTAAAATAAATACAAATTAAGAAAAAAAATTCAGCTCCTTCAAAGTCGCATTCATTTCTCTCTCTCTCTCTCTCTCTCTCTCCACTAACCTTCATAGTTAGTTGCAGTGAATGGTCCAGATTGTGAGTTGGGATGTGGAGGCAGATGTTTGGGTTTAAAGAGGAAAAAAATCTTCCCCCTTGACCTGATATGCTAAACGTTTCTTTGATTACTTTGACCAATTCATTTGTCATTTCTCTGTAGGAATGCTTTCGGCAACAGCAGTTTGACATTTCATCTTGTTCCTTCAGTTTTGGATACATAGACAAACTACAGTCAGATAAAATAGAACAAAAATGTTATTTGATTTACTCTAACAATAATTGTATGATTTTTTAATATCAGTCATGTTACAAGTAACCTTTAATAGTTATATAATGTATGCACCAAAGAGATCTCTGAAGTGAGAGCAGACTTGTGCATATCGGAAATAAAAAAAAATAAAATTCTCTTTTTAGATTTTGGATCCTCTAAGAAATGACCCATTTTTTGATTTAGGAGCCCAACTAACCAATAATACTTGACTTATACAGTCTAAATATGGCCAGTTGTTTTTGAATTTTGATTTTAAAGGCTTCAACATCACGTTTGAATTTCCCATGCCAGATACGAACATAATGTCAGATTTTTTATTATTATTATTCGCTCCAAGCAAAGTATATTGTATTCCCACTGAAACAGGAAGGGCTACTGTGGTAGGCAGGAAAGGGATTTTAAAGGCAGGCAGTCCAAAGAAAACTATTAAAGTAAAAAATCTTTCTGCATTTAGTAACTTCTATAGCAGCAAGGTGTCTTGGTCAGGTGGTATGTTTCTGACTAGAATACTAATCTTTCAAAATCAGAATGAAACCAAATTAAGACATTTTGAACAAAATGCTTGCTATCCTATTGGATAAAGTTGTATCAATAAGTGAAGAAATGGCCCTTTTTTTTTTTTTTTTTTTTTCCAAATAACCAATAATATTTGCTACAAGCTATATAAAAAAAAAATCCGATTAAAAAAAATTGATCAGTATTTTTTATTAGTCATAAATAAAGGACGATGGTACTAATTTATTAGCAGATAATTTTTTTTCTCTTCACCATTTTTTTCTCCCTACTCTTTTCTTACATTGATTGTGTTTATAAGCAGGAACTATAAGTTCTAACTTCACATGGCTATAAGTATTCTGGTTCTGATTTTGTACAAAAATGAACTGAAAAGTTTAAATTAATACAAAATTTCAAATTACAATATTATGCAGATTAAGTCTTATTTTTTTAAACAGAAATTTAGAACCCCCGGGAAACACTGAGTAGGCCTGGATATAGTTATATTTATATAAAATTGAGCATATGCTTATATAATTGTACTTAGAATATTCACTTTCAAACTAATTAATCAATTATCAAATTTGAAATGCAATTGCTTACCGTGAGGGTGGGTAATGTATGTTATATTTAGTTTTATGCAAAAGGAGCAAAAAGAGGTTGGAAGGCCTTTATGAAAATTTAGATACCTTTTTATGTAATTTCAACACTAATTATTGAAAATTAATTAATATTCTCCAAATTTCAGTTTCTTTGGAGTATTTTAAAGGAAAATATAATATGGGCACAAGCTTCTATTTGAAAATTCAAATAATTTAGATTTATACTCAATTTGAGTCATTAGACACCAATAAGCAAAAGTCCCGTAACTTCCTAAGCCTAAGTCTTAATTTTGATTCTTGAGAATGTTTAAAATTTATGTAATGGAGTGTGATCAAAGTCTGAATAAGGATTCAAGACATGAGGTTTAGTAGCATCAACTTGTCCCATTCCATATTCTTATGTAATATAGATTGTAATTAAGTGTTATTGCCATTATTATTTTTAATTTTGAGATTACCTGCATCTTTAAAAATCAAAATAAGTAAATACCTTTTTTTTTACCATGTAAAATTATAGAGAAAAAAAATACAAATATATTATGCATGAAACAATGTACATTACTTACCAGGTATTATTCTTATTTGATTCCAAACACTGATCATACAAATCGGTCAAATCATGTTCACTAACAGATGAGAATGATTCATTACTGGTGAGACTTTCAATTCTCTCTTCGGAACTGAAATGACTTGATCTGCTCTCTTGTCCAGAAAATGTCTTTACTACATTATGTCTCTTTCTTATACCTCTTCCTTCTCCTCCTTCTGACATGACATAATTATAGGTGATGTAAGTATTTCTTACTGGATACACCCATGCTGATGATGAATGCTCATCCAATGTACCTGTATTGTCGCTGTGGAATAAACCTTTACGTTTGAAACCTGGCATTGTTTTTAGGAAGAAGTTCTGTTTGGTGTTTGCTGGTTTGTTTTGTCTTTCTTGAAAAAAATGTTTACTTTCTGCATTTTTATTATAGACTGGACTACGTGCTTTGGATTCATGATGAAATTGCAATGGTCCTTTGGAACCTTTCCATCGGATTGCTGGTTTCTTTTTAAAGTATTGCTCTTCGTAATTTAGTAGATTTAAAGTTTTATTCTTGTCTGCACTTGTTGATTCTTTCGCCTGTTGCTGTTTAAATATGTTACCTTGGATGTTAAAATACTCCAAATTAACGAGTTCTTTAATCCACTGCGGTTGATATGTTATCATATTATTACCAACATCGAGTATGCGCAACCGCTTCAGTTCTTTCATTTCTCTAGGAATGGTGCTGATCTGATTACCATTTGCTGTGAAATGTTCTAGTTTCTTCAGATTACACAAACCTGCTGGCACATTCTTCAGCAAGTTTTTGTTTACATTCAAAGATCGAAGGTTTTTCATTTTGTGAACAGAAAACTCCTTCACGCAATTATTTGCTAAATTCAGATGGGTTAGACCCATAAAGCCATCTGGGAAGTGAGCGATTTGATTTCCCTGGATGTGAAGGATCTTGAGTTGAGGTAGCCGTAAAAGAAAAGTTGGCAGTGTTGCTAAATGAGTGTAACTAACGTTGAGATATTGCATATTCTTCAATTTTGACATGGACACAAACGCCATCTCAAATATGTTGCGGGAGAAATTGACTTCTTGTAGCCTTTTCATCTTGTCCAGACACGGTGCTGCAAACAAAAGAGAATTTCCACCTATATTGAAAATTCTCAGTCGTGCCATTGAACTCATAGTGGGTGGGATTTCATCAAAGAGATTCGCTGACAAATCTAATTCTTTCAATTTGTTGAGCTTTTCTGCAGAATTGGGTAAGGTCTTCAGCTTGTTTCCTCGAAGGTTAAGTACTCTTAGATGAACCAAACAACCAAAGTTTTTCGGTAAATACTGTAGCAAGTTGTGAGCCATGTAAAGTATCTTTAAGCATCTAAGTTTGACCAGCACCGGTGGCACCATCTTCAACCAATTGCAGGACATGTCTAAGTAGCGTAACTGTTGGCATTGTTGCATCTCTTCTGGTAAGCTGCGAAGCTTGTTTTTCTCAAGTTGTAAGCTTTCTAGGCGTGTTAGCATTGAAATTGCCGGGGGTAGATGTTCAATCCCGTTGTTGCTAAGCACAAGTATCTGGATAGTTGCATAACCAAATACTTCTCTCGGCACAGACACCAAGCACTTTCCTCTAAGATTCAGTTCCAAGTAACCATCTGGATTGTGTTTTAAAAACTTGCGAATTTGATCACCTTCATTCCGTGATGGATTTCGATGTCCTCCTCCGATTTTCTTCAGCTTGTTTTCATCAATTGTTGAGGTCAACATAATCAATTTCTGTCAGTAAAAACAAAAATAGTTAAATCATAATATACATGCATATATAAACAGAAACAATGTACCAACATTGATACAAGAGGTCATTTACTCTGTTTTGGGTACTTGTGCAGAATGCGGATTGTGTTGAAATATTTAGAAAGCCATTCTTAACATGGGGAGGAATGGGTTTTTTTGTTTTTTGTTGGAGTTTTTTTTTTCTGTACTTTTACCTAACAATTTAATAAACAAAAAGTATTGTAAAAATTGAATTTAACTTGAAAATTTTGTCGAAAAATAGCACAGTCAATATATTGTGTAAGTGCCTTTTTTAATAGATTTTAAGAATGGTTGTGAGTTATGTTTCTACAAAGTCTCATAATTAATCTAAAGGCATAAAAAAAAGTTAAATTCTAAATTAGTTTTATTCTATGACAAACTGTTATCATGAATCCTAATTGTTTACAAGTTATGGCAAAAATAAACCACATGAATTAGTAATAATTATAATGTGTATATTGAATTACTTGTACTTTTTTTTCTCTCTGCTTTACTTTTATCATATATGCATATAAAAATTATGAAAAATCCACACAGTTAATCTCTTTCACTGTGAGTAGATATCAGAAACCAGCTTAGTTTAGAGCAGGGTTTCACAGAACCTTAAGGTTTCTTAAGAGTTTACTTAGGGTTTCTCCAAGAAATACTGAGAAAGAGATTGAGATTATAATACCTTTGCTCATATGTGCAAATACATTTTTGGAACCTAATTTTCATATACATATACAAAAATCTTTTAGTAATTTTTGAATTGGAAATAAATTTCCAAAAAAAGGATTCGGTTATGTGTTTGAACTAGTTGTCAGAAAAAAAATTTTTTTTAAACTGCCAATATATTTGAGAAAGACAATTTTTTTTTTAATTAAGCTCAGAAAATAAAAATTATGCTTACATTATGAAGGAGAAATAAGATTGAAAATATTTTCTATATAGGTGTTCTTTGAGACCTCATAATTATTGGAAGGGTTCTATAAAGGGAAAATGTTAGGAAACAGTATGAAAATAGTGAGTTTTGCATAAATGTAAACCTTTAGCAAATTAGTTTCAAAGGTACAGCCCTTTAAAGGAAAGACAACATGTATGCTAAGACGGTCAGGGTCATAAAGTTGAACAAATCCGGATTTCAGCTACAAGTGGTTAAGCTTTTCTATAAACAAACTCACAGGATGCACAAAAATCAATAAAACGACTTGTTACTATTTTTATTGTTAAGATCCTTCAGGTTCTGACATTCATTAAATTCCTTTGTAAATATTTTAAGTAGGATTTTCTTAAGTATCAGGAGATTCACCATATAATGTTTAGATAATTATTTTAAATCATTTTATACTTAAGAATTTTTTGCTAAAATTAATGTTTCTAAAAATGTGATTATTTCTTTTATAATTAAGCTTCTTTTTTTATTAAGTGTATTAACTTTTCTTTTTGCTTTATATGAGTGTCCTGTTTATTTTTAGTCAGTAATAACTTCATCTTTTCTTGGTTCATTTCCAATCCCACCTGTCAACTGCTAAGTGGGTGGGGTTGCACACAAAACTAAAGGAATGTAATGAAATAAAAACAAATTTGAAATTAAAAAATGAATTTGTAATATTAGTTTATACCCGCTATCTGTGTGGTGTTGATACAGTACTAGTATATGTCAATTTCCATCTTTACTTAGCTTCTCCTGCTGTATTTCTAATACTAAGGAAAATATTTGAAATTTTGTGAAGAAAAAAATACACTACTTGTATGAGAGAGTAAGTAGCTACGATGTATGTATTGTTTTAATTGACTAAAAATATTGGAAATTTTTTTTAAGCAAAAATAATTGGCTTTGAATTATTGCTGAATACTGTACCTTTTATACAGATTATATGAATTTTTGAAACAGTCCAGTATTGAGAAAATAACATTTGACAAAAACAAAATCCTAATGAACCCATATAGAAAAGTTATTAAGCAAATAATTTAAAAACTCTCTTCAAAAGAATAGACAAAATAATATCTTAAACAACTTAGAAAAAATTCTTTAAAAAGAAAAAAAATCACTCACATATGAATAATCAAATCGAACACTCTAAAAAGACCTTCACAAAAGAAAAGCGTTATAAAAACTATTTCTAGAGAAAAAAGAAAAAAACTATTTGACTTGGGATGATCTTGTAATTTTTTAAAGATTGTTGAACACTAAAAAATTGCATTAGGAATGCATAATCTGCTTGTTCTTTTTTTTATAGTCAATCACCTGTTATGTGTGTGCACAAACTCCAAAAACACCATAATCTTTTAAGAGTATGCATTAATTGTGTAAGAAAATCCTTTGAATTTGAATATAATTTTTAAGAAATATGAACCATATAATTGTGACAGAAATATGTAAAATAATTTTGTCTACATTTGCAATTTTTTGCAAGGGTGGGGGTCATTTTCAAACTTTTTTGGGTAGAAAAAAGAATTGATTTAGTTATCACCTGGTCTAAATATTTGATTCCAACTTCTGAAATGTTAAAAGACCTTTAATTTACTTGCCTCTCCTAGGATGAAAGGTCTGGGAAATATTTTCTTCCAAGAGTAATTATTTATATAGTTTATATAGTTTGGATTTTAAAAGATATTTTTATTTATTTATTTTTTTTTTTTTTTTTTTTTCTCAAGACAGTGAATTCAACTTTTGGGGACATTAGTTTCACAAAACTTTAAAAATTTGAATAAAAAAAAATAAGTGATAAATTATGAAAAATGTTCAAAACAATTTTTATTTTTTTTTATTGTTTTAGGTATTTTTCATCACGTTTACTTTTATTTATTTACATTTTGGCCCCCCAACAAAAGGAGGGTGTACCTGTAAATTCATCCATTCATCTGTCCGTACTTTTCTCAATAATTGAAAATCTGATTTTACTTTTAGAAATATTTTCTCAATAACTACGCCTTGAAATTTTTTGAAATTTTGCACAAACATTAAATATAATATGAGCAAAAAAGTAACAACGGATTTTCCGAGAAAACTCCGGTCCCCCCCCCCCCCCCCCCCATCCCCAGAGATGCCTCTCAGGTTAAAATGGCTAAAATTGACACTTTTGTGCTTATTAAAAAAAAATTGATTGGATTTTTATAAAACTTTCTGAAAAGATGTAACTAATTGATTTCGATACAATTTTGTTTATCTATACTTCGTGATAACTCTTGGGTGTGCTCCAGAGGCTCTTTTAGGGCTAATAAAAACACTCCATTTTTGGGACTATTTTACCATATTTGTCCAAAATTTTCTGTGTATGTCTATTTAGCAGTTTTGCATGGTGCTGAACTCAAATTTAAATATGTTAAGGCCTTGGGGACTCTTGGGGCTAAATAGGGGGTGGAGTAGGGCAAATGATGGACTTAGTCATTTCTTTTTTGCATATGTTAAGACTAAAATTTATCTGCACCACTTGTTCATTTTTCAGCAGGATTTAACGTCCCCTGTAGACTTTTGGGGCTAAATGGAGGGGGGGGGGTGAACTCAGTCGCTTTTTATGCCTTGTTCACTGTGCACTCACGGGGGACCATGCATGCTTCACTTGTTTAATTTGAAATCTGATTTTCACCAACATTTAAAGCAATATATTTACATACCTGATGAATTTAACTTTTCTATCTCAATAGTTGTTGATGGGCTATAAAACAAAACTAAACTGAAAAAGAAATAAATAATAAACATAAACTTACTGATAGGATCCTGTTTCAAATCTTTGTATTTCAATCAGTTCAGCTGTACTGGATTGACTTGATTGGTTGATATTCTTTTTGAATGTCTTCTGCAACTTTTACAACTGTGGCTAGAAGTTGTTTCATGCTGCTGCTCTTTTAATCAAGGGTTGAATTACAACATTTCTCAGTGTTAACCCATTCTCAATCTAATTATGGAGTATCATCACTCATCAGAAGTGCAGGTGGAGATCTGATTTGATGTTACCAAGGTAACTTCACTACACAGATGTCTTCACTTGCTGATCAACTTGATATTATTAATATGGCTTAACGAATATTTTGATACAATTATAAATGGCTCCAAAGGAAGCACATTAAGATAATAAATTTTGTGTAGGTTTTACGGCTTCTTCCCCTTTATCTTATATAAATACTAGAAGAGTACCTACCCCAGGTTATGCCAAATGAAGTTGCAAACAGAACAGTTTTGCACCACTTTTATGGTTGCTTATGGAGATTAACATCAAGATATAATACTTCTAAATCTTATTGATTGAGATTGTCGGACAGACTTCCTCATCTTGGTTGTTATTGTCACAACGTTTCAGACGTTTTGCCCTCCGGCCTTCGTCAGGTGTTTTGTATTGAACTGGGGAACCGTTTGTTAGGAGTCTCGGACCCAACCCTTTATTATTATTACGGGGGTAGCCTAGCTGGAGTCCGAACACGGTACCCCTGTAATAATAATAATAATAAAGGGTTGGGTTCGAGACTCCTAACAAACAGTTTCCCAGTTTGATACAAAACACCTGACGAAGGCCGGAGGGCAAAACGGCCAAAACGTTGTGACAATAACAACCAAGATGAGGAAGTCAGTCCGACAATCTAAATCAATGAAAACACCTCATCTCAAAAATACAGACAATTACTTTCTAAATCTTATATTTAGAATCCCTTGATAAAAATCTTGATTTTTAATTCTATAAACTGTCTAAAATTTAAGGCTTAGCTTTAAAGATTCTTAAAAAGAAATCTAAATTCAGGGAATCTTGCTTAATTGGTGTCTATTGACTATGAATTAAATTCAATGAAAATCTGAAATATTTTATTTTTTTAAATGTTGTGCTAATGAGTCCCCATAAAGATGCTTTTAAATAGTCCAAAGAAGCTGAAATCTGGCTATTTTTAGATGCTGGTCATTTATGAATGATAATATTAAGTTAATGAAATCACTTTGCTGGGATGGATTGTGTATATGTGAGATGACTCTCTGTTGGGTTGATTTGAGCCAGCTCGGCCACATCATGAATTACTCCTTTCCGGCCTTGGTTATTCATTACTTCTTGAGGGGTAATGCCAAACCATTCCTTCACAACATTATATTCCATAAGTTGTAGGTCCAAAGACTTCTTTTTTTTTTTTTTTTTTTTTTTTTTTTTTTTTATCTGACTTTGCAATGGTTAATTAGATTTCTGTAATGTGTGTGATGGTAAAAAAAAAAAAAAAAAAAATCCCTATCCAATCAGAATAAGCAACCTTGTTTGTGCTATCTATCGGCAGAAGCAAAGAGGGGAAAGATAAAATTGTTTCATTATTGAAAAAATGTTATGCAAAAAGTCAGTTCCTTATCAACCAAACGCTGATGTTTTTCTTTTATTCTTTTTTACATTGTCAAGAAATTAACTTTTGTTAAAAAGCTAAGAATAAATTATCTGCTTTGTTTCTTTCAAGAGAAGTACAATGTAAAGCAAGTCTTTCAAACTGTTTCAGTTGATGTCTTGACTAACATAAAAGCTGGCTGTTGTGAACAGCCAGGCAATAGTTGTTCAAATTTTTTTTATTTTTTTTTTGTAACGCACTTGTTTTCATTTTGACCTTTTATAAATGTTTAATTTATTCTCTCTTGATTCTTTTATTTCTCTTTCCTAACATAATCCATCTTTGGTTTTTCAGATTCCAAAAAGCAATCTCTTATGGCCGCTTTATCTAAAGAGAGAGATACAATACAAATGGCAATTAGAGCCTATCGTTCATTATTTGAGACCACGGAACAATTAATTAATGAACTTAAAAGTAAGTTTATTTCTTATTTGCATTTGTTAAAAACAAAAGATTGTTTAAATTTTTGTTTGCTATAAATTTTAGATTTTTTAATATCAGATTTATAAAATCTTTTTTTTTTTCTTCTTTTTTTTTATAGAAGAAATTTTGAATAAAAAAAAAGATGGTATAGGAACTCAAATATCTACAGGAACACATTTTTATGGAGTTTTTACTCTGATTAGAAAAATCGTTTTAAAATAGCAAGACTACAAATACACGTAATTAACGCAAGGATTTTAACTGTAAAAATGTTCAAAATTATAATCCCCAGATATTGTTTACATTCGTATGTTGTGTATTTCATAAATTTTTCTCTTCCTTTAATGAAAGACGTTTTTTTTTGTTTTTTTTTCCTCATAGATTGAGGTAGGGAAACATAATAATAGGCATCACAAACCAGTTCAATTTAAGGTGTGAAAACTGGTAAATATTGTTGAATTGTTTTGCAAAGATCTACATGGCACAAATTTTTAGATATTATGGAAATAAAAATTTTGGTTTCTCATCAGATAGAAAAGTATAATTAAATAACACCTTCAAAAATACAGTTATCACTTTCCCCCAAAAATTTGAAAATTCGTCCTCAAATAAAATTCAAAGAACCAGTTAGTTTCTTCTTTAATATTAATTTTTTTAGCTTACATCAGCCACTTGCATCTTCAGTTGCAAAAAAAAAAAAAATTTTTTTAGATGGGATTGGTAAAAGGCTTTTATTTTCTGTTTGAATGGCTTTTCTCCCTACCTGTACACATGGGGAGTGTAGCCTTTCACAGGTTAGAAAATTGGTGGGGAGAAGTTCCCTAGGTTGGGAAATTCATCTCCTTTTTTTTTTTTGCCATTGATTACTCGCATCCATAATTTTAGCTTCAGAAACGCAGGCTCATATGAAATGCTTGTCTTTTGAAAATACATCTATTTTTTTTTTTAATTTAAAAGATTTTTTTTTTTTTTTTGTAACTTTCTTTTATTAGACTTTTTTTCTTTTTTTAAATAAAAATCTTTTTCTTTTTTTTTCTTAGTCTCCCATCATGAAGCTACTCAGCAAGAACAGCAACTTCGGATGGAGTTACGTAAACAGAACATTCCGATGTCACAATTAAATTCGCTTGAACAAATTGATAATTTGCTTCAAACGAGAATGACAGAGCGAGATGACTTACTCAATCAATCCAGGCGTGTTTGTGGTCTTACAAAAACTCCTAATGACCCTGAAATTTTGGGTAAAGTAAGTAATGAAAAAAAAAATTTCAGAACCTTTTTGCTATATTCCTTAAAGCAGGACTGAGTTAGTCTGTCATTAAATACCGTCTGAGTACCAATTAAAAAGAACCAAAAAATCTGATGTATATGAGAAAAATGCTTGACTCCACCCCCTCCAAATTTTTGTCATTTATTTAGAATTGATTATTAATTAGCACTTATATCTGCTATGCCATGCATCCCTGTGAATAAAAGTAAGTTACTCCTGTGCATTAAATAAAGGGTTCCATTTGAAATTCTGTGCAAATTAATGAATTCAACAAGATACACCTGAAGAAGTTTGAGAGTTACGTTAGCTAAAGCATTGTGATGTAAATATGCACTAGGCAGCATGTTTAGTGGTTTTATGTTTGTGATGCAAATGACAGATTAGCTGCAAGTAATATTTAACAAAGAAGAAAGACTGCACAGAAAATGGAAAATATTTCTAATCTGAAGTTTGGTGACCCAGAATTTCCTTCTGTGATTATGACTCACCTGGGGTTTTCCAAATTTACTAAGTGTTCAGGTACTAGGACCGGCTAAAGTTTCTTTTTATGTTCATAGATTAGCAGCAGATTAGCTTTTTCAAATTGATACTGACTGGCCATTATCTCATTTTTTTCTATAGTGGTCCCAGTGATATCTACATATATTTCAGCAGGAGAAGTCAATCAAAGTTGATTCTCTGGGTATATCACTATCAGTTTGGTTTTCTGGAGTCTGACAGTCTGTTGGGTTTGTGTACCTCTCCAGCCAAAATGTGCCCTTGGGCTTTAAGCCATTGGACTTGTTTGTATTTTGTCAGGTTAAAATTTCTCATTTCTTGAACACCAGTCTTCATCATAGCCTTTCCTTTTACAAAAGAATATATTTAATTGTTTAAGAAATATTGATAAAGATTGAATCTTAGTTTTAATTTCTTAATGGTTGCCTCTTTTTTTAAACAGATTGGCCATCTTGCTGAATTAGAAGATCAAGATATTGCCCGTGTCCTCTCTTGGCATATGTCTGCAGATATGGATTGTGTTGTTACTATAACCACAAAAAGAGTAAGTACAGCATTTCGATCTTATTTTACGATCTAATAAACCCTTCTAATTAATTTGAAGTTTCTTAAAATATATTTGTTATTCATTATAAAATATAATTTTTTTATCACTGAATTATAAAATGTTTTATCCGATTTTATTAATGTAAAGTTATGTAGTAAATAATGATTTACTAGATTTCATGGTGGATTTCTTGGTTAAAAAGATTTTTTTTTACATGTCAAAATACTTTAAAATGTGAGAATTTTAGATGTTTTCCTTTTATAATAAAGTAATAAAACCTTCTCTCTCTCTCTCTCTCTCTCTCTCTCTCTCTCTCTCTCTCTCTCTCTCTCTCTCTCTCTCTCTCTCTCTCTCTCTGGGTAGCAATTAATTGGGAGAAGGAGGGGTATAGTTTATAAAACGATTTTGTTTTTCTCAGAATTTCATGATTTTAACAACAAACTATGCTAAATTCCTTCTCCTCCTCCTTCCACTTAGAAATGATATTCTTCTTTTCATATCATTTTGACTTATTAGGGCATAAGTTCAACTGATCATAAAACCCACACATGATCACCTCAAAGTGGATCCCCAGCCCCCCTCCCCCAAAATAAGATAATAATGCACAGAATTTATCTCAAATAGCAAAAAAAAAAAAAAAATGGTTAACTGCAATAAAATAGTCATGCTGAATCATCATCTATTTAGACTTTAAGAGTATGATTGGGGGGGGGGGGTAGCATGCCCATGCTTGGTCTTTTCCTTTACTCTCTCCTTACTCTTTCTCTTTAACACATCTCTTCACCCTCTTCTCTGTTTATAGTTTTGCTCTCCTTCTTTTTTTCTATGGCAACAATAAAACAAAGAAAAAAAGATGTTTTCATTGGCTCGAAAATGAAAATGTAAACCTTTTTAAAATATGTAATTCAATGTTGAAATTATGTAAGAATATACACTAAAATAATACTGTGATTCCAAATCAATAGCACCAAACATTAATTTATTATAAGCTGTTTAAAAAAAAAAATAGTTTTTGAAATTAGGCATACAAATGATTCTTAATCGTTCATCTATAAAATGTTGATTTAAGTAATGAAAAAACAAACTTTCAGATTTATTTATTTATTTAGAAGTGCAAATAAAATATTTATTTTTAGCTTTCTTATCAAGTTATTTGTGACTGGAGTTTTTAATTAAAAACAGTTCAAGATAAAAAGCAGAAAGACAATTTGTTGACTGTGTAGTGCTGTGTTCTGTAGGTGTTTTGATATATTTTTCTCTAAAAACATCCTGATGGCTGAGTACCTCATGACCCAGATCCAAGTGGCCATGAGTTTGGCCCTTACTTCAATTAGACAGGTGGTCGGAGAGACCCAACCCAATCAATCGGTTAGTCATGACTAGGTCTAATAACAGTAGACCCTCACAAAAAGAGAAATACAAAAACATCACACACAAGCACATATACAAGAGAGAAAAAAAAAAAAAAAAATCACATACTGATGTTAAGTAGCGATGGCAAGGGTCAATCAGATAGTGAAACAACAAACTCCTTTTTTATACCTTGCTGGGGCCAAGGAAATCATCACAAGCAACTATACTCACTGTTTGAGTATATCATCCTTGTATCCCTGAGATGCTTCGGCGAATGGGTTCCCCCAACCATCTTCCAATATAATGGTCCGAGGAGGGTGGAGGAGCAAGGATGATGAAAAAAAAAAAAATTTTTAGAACTGCACGCCAGTGGAACTCTCTGCCGCTTGCCTGTTTCCCACCTGACTACAATTTGGACGTCTTCAAGTCCAACATAAACAAACTCCTGACAAACCGCCCCCCCCCCTTAAGTAAGATACTCTATCATAACCCCCGATTACTACAATACTATCTCATTGATTACTGTACACGCAATAACCCTTATCCCTGAGTGGCCTTTGGGCCTTGATAAGTGGTGACCCCCATCTAAAAAAAAAAAAAATAATGCTTCATATGGCTTTCAAAAAAAAATCAAGACCCCATCCAGGTTCAAACACTGAAAGCGATGAAGATGAAAATAAAATCTTTCCTGAATATATTATCTTAGAATTGCAAAACAATACACAAATAACTAACTCCATTCCTAATCGAAAATTAAATCTAAACACAAAGCAAATAAAAAAATTAAAAAATGGAACCTTACTTGTACAAGTATCTACTAAAATTAGTGCTGAAAAAATGTTAACATCGACAAAGTTCCCTAATATAAACATCAAAACTTACCCTCACAAAACCCTCAACACCTCAAAAGAAGTTATCAAATGTCATAAGGCAATGTTATTGGATACTACTATGCGTCAATTTTTAGTGCTGATGCCCAGCTATAGACCTGGCTCTAGACTTCATTACTCACCACACCTACAACAGATTTATAATTTTTTCAGACTCCCTGTCGGTACTTGAATCCTTAAAGAACCAAAACTGAAATAATCTGCTACTCATCAACCTATTACAAAAAATACATACTCTTTCACAAAACAAAAATATCAAATTCTGCTGGATCCCCAGTCATTTTACAATTCAGGGCAATGAAAAAGCCTACATAGCTGCCAAAATGCACTAAAACTCAATATAAGCAATATAAAAATTCCACACTTTGACTACAAACAACTAATAAATAATCTCATTACAAAGAAATGGCAAGAACAATGGAATAACTGTCAAAATAACAAACTTTTCAAAATCAAACCCACAATAACAGAATAGTTACCATATTTCAGAAAATCATGCAGAGAGGAAGTAGTTTTGTCCCGCATTCGCATAGGACACATTCACATAACCCACTCCTTCCTGCTAAAAAAAAAAAAGACCCTTCAGAATGTTTAACATGCCAAGAACGCTTTACGGTAAAACACTTTCTTTTGGATTATGGCAATCTCGCACATATCCAGCAAAATTATTACAATGTCAACAATATGAAAGAACTGTTTAAAAAAATAAATTGTAACAAAATACTAACATTTCTGAAAAAAGTAAATTTATGTAAAAGAATATAATTTTAACTCAATCCAACTCTACCCCCCCCCCCCCCAAAAAAAAAAAACATCACCTAATGATCCAAGAAGGCTGATTGGATTTACTGAATAAGTTAAAGTATCTAACCCACGCCAAAAAATCCAAATTACGGAACTCAGCATTAAATAACCAACAAAAAAAGATTTATATCCCGTAAAACCAAACCAGATCGAAAAGTATTAAAAACTTTAAAACATTTACTATTAAATATTCTTTCAAAAGAATCAGTTGCCATCTGCTTCTTGTTTACAAATAAAGAAGTATTAATGCTACTGCTACTACTACATCAAGTTTAGAAGAATTGCATACCTTTAATTTTATGCATTGGCAGGATTATAGTTGTATTAAAGGTATTGGGAAAATTGCATAGATTTCCTTTCTGATAAATAATCAGAATAAAATTTTAGTAAAATTATATAAAGAAAAGTTGTTTTTTTTTTTTTAAATATCACTTCTGACACTTCATTTTTCCTGTTGTCGATTTATGAAGGAAAAATCTTTCTAGACAGAGGCAATGTTTATTTTTATCCAGTAATTAATAGTCAAAAAATGGAAAACAAAATATAGTTTATATCAATAACAGCTTTCATTAAATTTAAATTCTGAAATAAAAATTTAAAAAGTCTTAGTTTTGATCTGTTAAAAATTATGGGTTTGCTACAAATTATTTGTTTTTATTTTTTTGTTTACAAGTTCTCTATTAACTATTCTGAAACTTACACCCCACCTCCCTAAAAAAAATATATAAATTTGCTTAATGCTTTTTTTTTTTTTTTTTTTTTTTTTTTTCTTCATCATTCTTGGTCTTTCATATTTGCCAAAAGTATCTTCCAAATATTTTTTTAATAAAATCAACTTATAAAAGTAATTAATGAGTACATCAATTTTATTGAAATCAAATAGTTTCCGGATTTTTAGATTCAAAATTTTTTTTAATTCAGTAATTTTGTTAGTATTTTGACTTGTGTCCCTTAGTTAAATTTGGTGATACCTACCTAAACCATTTATAAAGATTTCTATGTACATTTATGATTTTTTTAAATCTTTTTTTTTTCTTCCAGGCCAAAGAAATCTATAATGACACTGAAGGTAAACAGCAAGTGTTACCATTAGATTCGATCTATAAGAAAACACTTCCTGAATGGAACAAGTGAGTTTTTTTTTTTGTTTGTTTTTTTTTTTTACCATTGACAAAATCTGTTTTTTGTTTGTTTTACCTGACATTTGTTTTGCTTTCTTTCAGCTATTCTAGTCATCAAAATTTATCTAATTTTCGCTTTGATTTTTGAGGTAGCTATTTTTATTAATTATATTTTGATAAATCTTCTTTTTAAAACTACCGCTAAAAATCAATTTTAATTAAAAAATGAAATGCATTCAGCCCTTCTACACTATTGCAACGAAATTTCGAAAATCATAATACTGAATTTCACATGAAAACAATGGTATCTACGTATTCCTTGTATTTTTAAGATGATTATATCCAAAAATTACGAAAATCGCTAATGTAGAAAATTATTTATTAAAGAAAATAAAAATGGAATTTGAAAACAATCGTAATACACAGAATTCAAAAGGGAGGTAATTTTCCGTTTTGATTTAAACGAGATGGCAGAAAATTTTCACTTAACACAATTAAAGTGGTTTTGTTTAATAATTCAGTGATATTCAGGTAATTTTGACTGCATACTTTGGAAGGTACCATTGTAACTTCTTAGAATTGACAAAAGAAAATCAGTTGAAACCATTGTTTTTTATCTGAAAACTCCATTTATCGACTATAAAACCTTGTTCCAATTCTGTAGATGCACCATAGTTTCTTTTTAAAATTACAAAAAAAAAAAAAAATGTGCATGTGAATTGACATCTGTTCCTTTTATAATTTATACAAAATCCTAATTCCTTAGATATTTTAAAATTTTAGGAATTGTATCAAACTATCAGGGACCATGAAGTGTCTCTGTTATCTCTCGACCCACCCTCACTTTTATTTCTCTCTGAGCTGATTCAATATAGTAGAAAGAAATCTGACTATTTGACCTAATTCCAGTGTTTTTGAAACCATTAATAGTAAAAATGAAAAAGGAAATTTTTTGTTTTCTAAACTTCCCCCCATATATATACACACACACACATTAATTTGATCCCTGGTTACTATGAATATTACAGTATATATAGAGAGGGTGACCCAAAAAAACGGGCCCAACTCTAATTAGTGTTTTGTCTGAATGAAATGAAACTTTGGTCATAACTAGTTTACTATATTCAAAACATCACATCAAAACACTAGGGTCTTTGGCCTTTTTTTCTCCGTTCTACAGCATATGTTCTGGATGGCCTCCATTTAGTTTCTTTTTTTTTGGGGGGGGGGGGGTCACCCTGTATATATATATATACACATGCACCATAATCAGATCAGGGTCACACGTAACTCAATAATGTAATATTTGTAAGTGTATTTGTGTTTCTAAGTTTTAGCTGAACGTGCACAGAATTGCAAGTTTGTTATGAATATAATAGACTAGCACAGCTACCTGTCATTGCCTGGGGGCATGGACAACAATATAAAAGTTGAAAAGCATGTATAACATCTTTCTTTTAAAACATCTCTTTTTCTTACTCACTCCTCAGTCAAAGATTTGTCCTCTATCAACTTATGTTAATAGTAAAAAACAGATACTATTAACATTATAAGTTGATTATTTTTCTTTTGCGCTAATTGTTATTTTATCAACTTGGATGAGTCCGGAAATTCATTTTTTCCTTGGATATTTTTCTTTAATAATCCCTTTTTTTTAAATGGGTCAAAATATGGGCCTTATCATTTAAAGAAATCTGGTAATTTTTTCCACCATTTATTTTTTTAAGTTTTTCTAATGAGACTTAGTACTCTTGCGTAAAATTCTGTACTCTTTCTGATCCTGCATTCAGATTTTACCTTAAATCATGAATTATAAATTAAGATGTGGAAATTTCAGTATTCTTTAAAACTTGCACATTATATCAAACAGATTATGAATCTATTCATGACAATATTAATTATTCATTTGATATCATTCATTAAAATAGACCATAGATGATCCATGACTGGAATTTTCCTGTTTGATATTCAGCAAATATTTATTTAATAATAAAAAGCAAATATTTATTTAATAATAAAAAGGTTTACTCTATTGAGAAAAAAAAATGGTGTTCACTTTCCATATTTAAAAGATTTATCTTATTTTGAAAAATACTTTAAATGAGGTTTTATATTTGATATCGTGCAATCCTTTCAATCACAATTGAAAGGATTGCACGATATCGAATATAAAACAGGAACCTCATTTAAAGTATTTTTCAAAATAAGATAAATTTTTTTAAATATGGAAAGTGAACACCATTTTTTTTTTTTCTCAATAGAGTAAACCTTTTTATTATTAAATAATTTAATAAAAAAGAAATTCTGTTTTCCAATAGAATTAGGCATCTAAGTTTAAATAGCAATATTCAACCAAATTTTATCCTACACATTTTCATCAGAATTTAAAAGTTCAAAAACTTTCCTTTTAAGCTTTGACCTCTTTTTTACTTAGAGTATAATAAATTTCAACATATATTAACATTTTCTCTTTCCATTCCTATTACTGTTTTAAAAATTGGCCTAGAAATAAAACATGGCTTGTTGAAGTACATTAAGAATGAAATTTTGCAGATGTCCAACAAAAATAGTTCATCAGCTTTTGATACTAATACTGCTCTTTGACTTTATGCCAAGAAAGTTAATTTTAGTTAGAATTTTACCCGAAAAGTTTGATGGGGTTCATCTAAATACTGATCACTTAGTGATTAATTTTATTCCTGTTAACTCTCACAACAATGAATATTAAAAAAAAAAAAAAAAAGTGTCCATGTTCCGTTTGAATCAATGTTGAAAAACAGTATATCCACTTTGTAGTTGTATCTTTTATTGTTTCTGACTTTTAGGTAAATATACACCCACATAAATAGACAATTATCCTTTATATATTAGCTAACAATGCAATGTTTTCTTTTTCTTTTTAAGACTTCTACCTCATGAAAAATTCAAACCCCATTGGAAACCTTCAGGGAATCCGGTTTATGCAAGGAAGCTCTTGAAATTTTCCCACCAAGAAGACAAGTGTAAATTAGGTAAGAAAAATAAAATGCCATCGGAAAAGAAAAATCAAGAAATCATAATTTGCCAATTCATGCAAAAAATTAAAAATTATTTCAGACATGTTTAGAAAAATCAAGAAATCATAATTTGCCAATTCATGCAAAAAATTAAAAATTATTTCAGACATGTTTAGTGTAAAGGATATTACAAAGCAACTCCTGTATTGACCTTTTCTCCTGAAAAAACAATATATATACAAATCTAATATTTCTTGGATAATCAGCAACCATTATAATGTGCTATATATACTAGCAGGGAGACTCAACGTTGCCCAGGATTGAGGATCAAGAATGTTTCACACTTCCAAAACTTTTATCATCAAAATGGATAAAATCGCCCATTTTTCAATCAAATCAATTGATTGCCTGCTCTAGTCAGGAATCCACTGCGGTGCACCAAGAGGAAGCTTTACACGCCTCTCTGCAGTGATTTAATTCGCAATACATTGTAGTCTACATTTCACTAAACAGAAATATTTATTTTGAACCCACCTCTGTCTTATCAAAGAACTTACTGTTCATTTTATAAGTAGGGCCCTTCTGCTTGTTTGGTGATAAAACTTCTCAAATGCACTTGTGATGTTAGGATGTATAACAATGTTAACTTTGGTCAAAATCAGACTTTAATCAGATTTTTTCAATTATTGATTTTTAATACTCTGAAACAAAATCTCAAAACACTCCCAGGCGCAAAAAGTACATTTGTGTGAAATTTTAAAAAAAAAAAAAAAAAAAAAAAAAAATCTGAGCTATTTCAGAGTACATAGGGAACAAACTAGCACACAAAGAAAGTACCTTCTATTTTTATATATATAGTAGTATGAAAATAAATATATATGGTAAGTAAGCTACATAGAAACGTTCATGTTTCATTCCCAAAGGAAATCATCTGGCTAAATGCCAGATGTATTTAGTCTTATTTCCTTTGCGACTGAAGTGGTTTCTGTGTAGCTTAGTTGCCATAAATATATTTTTTTATAATATTAAACTCTGCTCATGTATTAAACACTGTTGGAAGTAAATATTAAAAAAATATATGTAATATATTGTATTTTATAATATATCTGTATATACAAGAATTCTTAGAGGTGTAGAGGACTAGGATATATAAATCCCAATCCCATTACAAAAGAATAATGAAACGAATGGAATTGAAGACTCAATTGATGGATAAGATAAACGTCACGTTTATTTACTGTTTGATGGATAAGATAAACGTCACGTTTATTTACTGTTGAAAGAATGAATGTTTTAGATATAACATGTGTTCATGTCCGCGCGGGTGTAACCATCGTTTGTAGAGGACTGGTATTGTAGAAGGAAAAAGGAAATGTGTTTTCATCTCAAGTTCAGGTCACTATTGTTGGTTCGTGCGTGGGAAGAGAAGTGAGTAATGTAATAGAACGAGAAATGGCAGTCCATCGTGTAGACAAAGAAAAGGATAGAGGGTTGATGTCAGTTAGCAGTCAGCTACGCGAAGGTGTTCTCAGGGACCAGTAGTAGATAGAGAGTGAAAGAGTGAGAATGTGTACATACGGTCTGTTAGCTTTTTGTTCCACATAGTAGCAAGTGACGTGAGGTACGTGCGGTCGAAAGCTGTGCCTAAAAGGGTTAGAAACAGCTTGTCTCTTCCTTTTATACTTTTTTCCGGTGGTCTTTTGCGCATGTGTGGATTTCCATTGAAAGGAAGTGACATCGTCCATCTGTGCGCGTGTGTGAGTACATGTGTGTATATA
This sequence comes from Euprymna scolopes, assembly GCF_053919585.1. Lineage (NCBI taxonomy): Eukaryota > Metazoa > Mollusca > Cephalopoda > Sepiida > Sepiolidae > Euprymna > Euprymna scolopes. The sequence goes on from NC_136503.1 coordinate 37,429,365, forward strand.
CACGTGAATGTGAGTGTATGTACGCGAACGTGAATATATGTATGTGTGTGGACGTGGGCGCATATGTATGCGACAAGTAATATAGCTTGAAATGTGAACGTGTTTTTGTGTGAGGCTAGGAAAGGCTCGCGCAGAGGATATGACACTAATTATTGATACATTTTTTTTTTTTTGTCACTTCCACAGCCTCAAAAGGGATAAAAGAAAAAAAAAAATTATTTAACTGGGCTGAAACTCATTTCACTCCAAATTATTTTTCTGGGTGAAACAGGAATTAACTTTTAATATTTTAAACGTTGAATGTAATTGTACAAGACAAAAGGTTGTAAATCTAAGACCGAATAATCATTTCATATTTGTAAAAGTCTAAGATGGTCACATTGATCAATTTGAAAGATTCTTGTAGCATGTTTTATAAACATGTGGAAGTTAAAATGGAAAATATTTTATATAATATTGTAATAAACAATTTTAAGAAATAGTTTAATAGTAAAACTAGAGAAATGTCAAAATCCTTTTTTAATAAGGGTGTAAATTCAGATTTCAGGTTAAGTCAGTAAGGGAAAGTACTAAACTCAGTATTTTTAGCTGGAATAAGTATTTACAGGAAAAACTGAAGTAAATTATATTGTGCTAAATAACATAATGCAAAAAATTTTCTTTTTCTTTAAATAATATCAATATGTCAGACAGATTGCTACTTGGGTTTGACTTTGACAAGATCATTTTGATTTATATTCTCATCATCACCGATCTTTTTATTAACATGCAGATTGAGGAGCATCATTTACACTGATAGGCCCCCGTCCAGGTATCTGCTTAGTTGTAGTACTACTGCTAGTCTCACTTGAATGGAGCATTGCATTGCAAACATAGGAGCTGTAATCATGACCACAAGTCTTATACTTGTGTGCGTGTAAAAAAATTTTTTTTTTTTTTTTTTTTTTTTATAATTATTTCCAGAATCAATAACACTGCAGCACACACAGACCCTGAAAGCCACAGGCTGGAAATTCTAAACTCAAGTTTTACTTTCCTTTGGGCTCATCGGTAGAACATATCCAAACTTAAGGATTCAAAACCCAATTCACTTGCATGCGAGATAAGTACTCTGCCACCTGAGTCACTGCGCTACATATATGAAATTATATATATTGCTTAGAGAAATATATTTTACGATACAAGATGTTAAAATTAAAGTTGTTTTTTCCTTGCAGTGTTTGGAATGCTTTTAGGAGATACAATGTTCCTTGATTCTTTAGACCATGCAAATTCCTACAGACAAGAGGTAAGACTTGGCTAAATAAAATAATTCAGTTTTTTGCAATGGCAAATTTTCTAAACCATTGCTCTTAATTTGATCTGACAATTTTTCCAAAAATTTGTTAGTAAAAACAAATCTGCTGAGATTCAAACTTAAATTGTTTTTTTTTTTTTTTTTTTTTTTTTTTTTTGTTAGATTGTAAAATTTGCCCATTGCCCAACCATTTTAACCAGAGATGGCGACCGCATTCGGAGTAATGGTAAATTTGGAGGATTAATGAACAAAGCTCTACCATTAGAGAAACTCCGTGGGGCTGTTTTTGGTGCACCATTACCAGTTGCATATCATGCCATCTGCACACAAATAGGTAAGAATTTCTCTCAAAATGTGAATTTTTGTTGATTTTATGTTACAGTAATAATCTGAGTTCATTTTCATTTCTATTTGCAAATCAAATGTTTTAATGAAATGAGATTTATTCTGAATTTGAGCTGAAGATTGATTATTGTATTTAGACTGTGTCATAGTGGATAAAGTTCTTGTTAAAATTCAGTCATAAAGTCATAAAGTTACTTTTCTGGGGATTAAAGTTTCAATCCTCCGTGCAAGTGACACTTATAATACAGTTGTGATTACTTAGGACTTCTGTCCAGTCATAGCGGACGAAATAAGAGCATGCTAACCTCTTGTATAAATAAAGACTTCCCTTTGAAATACCGTACAGTCCCAAGTTTTATGTATTTTTTTAAAATTGATATTATTTCTTAGAAAAGTTGTCAGGTGAAAAAATCATGGGTTTTGCATATCATGAAAATTTTAAATAATTTTTAAAATTTAAATACCAACCATTTAATTTTTCACTTAAAATTTAAATTATTTTTAAGGCATAAAAATCCTACATAGATTGATTTGTTTAACATTAATCCAGTCTTACTTGGATAATAGTATATTGTGTATGAAAAACATTAAAATTCAGAATTCTTAACAATATCATTACTTTTTGTATCGGAAAACATAACAAAAAGAAATAGTAAAAAGAAAGCATAGTTCTTAGTTTAGCTGAAAAAACATTAACATGTTGTCAAGAATGCCATTAATAATGCAATTTTTATATCTTTGTTCATCAGACAAGTTTAAATTTTGTAGTAAAATTCTCTCTCGCGGGTTTTTTTTGTTTGTTTGTTTTTTCAATTTGTTGGTGAATTTGATGAATTGGGTTTTGTATTTCTAAACATTATTTTTTAAATTCTTATTTTTAAATTAAATGTTTGTTTTTTTCTCATCTTTCAATTTTTCTAGAAATATTGCATAACTACAGAAGTGCAGTGAAAAAACGACAGATCTCTGAATCAGAATTGGTTGAACAACAAAGTTCAATGGAAACACCTGAAATGCAAATAAAACTGAAGGAATGCTCGGAAGCTGAAGAACGACTGCAAACTATTGAGCAAAAACTGGGTAAATTCTCCACCTTTATAATTCTCTAACTCTATCTTCTAGGACAAGGAAAATTTTTTTTTCTGCATGATTATCTTTTGCAAAAAAAAAATATTCTACTACTATCAGGGGCAGCAACTACTGGGGCACTATGTTGGCATTTGGGCAGCAAGATGTCTGTTCACGTTACACTTGAACTTCTGCATGTCAGTACAGTTAGAGAAGCAGGGACCTGGAATGGAATTCCAGAGTCTAGCGGTTCTGGGGAAGAAACTACTGGAGTAGAAAGATCTTTTACATCTAGGGATCTCTGTGTGAGGGTGGGATTTAGCTGCCTGTCGGGTTTGTCGAGGGTGTCTACGTCGTGGGGGGGGGGGCACAAGTATCTGCAGTTCATCAGAGCATTCACCCTTAAAATACTTGTAGAACAGGCAGAGGGATGCAATGTTTCGTCGATGGGACAGAGGCTGAAGCTTAGATGCCAGTTCAGGGCCTATCAGATTGGCGACTCTCTTTTGAACCTTGTCTAGGAGTGAGAGACTAGCAGCAGATGAACCAGCCCAAATGTGACAACAATACTCCATACATGGGCGAATGGTGGCCTTATAGAGGTACAGGATACTTTCAGGTGTCAGTAGTTTTCTAGCACGGTAGAGAGAGCCTACCTTTTTCACAGCGGCCCTGGCAATGTTTTCAATATAATTGAAAGCATGATTCATTAAGGCATTTGTTGTAGAGTTTGGAGAGAACTGGAGCTACTTCGGCTGAGCACTTTTTTAATAGCACAGCCGGGATGAGATCAGGTCCACATGCTTTTTGAAGTGTCAAGGTTTTTTATGATAGCGTGTACCTGAGCAGGGGTGATTTTTAGATCGTCTAGCGTGGCGTCTGTCCGCAAAGGAAAGTCAGGCAGGGGATGGTTGGAAGGGTCCAGTGTGGAGTTTGAGACAAACCGGCTGGCAAGCATATTAGCCTTGTCGGTTGCTGAGCAAACAACCTCGTGATTGTTGGTTAGTGGGGGAATTGTTGATTGCCCATTATTTACTACACTGTTTTAGATTTTCCAGAAGTTACGATTTACTAATTTTTGTGCTTCGATGCAGTTTTTAGTGGTTTCAGTAAATTCTCTCTTAGCTGTCGCTATTTCTTTCTTAACGTTACTTCTAGCTTCTATATACTTCTGTTTACAGGTGTCACTAAATGTGCTGTTCATTTTAACTTCTCTTTGAACATTTCTGTACCTTGTTTGAACAAATTTCAATTCGATTTAAGCAGAGCCTATCAGACACGTTTTAGCGGTTAAAAGCTTTCTCTAAATCCAAAATAAAATAAAGGTTCCTCTTACCAAGATACTCAAAATATAACATGAATGGTACTTTGCCCAGACATAAAACCAAACAGCATTTCATTCATGTTTATCTGACTTTTACTTAATTATTCTCTCAACCATTTTTAGTACGTGATCCACCAACTTTAATCATTTGTAGTGCTTCCCTTTTACCCTTGTAATAGTTCACAATTGTACTAAAATTTCAATCTTAAGGAACAATCCCTTTTATCAGATTTCTCAAGTATATGATCATCTTAATACCTGTTTTAACCAGAGCATCACTGCAACATCTACAACCTTACTTCATTATATTCACAGCTTCCCTCCCTAACATTGTTTTTTAAATTCTTATGACTAATCCAAATACTGCTTCTGTAACTGAAATTTTCTCTCGTGATAATTCAGTATTCAACAATCTTTCATAACAGCATTTCCAATCAAATCTTTTGTTTTGTTCATTTGTTGCTAACACTACATTGTCATTTCAAATGCATTTCACTTCAACAATATCTTTAAAGTTTTTCTCAACTCACACCATCATTTCTGCATTTTTTTTATATACATTTCTCAACTTGCTCATCACACTATCATGTCACCACGAGTCTCATTTGTTACCTTCAACACTATATCTTTTAACTTCCACGTTTTCTGAACGAGATCTAGTAAGCAAACACTCATTCACTTGGTCTGTAAATTCGCATTTCATGTTTTTCATTCTCCACACCATTCTCCTTGAGATATTAATTCTCCTTATGAATTATAAACTTCCTTCAACAAATAACTGGTTTATGTTGGCAGCCTTTTCTGAGGAAAAGGGTGTAGCTGAGTCTTTGCTATTTCAAATTCATACATACCCAAATGGTTTTCCTTTTCCTAAAAATAGTGTTTGCATCCAACATGTCCATGCAAGATTAAATTCTAAAATTCTTTCTTCTGCATTCTTATTGCCATATCAATTTCCTCCATAAGCATCTTCAAAACAAGATGTCTTTCCAACATGACCGTTCAAATCTCTTGCCACTACCAGTCATTCCTTCTCACCAACCATACTAGTTACTGTAATATCATAAAAACTCATCTTTCACATCTTCACTACAAACATATTACAATTCATAAACAGATGTACAAGCTGTGAAAATTTTCTCACCAACCTTCAACACATTTGATCACTTGAATTATTAACATTTTTCATTTCTCTTTACCCATTTCTTCCCTTTTCATTTTCAATACAAAACTCCTCACTTAGGATACTCTTTATAAATCTGGATCATAGTTAACAGTATCCCCTTGCATCTTGATGACAAAGTACTTTTTGGGGTGAATTAAACTTTTAACAAGTGAAGCATGCATGGTCCCCCGTGAGTGCACAGTAAATGAGGCATTAAAAAAAATGACTGAGTTCAGCACCCCCCCCCCCATTTAGTCCCAAAAGTCCCCAGGGGACATCAAATCCGGGTGAAAATGAGCAAACAATGCAGTTTTAGGCCTTAATATATGTAAATTTGAGTTCTGCACCCTGCAAAAAAAGAAAACTGAAGTTTTCCCGAAAAATCTGTTCTGTTACTTTTTTACTCATATCATGTTTAATGTTTGTGCAAAATTTCAAAAAATTCCAAAAGTGCGGACAGACTTTTGTCGAGGGGGCCAAAAATACTAAATAAATATATCTAAAAATGTATATTTTTTTAAATACTGCCATGTATAAAAAAATCTGCAATCTGAAATTAATTATGTACAACTTACAAACTGCGATATGAAAAATGAAGCACAATGTAATGGGACGACTTCTGCCAGTCAGGAGATTTAAACTAAGGCGCAAAGTCACCCTTTGTAGGCTGGTATTCTGTCTCCAGACTACCAGAAATTAACATGGAAATTGAGGGAAATTAGGTACTTATAAATGCCAAATTGGCAGGCATAAACAATATTCAGTGGCAGGAAGTCAGAATATTGCATTTTGTTGATCATTTTTTCTTAATTCTCTTAGAGGGCTCAACTTTTTTCTTAAAGGGTCTTTGTATAACGAGATATATATTTAATATATAGTAGTTAGGTAGCATTCATTCATAAAAACATTCTTTGCAAAATACTATTGAATTTATGTAAATCAGATGAGTCACTTTGGAAAAAAAAAAGCTCGACATGTAAAATGTCTAACTTGAAAAAAGTGGAGGAAAAAGATAAAAGCTGATAAAATGTGAAGATGAATGGAAAATTACAAACTAACAATATAATCAAAGTAGCTTCATGCCTTGCCTGAAGTGATTTCCATAAAAAAAAGTAATTCATATGAAGAGATTTTAATATCCTGTCTTTTACAAAAACTATTCCAGAAATGAGTGAAAATGTCATATTATATAGAAAAAAAACAAGATATTCTAGTAAAAAAAAATACTAAATTTCTAATTTAAAACATTGCAGCATTAAGAATTTTTTTTTAAATTCAATTGAACATTATATAATCAATTCTTAATTAATTCTGCAATATTTTAAGTTATAAAATTATACTTTTTACTAGAATATCTCTTTAGAATATGTCTTTTTCTTTTCCAGTTTTAACAACCAGTCCTTTTACTTTTCCATGTTTAATCTTAACCAAATTACTTTGTTTTCATGCTCGCATTTTTCTATGTAATCCATGATTTTTCCAAACTACTTTAAAATAATATCTTCTCTCTTTCACTTGTTACCCCCCCTCTCTCTCTCTCTTTGATTTTTCTTTTTTTTTCTCTGAATTGTGGCGCTCATCAAGCAGTCAGCTTTTGCCAGCGAGCAAAGGCGAAAGGTCAGTTAGCATTTGAGCACAATGATGGTGAATTATTAGCGACAGTACAGCTGAGCGACAGAATGGGACAGCAGTGAATTATTAGTGACTGTTTTTTTATATCTTATGTCATCATCTCCATCGTTCCCAGCCGATTTGAGGTAGCGTAACAGATTTGGTTGCTATGGTAACCAACAGCCAGTCAGAAAAAAATTGTTGCTACATACTTTACAAATTCTGAGAATTTTGGAACACAGTAATTTTATAACTTTTGTTTTACTGAACGAAAATTAAAAAATTTTCTTTTTTTTTTTTTTTTTTTTTTTCAAAATATAGCTGAGAAAGTGACCTATAAACTGTAAAATTGTTTGAAATTGTGTCGCAACATGAGTGAGTGATGAAGCTTTAAAGCGGATCTAAATGAGTAAAACTAACACTTAACCAAATACATAATGATAATGATATATATTTTGAGATTTATAATTTTTTTTTTTTTTTTTTTTTTTTTTGTTTTTTTTTAGGTATGTGTATGACCCAGTCCGGATCAATGGCTTCAAAATACAAATTATCCGAAAAGAATATGGATACTCCACAATTAAACAAGCGACCACGTTTCCCAACTTCATCCTCATTATCTGCATCATATCCGGGTGGAATGATTTCTTCTCCTTTATCTCCAGCCCTGAATGGCACGTCCCTCTCAGGCAAATCTTACACCCCTGTCAATAGTCTTGGCCAAATTGGCAGCAGCACAATGAATAACAGCAACTTCACGCCAACACGGCAAAGTAAACGTATTGCTTCCATGACACCTGTCACTTCGGATGATGGCAGAAAGCGACTACGGAAGACTTGAACTCTGACTTCTAACAGCGCGTCATCTTTTGAACTTCTCTACCATTAGCTCAACATTCTGTAGTCTTTCACACAGAGCCAGTACTTCACACATTAAAAAAAAACAAAAATATCCAAAAGCTACTACTACTTCATCTCTCCCTCCCCAATCTTAATTTTTAAACTTATTTTATTATTTCTTACTGTTAAATACATGGACTACACCTGAATTCCTTCCTTTCTTTTCATTTTGAGCCAGTGAACATCACTTTTTCATAATATGGTATCAGAAAGTTAACCCTAAAACTTCAATTGCACTTGACCGCCAAGTCCTGTTTTCTTTTGCCTTTTGTACATTGTGTGCCAATGAACCTCGTTAGGATTCAACCCTTTTTGTGATTCCTGAACATTCAGGCTTCTTGAGATTTGTTTGTGGCTTTCTCATCCACAAATGACTGCCAATCACTGTATTTCACAACATAGGTAAAACTCTACTGTAAATACAGCTTTTGAAACTATTGGCTTCAGTTTGTTTTGATTTCTCTCAATCACCTTCTCTCAATCACCTTCTCTCTCTATCTTTCTCTCACCTTCTCTCTATCTTTCTCTCACCTTCTCTCTATCTTTCTCTCACCTTCTCTCTATCTTTCTCTCACCTTCTCTCTATCTTTCTCTCACCTTCTCTCTATTTTTCTCTCACCTCTCTCTCTCTCTCTCTCTGTGTCTTTGTCTCTCACCTCTCTCTTTCTCTGTGTCTTTGTCTCTCGCCTTCTCTCTCTCTGTGTCTTTGTCTCTCGCCTTCTCTCTCTCTGTGTCTTTGTCTCTCGCCTTCTCTCTCTGTGTGTCTTTGTCTCTCGCCTTCTCTATGTCTTTGTCTCTCGCCTTCTCTCTCTGTGTGTCTTTGTCTCTCGCCTTCTCTCTCTGTGTGTCTTTGTCTCTCGCCTTCTCTCTCTGTGTGTCTTTGTCTCTCGCCTTCTCTCTCTGTGTGTCTTTGTCTCTCGCCTTCTCTCTCTGTGTGTCTTTGTCTCTCGCCTTCTCTCTCTGTGTGTCTTTGTCTCTCGCCTTCTCTCTCTGTGTGTCTTTGTCTCTCGCCTTCTCTCTCTGTGTGTCTTTGTCTCTCGCCTTCTCTCTCTGTGTGTCTTTGTCTCTCGCCTTCTCTCTCTGTGTGTCTTTGTCTCTCGCCTTCTCTCTCTGTGTGTCTTTGTCTCTCGCCTTCTCTCTCTGTGTGTCTTTGTCTCTCGCCTTCTCTCTCTGTGTGTCTTTGTCTCTCGCCTTCTCTCTCTGTGTGTCTTTGTCTCTCGCCTTCTCTCTCTGTGTGTCTTTGTCTCTCGCCTTCTCTCTCTGTGTGTCTTTGTCTCTCGCCTTCTCTCTCTGTGTGTCTTTGTCTCGTCTTCTCTCTCTCTGTGTCTCTCGCTCTCTGTCTCTCGCCTTCTCTCTCTCTCTGTCTCTCGCCTTCTCTCTCTCTCTGTCTCTCGCCTTCTCTCTCTCTCTGTCTCTCGCCTTCTCTGTCTCTCGCCTTCTCTCTCTCTCTGTCTCTCGCCTTCTCTCTCTCTCTGTCTCTCGCCTTCTCTCTCTCTCGCCTTCTCTCTCTCTCTGTCTCTCGCCTTCTCTCTCGCCTTCTCTGTGTCTCTCGCCTTCTCTCTCGCCTTCTCTGTGTCTCTCGCCTTCTCTCTCGCCTTCTCTGTGTCTCTCGCCTTCTCTCTCGCCTTCTCTGTGTCTCTCGCCTTCTCTCTCGCCTTCTCTGTGTCTCTCGCCTTCTCTCTCGCCTTCTCTGTGTCTCTCGCCTTCTCTCTCGCCTTCTCTGTGTCTCTCGCCTTCTCTCTCGCCTTCTCTGTGTCTCTCGCCTTCTCTCTCGCCTTCTCTGTGTCTCTCGCCTTCTCTCTCTTTCTCTGTGTCTCTCGCCTTCTCTCTCGCCTTCTCTCTCTTTCTCTGTGTCTCTCGCCTTCTCTCTCTTTCTCTGTGTCTCTCGCCTTCTCTCTCTTTCTCTGTGTCTCTCGCCTTCTCTCTCTTTCTCTGTGTCTCTCGCCTTCTCTCTCTTGCCGTCTCTGTGTGTGTCTCCCTCTCTTGCCGTCTCTGTGTGTGTCTCCCTCTCTTGCCTTCTGTGTGTGTGTGTGTGTGTGTGTCTTTCTCTCTCTTGCCTTCTCTGTGTCTCTTTCTCCTTTTGTGTGTGTGTGTGTGTGTCTCTCTCTCTCGCCTTCTGTGTGTGTGTGTGTGTCTCTCTCTCGCCTTCTGTGTGTGTGTGTGTGTTTCTCTCTCTCGCCTTCTCTGTGTGTGTGTGTGTTTCTCTCTCTCTTTCTTAATCCCTGTCTCTTGATTTATATATCAGAAGTTTTGAGAAATGTATTAAAAAAGCATTAATTTAAGAAAACATTTCTTGAATTTCTATATTAAAAAAAATTCAAATAAAGGAGAATGTATACATATTGGCCCTTAGATTAATTCTGAAATTGTTTTTTCTTTCCGCTCCTCCATTTACACAATTCTTAAAATAATGCAGGTGATTGGATCATGAAGTTGGAAGACAAAGGAGAGAAATAACAATAAAAGTTGGAAAATCTAACTAAATTCAATTATGTGAATGAATTGATTATTATTTAGCTTCATTATTTTTGTGTATATATTTTTTATATTTGTACAGTTTAGTCAAGACATTAAAAAATGAAAATATTAATAAAAGGTTATATTGTACGTATTTGTTTTGGACTGAAGGTCTCCGGAAAAAAATTTCATTTAATTTGATAGAGTAGTTTTTATTTTACAGCAGAAAAATACGTTTTTATGAGAGCACGTTGAAGTCAGCCATTACGAAATTTGTTCCTCACGCCAAAGGGAGATAACTCCAGTTAAAGCGCCAACACTCCCTTCCCATCTTTATTACTAGCTTTTCTTCCTAAAAATCGAACCTTTTGCTCGGTATCATAACAAATTGTTTTTTCGCTGTAAAATAAAAACTACTTGATGAAATTAAGTGAAATTATTTTTTCAGAGAACTTCAGACCATAACGAGTACATACAATATAACTTTTTTTTTTCTTTTTTTTTTTTTTTTTTTCAATATTTTCATTTTTTAATGTCTTGACTAAACTGTATAAGCACCATATTTTTTTTATATTTATTTTTGTTTTTTTTTCTTTTTTTTTTCATAAAGAAATTTCATTGCCTTCCATAAGACTTGGCTGCTACTAGCATAACAGTGAGCTACCTATAATCATCGTCATCATTTCCGCTATTTAACCATGACCAAGTTGAAGAAACTGACCAGCAGCAATAGATACAACTCAAGGGAGAGATCTTTAAAAAAAAAAAAAAACAGTCTTCAGTTAGTATTAATATTAATCATTAATACTTCCTTTATTTATATTTTTTTAAAAAATGAAAGGATATAATTTTCTATATTAGTTATAAAATATGTCAGTAGTACAATGGTTATCAACACAAATTAGGCATGGTTCAATTAGAGATATTACTCTTCTTTCAACACTGAGGTGTGTGTGATATATATTATACTAGACTTGTTGTCAGTTAAAAACTGACAACTGTTATAGTCTGTTGATTTAGAATAAGTGCTTTATGCTGAATTGATGGAAAAATAGTCACCATCTTTATAAACAATGAGAAATATGCTAGCTAAATAAGAATAACATCTTTTTATAATTTTCTAGTCAAACATGCTGAATACATGAAGTTATCATTCTTCCTTAGCTAGACTTTTTTTCAATTTGTTTGAATAGCGACTATATTTTTCGTACCGAATTTTCATTTTGACATTCACGTGTATGATAAAACTTCACAACTTTCTGTTTTTAATGTTTTTGTTTTTTCTATAAAACATAGTTTAAGTAGTGTGTGTGTGTGTGTGTGTATATTAGTGGCCTCACAAGGCCACAGGGGAGACAACTGAAGCTGCCTGCCAGGACATTGTATATACAAATGTAGGCAAATTTGAGCATTTTATTGGATTGAAAATATAGGTTCTTTTTTACCAATTGTCATAAAATTTTAGCAGTAGAATAGTATTATAATCAAAAAGCCTACAAATTTTTGTGTAGTGTCGTCCCATAAAACTAAAGATATGAGTATTTCAATATTCAATTTGGCTACAAGTATAGATATATCCACATATATTATTCCAAAAATCTCTGGTTTTTATAGAGGAGAGACTAAAACTTGTTGCTATGGTTTCAAATGATCTGAAATAACAGCAAGGGGAGACTTGATTCCAAATATTTCTCATTTTATATTTCCCCTCTTTTGGAAATAGGGTACAATTATGAATATCTCCAGTATCAAATAATCCTTATACACTGAAATTTATGTATGAAAACCAAAGAGGGGAGAGATAACACATGAGAAATATTTGGAACCAAATCTCTCCTTGTTATTTGAGATCGTTTGAAACCATAACAGCAAGTTTTAGTCTTCTCTCCATCAAGGTCAGAAGCTTTGGGAAATATAACATTTTGTAATTCATATGTAAAACTAAGAAAACAACTGACTGTGATTGAAATATTGGTAAAGGTGAAGTATCTTTCCACCCACAAAAAATCCTTTAACATTACCACTATTATAGGTTTTCGAGGATGCTGAAAATGAAAATAAGTTAAAATCTCAAGAAACAAGTAATTTCAATATGAATGAATTAGTTTTTAAAAAATGGGATCACTTTTCTATATTAATTTAACGTAAAATAAACACTCACTTTATAGCCAAGGTGGCCATAAAGTGGGTACTCATTTTACATTAAATTAATATGGAAAAATGATCCCTCATTTGTTTACACAATATACGACTTTAACGGCAAATGTCACATAACCCACTACACAATTCAGGTCATTAGCTTTCCAAAGAAGTTTCATTTGTTAAATTCTGATCATTAGTCGCCGAGATTTCAAACTTATAAAATTGCCAAAAGTTCAGGTTGACGACTCTGTCCAGGAGTGAGGAACTAGTAGCAGATGCACCAGCTCAAATATGACAACAATACTCCATACATGGGTGAATGGTGGCCTTGTAAAGGTACAGGATACTTTCAGGTGTTAGTAGCTTTCTAGCACAGTAGAGAGAGCCCACATTCCTCACAGCAGCTGCGGCAATGCTCTCGATGTATCTATACCAACTCCTGTTCCTTGTGAATGTTAAGCCAAGGAGTTTTAACCAAGTACATCATTTAACTATTTGTGTGGTTGAGAAGGTTTCATGTAATTATTAAAGGAAACAAGCTTAGTCTTGACAGCATTGAATGTTATCCATTTTTGTCCCCATTCCACTACAGACTGGAGGTCTTCCTTTAGGGTTTCTGCCATTGCTTTGGATATTCGTTTCTCCCTCGTGTCTGTTATAGAGCGTGGCGTCATCAGCAAATATGCCCATCACAGAGACAATTTTATCAGGAGGGGCATTTATGAATAACAGGAATAATAAAGGTTCAAGGATCGACCCCTGAAATACACCCACATTTATTTTAGTTAAATAGGAAAGGAAGCATGACTGTTTTTCTTTCCTTTATTCATTAAATGAAAACTCTTTGAATAATTTTTTTAAAAAAAGTTTTCATTTCAGACTTTGCTTGTTTATAATTGTTTGCTATTTTATCTCAAATAAAAGTAAAAAGAATACCTATCATCACTAGAGAATAAAGAGAGGAGAGTGGGTGAAGGAGAACGATGCCAAGCTTACTTTTTTATTGTTTTTAAAAGAGCTACTTTCCCATACAGAGACAAAAATAAAGAGAGGAGACAGAGAGCAGTCACCTTCCCTTCTGTGGTGACCTATTACTCATCCGTATATTTTTCTAGTTAATCGAACATTAGTTTTATGTAAATTACCTCCCTTGATAATAATTAATGAACATATTTTAAGCAAATTTATTCTTTCATATTATATTACTCCAATTAATTATTATTAATATTAACGAAACTGTTGCAGATACAGAGGAAAATGACAATGAAATTACAAGTGAATAACAACAAGCATTAATTATAGACAGATATTCGGATGTCTTTCAACTACTATATATCTATACTATAAATTTGGGTTTTTGTGTACTGATATTCATATTAAAAACACCTTTTCCTATTTATTTAAAAAGAAAATACAACTTTGTTATATATGGGTCGTGGATTTGCATTTATCTACAAAGGATCTAGCTAATTTGCATATTCTTTTCAACATTCATTTTAATTAATTCCCTATTAGTCTTTTCGGTTTTCTTACAGGATGATCATCTTTAGTTAACTATTACATGTAATTATATTTATGCAGATATTCTATGATTTCTACTTGTGTAATATTTGCATAAAAAGGTAGGTTAAACCTCTTTCTATATATATTTATGTATATATATTTATTTTAAAAATTTTGCCTACCAAACTCCTCTGTCAGTTTTTGATCTACAGGCACAAAACTTAATATGTAGGGTATTCGAACCCATAAAAAACTTTGTATTTGGGTTTTTTGCCAGGGAAAATCAGTGTAGGAAATTTTTAAAAATGAAATGTACCCATCATTGTTGTGTATAGATACAAACACTGGAAAGTGATATTTGATATGAATGTAAAAATATATAAATGGCCTTCATTAACCTTATAGGTAACCTTAAGTCAGGATGGCAATACAAAAAAATGACTGAAACGGTCCATGTGCCCAACTGTTATTTCAATTTTGGCTGAAAATCTTGGTCACTTCCATTGTTTCTAATCTCCTGGATTAGTGCCTCAAGCGACAGGCAATAAACTCCCCTGTCCTTTCCGAAAGCAGGTGGTAATGCTTGGGAAGATGGCCTCCTGTTACATTTGCAGTTGGAATGAATTCTAAATAACACAAAGGCACCGTTTCTTTATATTCTTGCAATCAGGAAACAAAAATCAAAATAGACTGATAGTGGTGTGATTGAACTGTTAAAAATTTGGCACAAAATAAAGCTTGACTCATTTCGTTTGCATTCCCTCGCAGATTAAAGTGACAAATAATGAACCAGTCCCTCTTGCTAAGATGAACTCTAATGACCGTGACAACTGTGATGAATAAATTTAAGAAACATTATGGTGCTTGTTCAGATTGACACTTATGGCAGCATTTAAAATTAAAGAAGATATAGAAATGTTTATATCATGTACGTACCAATCATGGGGAGGAGATTAAAAATTCCAAAAATCGTGTAATTTGATCAAATAGCTTTATTTTTATTCAAGAAAATCAAATTTTATTTTTTCAGTGAGGGCGAATAAAAAAAAAAAAAAAAAAAAAAAGTTTAATGAATCTATGGACAAGGACAGACAACCCTAATGCATATGAAAACTGTCAAAATAATCACTGATTACCTCCCCTTCTTTAGTTCTCTAGTAAAATATGGCCTTGTCTGTCATTTATCAGTAAAAAAAATGGTAAATTTGTTTTTCATAAATTTTTAAAAAATTATCAATTTTTGGAATATAAAATCTTCATTGACAAGTAGATACAATACAAGTTTTTTTGTTTGTTTTTTTTTGTTTTGTTTTGTTTTGTTTTTTTTGCATTTATAATGATAAACAGTCTGAAAAAAGCATCAAAATTATTTTCAAATATGAATTTTTTTTTTCTCCAATAAATAATTCCATGAATTATGCACATGTATATGTTTGGAAAATTATGCCAACATAATGGCAGTTATTTTCTTATTTTTGTCTATAGAAATCATATTGTATGCAAACTAAAATGTTATGTTGTAAAAAGAATGCATAAAAGTATGAATAAAAAAGCTTATGTCATCAGTTTGATTTATTTTCTGTTTAGTTGAAGTCAGTATATACCAAGAAAAAGTCTCTTCTGATTAATGGTTTCTAGTTTTCATATAATTGAAATTAACGTTAAGTGGTCTATTTTCTTCAGATGATTTTGTAAAAATATTTTAAAATGCGAAATATTTTATTGAATTGGGATTTAGAATTTTCTTTTGTTTGAGTTCCAGTTTCCGTCTAATGAAGATATTTTTTTTTTTTTTTTTTTCAAGTAAACTTAAAATTGAACTGGAATTACGTAAATATAAATCAGAAGGCACTTTTCTTTGGTATGACTTCTGCTAAACAAAAGGCAGAAATCAAAATGGTGTAAGTTTTTTGGGGGTTTTTGTCACCCAAATGATGTAAGCAATGTAATGTTAACAAATAATTATCGTATTGACTCCTGAGAGCATTTTGTGTCCGCTGAAATTAGAACTTCTAATCCGTCATTCTAGAACGATTATTCCAAATCTCAAAATAATAAATCATGTAAAATGTTGTGGTACTATTGATGTTGTGTCCCCTCAGTGTTAGAAAGTAAGAAAAGGAAATATGACAAAAGAAAAGGAGAAATAGAACAAAGAAACATAAAAAAGCTGAGGTGGGGTTGTTGGTCAAGGTGTGGCTGTTATTAAAATGGCCAAAGGAAGACAGGTGAAATTCTAATTAAGGTTGGACAGGTGACGCAGAACAAAGAGCCCTGAGTATTGGCAAGGGGTTTTTGAAGGTTGTTGATGATTGCAATTTTGACACAGAAGAAGGCAGATTGTGGCTTGGACCAGGTTGGGAGAGCTTTGGGGAACGACTTGATCAACTGACGGACAGACACCGCCTCGAATGTAGATATGGACTCTGGCAAGTAATTTCCCACAATGGTGTCACACACATCCAGAGTGCAACCAATATTTACAGAAAGTGTCAGTCCATGTTTTCCTTAAGTGGCATGTTTCTTTTTTTGTATTTACGATATATATTAGTGTTGGGATGATTAATCAGAATTTGGTCTTTTGGGTGTATCGCAATCAGAAACATTTGTGCCTTTTTTCCGATGTTAAAACTGAGTCCTTTAGATTTTTTTTTTTTTTTTTAACAAAATCTTCCACTGCTTGCAGTAATAATAAAATAAATATTGATTTAAACTTCCAGTAAAACTAAAATCTATAGACCACCCCCTATCACAAGTGTATTTTTATGTTTGAGAAAATATATAAATCTTAAATATGTTTTTATGGTAATCTGGAAAAATAACAACTTATTTAGAGATTTATAAAGAATCAGAATCAGAAAAATATTGTAATCGTCCCATCATAATATATAGTTATAAATCTGTGTGCACCTTCTTGACAACTGCCAATGCATAAAAGATGACAATATGGCCATATTGATCATGGAAACAACGTTGGGGTCATTGAGTTGTTAAGTTGGGAACATGTAGTCTTGTCACATTATTTAAATGAAAAATGTAGAGATGCAAAGGGCTAATATGAAAATTGACGCAATCTGAAAATGTTTTAGTGGATGCGGGTGATGGTGGTAGATCTGAGCAAGAGTGAAAATTCTTTGTATTTCTGAAACAGTTGAGCAGGATGAAATGTAAAAATTAATGAAAGCAAACAAAAACATACATTTTATGAAAACATGCATTAAGAATTTGCTTACATAGATGCCAAAGCAGATTTGCATGTGCAGCTTTTGAATAGAAAGCTATACCGGTTGATGAAATAGGGGGAAAAAATCACTTTACATTATTGTATTTATTGGTTATGTTTAATAGTTAGATTTACTGCTGGGAACAAAGATGGCATTCATTTGAAAAATGTTTCTAGATAAAGTATTTTCTAAAAGGAATTGTTGAATTACAATTTTTTTTTTTTTTTTAAATGATATGCTGCACAAATCCAAAAAAAGAAAAAAAATGGCTAGTTAGAATCAAATATTCTCTAGGAAGAAATCTAAATATCAATGACAAAGGTTGAGAAACAGAAACTAGCTTTACTATATAAATGTACAAAATTATATATTCCACACAGCTGTAAAGGTTGCTCTTCATAACAGAATTTAACATTTTCAGAGTGAAAACATTAGTATTGAAAGTCACTTCTGTATTGGCAAAAAAAAAAAAAAAAATGTGCTTCAGCAATGAAGAACAACTAATAGATGAGGATGGGAGTAACGTGGTCTGTCACTCCAACTCCACAGTCATGGTCACTGAAAAATCATGAGGAACTAGATAAACAAATAACAATATAAAAGCCTGGTAAATCCATTGAACTCTCTGGGTAGGATTGTGGCTTGACAATTAGTTGTTAGTTTCTGGATAGAGATAGTGTATGTGGTCAGTTCTGGAGGCGACAGAGGAAGACCAGACGTTCAGATTTTCCAATTAAAAGTAAATATATTTTGGGGACTGGTTATCAAGAGTTAAGGTTTGAATAGATGGAGAAGATCGGTTTAAGTAGATGACTCCAAACGGACAATAAAAACTGATCTTGACAGGCAAATGATTTCAGTCAGGTCTTAGCTGATGTCGAGAACTTGGGAAATATGCCAGAGTTTGCTAACAAGAGGAAAAGTCAACAATGGGACCTCAACGACACGTGTGTTCAACAAATCTACATATCTGTGGCTGTATTACTTTTGCGTTGAATACAAGTTGTGCATATACCCTGAGCAATGGACATGGTCATGCTAAGATAATGAAAGCAAAGATAAAACCATGGCACATGCGTTTTGAGGTTGATGATCGTCAAAGGGCAGTAGGGGCTTCTGGAAGAGTAAAAGGTGGAGAGGACTTTGCTGTTCACATAATAGAGGTCATCATCATATTGCATGAATCCAAAGATCCTATTGTTAGCATTGGTTACCCTGATACATTCTTAGAATTATTTCTAGAAAAATATCAGGTACTTACAGGAGGGACCACATGAAGGTTGCCAACATCCAAAGTTATTTTTGTGGGATGAATTGGTTTGAATTTGGAATACTCAGGTCAGTCAGTCCATGTCATTAACCACTGAATCACTGTCACCTCCCACATAATATAGATAATTTGGCTCTAGTGACAAGATAATGCATGTCCGAAATCCATTGCAATACAATTTTGGCTTATCATAACTATTAACAGTGATGAAAGAATAGAGTAGTTCTTTTACCATGGAATGGTGCTAAATTCCACCCCAGAAGACCGCCATTTTAGAAGCATATTAATTAGTACCAGAATTATACCAAAAAAAATTCCAGAGCTGCAAAAAGACTGAATTGTATGTGGAGTTTCTTTGACAAAAAGGAATGCATCTGGATGGGTATTGTTCTTCAAGCGAAGAAGGTTGAAAATGAATGCAAGCAATTGAAACAACTCATCCTAACTGAAGAATTCTAAAATAACTAAATGATGAATTGAAGCTCAATGCAAGGAAAAAGTACCCATGAGTTGGCTATGTTGGCAGACATCCTAACCTACAAAAAAACGATATCAAGAGCAGGCTAAGTTAGTTAGGTGTAATCGAAGTAGGAATATATTACCAGGAGAAGACCAAGAGTGCACCAAGTAAGAGAGTATAACAGAAAACTTATCAATAAGTGAACTACTGGATACCTCTGCTAATTAAGCATTATTGTTGCAAGACGTGTCAATATAATGGGGATTGTCGGAGTCAACAAAATGGCAGAATTCAACCAAACTAATATAAACCACAATAATATCATGTAATATGCAGCAAATAACATTGATCGAATATCAACAATTTGTATTCAAGAAGCAATTATCAAATATAACAGATAATAACAATAGCTCATATATCAGAATATTCCAAGCCATGGTTTTGTCACAATCTTTATTTTTACTGCAAAGTCTGTCGAATAGTTCATATTCAGCAGCAACAGATAAATCAGAAGCACATGCACTGGGAAAAAATCCATGAATATCTCCACAGAGTAAAGATAAAATCTCAGATGGTTACAGGAGAAGTAGACATGGACATAGCGAATTACCCATAAAAGATATTGATATGTTGCTCGGGAATGACTTGGCCCCTAGCAAAGTGAGAATCAGATGCTTGCTTTAGGAGAAAAAAACACAACTGCTAAAAACGAAATGTGGGGTTTCTCACAAGAAAAAATAAAACAAAGTAAAAGTGTTGATTCAACATTTTATTGTGATTCCCGTTATTTACAAGAGTGTTCGCATGCTGAGTCAGCCTGATTTCCTCTGTGAACATAAGTCCGAACATATGTATATTACATGAACCTCCACAATAGTGCTGACTCAGCGAGATAAGCCAGCAGGAGCAATCATGTGCTCAAATATGACAATTTTCAGATGTGCAAGTTTGAAAAAAATAAATGTGTTTTTTTTTTTACTTTTGCCTATGAGAATGTGACATGTTGAGCAAACACACCACATAAATAATAACAATGAACATAATTGATAATTAAAAAAGAGAAAGCTTATTGAGTGATTGGATTTAAAACGAATTAAGCAGAAAAAAAACAAAACAAAAACAATGTTTTTCTTGCAAGGCTTAAAGATGTGAGAGAGGAGGGAGATGACAATGTCTGTTTCTTTCTCTCTGCTTTCCTTAATGTCACTAGGCAGAGAGAGGGAGGGAGAAGCTTGGATGTTTTTCTTTTTTCCTCTCCATTTGTCTAGGAGCTTAGCTTAATAGAACAATAGTGGGAGAGAGCAAGTGTGTGAGAAGGAGGAGGAGAGAGGAAGGAAAAAGGTGTACCTGAATGAGAATCACCCCCTCACCCCAGAACGGTTTTCGGAATAATCCCCCCCCCCCCTACATCTCCATATTAAGAACGGCTTTTGGAATAAACATCCCCTACCTCTCCATGTTAAGAACAGCTTTCACAATAAACACCCCCAACCTCTCCATACTTTCAGTTTTTTGCAATTTGTTCAATGGATTATTATTGATTGGACACTAATATGTAGAGGGGTGGGTGATTCTCGTTCAGGTCCACCAGGTAAAGAACAAATGAAATTAAAAAAAGGTAGAGATGACAATTTTCTTTTTGTTACTTTTTTGCACAAATTTTCTGAATAATTAAGTTTAGGTTCTGAGACTGAAATGATGTAGAAAAGAGAACAGTAAAAAAAATAAATTTGATTTCATAAGAAAAAGAAAACAGTTAATAAAAAGTCTGAAAAATATGATATCTAACCAGAATAAAGGATATACAAACAGATAAATGAACTTTGAACTGGGAAAAAATAGAAATATGTACCCAGTTTATATATGCAGTTATATATTACAATGTTCAACCTCCATGGAAAAGAAAAACCATCCAGTTTTATTTTTCGTTGAACTTTATTCCTGTTGTATGTTAGCATTAGATTGTTTATTTTCCATGTGTGCTTGTATTTTTTTTTCCTGTTTCTTTCTTTTTTTTTTTCCAATTATCTCATCTTGTAGACACTATTACAAAATTCAAGTAATGTACCCTGAGTCAAATTTTGGCAAAATATAAATGTTAGATTGTGCCTGGTATAAATAATAGTGTCCGTCACACCACACATGACAGTGTTTGTGTCTTCTTGGGAGATGTGGCACAGCAGCTTTGGTTACTTCTTTGTGGTGATTCTTCTAAGACTTGTTGATCTTCATTGTTCTTATTGTTATCAGGTCAACACTTCGAATCAACCTTAATGCATTTCACTTTTTAGTTCAAAACTTTTTTATATATACAGGCGATTATTTGTCGTTTATTTCTGGGAGATCAATTTTGATGATTACAGAAAAAGAAAATGTTGCTTGTCTGTTAAAACTTGTTGCTACTCTCTCTCTCTCTCTCTCTCTCTCTCTCTCTCTCTCTCTCTCTCTCTCTCTCTCGTATCGATTTAATATTTTTTTCTTCTTATTCTGTATAAAGTTTTCGATTAGACTAAATTTGCATATGCATATGCAAGTTTCATCACTCTCAACATCCTAGCTGTTCAATTGTGCAATCATGTGCATCATCATCATCATTATCTTCAACTTAAGTATAACCCCATCATATCCGCACACATCCATTCATGCATGCGTGCAGTATAAATTGTCGATGGTCATAAACGACACTGGATTTAAAAAACGCTCGCTGGTCACACTTGGATGATTAATCACAAAATATTTATATATCTTCAGAGATCCACACCCTAACCCACGTGTTAATTGTGATTGAAAAGATGCAATTCATAAAATGTTGAGAGGCAATAGGTTATAAGATTTAGCAGAAACAAGACAACTCCGAAATGGCACGGTAAAATTTGTTTTGTTTTATATAAATGAACAATTCGATTATGACACAAAAGATATTTCTATATGTAAACATGTGCAATGATACATGTTTGGTAGTATGCAGGGAAATATTTAACTAAAAGAAAACATTACGCATGAAATGAGCAGCTGTCTTTGAAAAAGTAATGTCTTCTTTGATATGAGGTTCAATACTATAACTGTGAGTCACTTGAATCCTAGAAAAAGTAATGTCCCTTCAAATGTGAAACACTCTGGGCAGTATATTTTTAATGTCCATAGATAAACAGCCGATAATTTTCGAGTGGTCTTGTTTAGTGGCCTACTTCAATTCGCAAGCAATATCTATTGCTGTATATACAGGGTGTCCCAAAAAGATGTATACACACTCTTAAACTGTCTTTGCACTGCAACAGCGTTTACATGCTTCCAGTAGCATTTTAGAATGAATTTTTTTCTTCAAATGTTAGCCTGGCTGCGATCATTAAGATCAATGAGTTTAATTTGCAAAGAAAAAAACAAATATCTCATTAAAAAATATTTAATGTGTGTATACATCTTTTTGGGACACCCTGTATATATAAATGAACTTTTATTATAAACAGAAATATCGTAGGTAGTAAATGTAACATTAAATTCCTTTAAATAAACGAAATAAAAAAAAAACGGAAAGAAACTAAGACATGTGTATGTGAGTATTATGTTTTTTTTAAACAGTTCACTTGTTGTAAGTAAAAAAAAAAAAATACTCAAGCTGATAAACCAAATCCTAAACAATGAGTCAAGTACAATAGCCATTAGATCAGCTTGACATGATCTTTAAAAAGTGTTTTCAAACTTACTTATTCTTAACATAAGGAAGCTGTCATGTTTCACGATCGCACATGCATAGTCGTGAAATAGTTCTGTGAGACTAACCGTAGCCCTCGGCGCAAGAGGGTCCGTGTGTGCCTGGCGTGTGGGGTGGTGGCTGATCCTGTGGTCGGGGCAGCGGAAGAAAGAGTTTCAAGATGGCGCCTGCCTGCTTTTATTAGAGACGGAATCTCGCAGGATCGCGCGAGATCTCGCGGGGATGCAAATTAGCTAGGCCATCTTGAGTAATAAAAATCGGTCCATTGGAGGTGCGAGTCAGTCGGGTTCTGACGTTCGTGGCGATCAGTACAGTGACCGTTGGGTTCCGTGTCTATTCGTGCAGTCAGCTGAGCTTTGTAAGTTGCCTTCGCGCCGTGGCTGTGATTGTTTGTTGGTTTGCTGTGTGTTGCTGTGGTTCTTCAGTGAAACGCTTCGTCGCCCACGACGAGTCTCACCGTCTCCTACACAAGATACTCTTACAAGCTATTTCGGCCTCCCCACTCCGAACTTGGTTTTCTTTTCTTCAATGGCGGATAGGTTCGATCTAAAATTGATACCGGAATTCGACGGATCCGACCCGGTACTCAGCTGGGTTGAGAAGGTCGAGTTACATTGTCAGTTGTCCGGCGTGAAAAATGTCGAGCGCGTGATTCCTCTGCGGCTGACCGGTGGGGCCTTCGCTGTATATCAGCAACTCAGCGCTGAGGAGAAGTGTGACTACTCGAGTATCAAGGCGGCGTTGTACAGGGCTTTCGCCACTGACCCCGCCACTGCATGGGAGCAGTTTGAGACGAGGTCTATACGCTTGGGCGAAACTGTGGACGTGTATCTCGCCGAACTTAAGAAGCTGACGGTGTTGTTCGGCGGTCTTCCCGAGAGGGCCCTAGCCTACAAATTCCTGTCAGGACTCCCCGCTGGAGCAAAGCAGCTCCTGCGAGCAACCTCTACCATGTCCTCACTACCGCTGAGTGACCTAGTGGACAGAGCCAGGACAATAATGAAGGACGACTCGACGGTGCAGGAAACGGTAGTCGCTGTCGCACAGGCCCCACCAAGTGGCGAAGGACCGTCTCAGGGACCCAGCCCGCAAGGTGATGTCATCTGCTACAGATGCAACGGGCGGGGCCACATGGCAAGAAATTGTAGAAGGCGATCGACGGCTGTTCGCTGCTACCGCTGTAACAAGACTGGGCACATGGCCCGAGACTGTGCGGGAAACGGGGACGGGGACAAGGTGCCAGTGCCGACCTCTTCCCCGAACAGAAAATAAACAAGGCGCTCCCTGTCATTCAGGTCCGAGTTAATGACACGTTATGTTCAGCCCTCCTTGATTCCGGTTGCTCCCGCACCATAGTGTGTGCGGACTTCTGTCGGGCGTGGAAAAAGAAGAACGTCAGGATAACTACCATCACTGGAAAAATACGAATGTGTTGCGGCGTGGGTGTGGTACACATTCGCACAAGAACTGGGAACTCAGCCAACGTCGAAGCGCTGGTGACACGCGAAAAACCGCTGAGTTTCGACCTGTTGCTAGGCTACGATGCCATCAAAGCCCTGGGCGGCGTGCGCATAACGCGCGCTGGCGTTGTAGAGTTTCAGGATAGGCCCCCGGTGTGCGCAGCACTAAGAGTCGACCAGCCGGACTTCAGTGCGGAATTCGACGACCAACAGAAGGCGTGGACCGCCACTTGGAGGTGGTCAGAAGACAAGGAACCGGCCAAACTACAAAACAAAGTGGCAGAGTACCGTATGCCCGACCAGATAAGGCCTGCATACGAAAGCGAGCTCCGTGAATGGATTAAGAACGGTTGGCTGATTCCATACCCCTACGACAAACTTGGACCCCCCAAGGGCCTGATACCGCTGATGGCAGTTGCCCAACCTAACAAGTTAAAGGTGAGGCCGGTAATGGACTACCGTGAGTTGAATGCGCACGTTGATGCGTTCACAGCGGACGCCGACGTCTGTGCCAGCAAGCTTCGAGAGTGGCGCCGGCAAGGGTCCAATGTGTCCCTACTGGACTTGAGAAAAGCATATTTGCAGGTCCGGATCGGCGAGGCGATGTGGCCTTTCCAGACAGTGATGTTTTCCGGGAAGAGATACTGTCTTACGCGACTCGGATTTGGGCTAAACGTAGCACCCCAGATAATGAAGGCTATCGTCAATGCCGTGTTGTCACAAGAAGAATGGATCAGAAAGGGAACATCGGCGTATATTGACGATATATACGTGAACGAAGATATCGTGTCCTCTTCGTGCGTAAGATCCAAACTTGCCGAGTTTGGTCTAAACTGCAAGGACTCTGAGCGGCTTGAGGATGGTGCCCGCGTATTGGGCTTGAGCGTTCAAGAGGAGCGAGGGATCCTGAGGTGGAGGCGTGGAACCGCAGTTCCCGACGTACCCGACGTTTACACAAGACGTGCCGTGTTCTCCCTGTGCGGGAAACTTGTGGGGCACCTTCCAGTATGCGGATGGGTTCGTGCAGCGACAGGCGTCATAAAAAGGAGGGCAAATGCGGTCAGCAAAGGCTGGGACGATGAGATAACCGACGAACTATTGGTTCGAATGTTAAAGGAGACCGTCGCTAGTGTGAAAAAGAATGACCCCGCCACAGGGGACTGGTGCGTGCAGGGAGACAAACTGAGCGTGTGGGTGGACGCAAGTTCTCTAGCGATCGGTGTAGTTTTGGAGAAAGATGGGGCCGTAGTTGAGGATGCCTGCTGGCTGCGACCGGCGAATGATGCTGCCCATATCAACCTGGCAGAACTCGATGCTGTAATAAAGGGCA
The DNA here is from genome assembly GCF_053919585.1 of Euprymna scolopes. Classification (NCBI taxonomy): domain Eukaryota; kingdom Metazoa; phylum Mollusca; class Cephalopoda; order Sepiida; family Sepiolidae; genus Euprymna; species Euprymna scolopes. The sequence goes on from NC_136503.1 coordinate 37,454,633, forward strand.
TTAACCTGGCACTTCAATGGGAAGTGAAGAAACTGCGTGTGCACACCGACTCACTTTGCGTGCACCACTGGGTGTCGGACACACTCACGAGCAAGGCCAGGGCACGCACCAAGGCAGCCAGCGAAATGCTGATAAGACGGAGGCTCGAGACTGTGAAAAAACTGGTGACGGAGTACAACCTGTCCGTAGACGTAGTGCTCGTCGCCTCGGACTACAACCTCGCCGACAAGCTCACTCGGGTACCACGGAGATGGTATGAGGCTATGAAGAAAGAAGCTAAGCCATTGCCTCTGTGTGCTGCCTCCGTCGAGGAGGACGAAATCAGGAAGATACATCACGACAGTGGGCACCCCGGAGTGCAACGGACCTACTACTTTGTGAAGTTGGCTAGACCATCAATACCAAAAAGCGCAGTAAGAGCAGTGGTCAGGGAGTGCCAAACGTGCCAGTCCATCGACCCCGCCCCAGCCAGATGGCGGAAAGGACAGCTGGGAATGGACGCGACTTGGAGTCGGTTGGGTATGGATATAACCCACTACGGCAGCCAACACTTCCTCACGCTGATAGACTGCGGGCCAACGAGGTTCGCGATTTGGCGCCAATTGGCAAGGCAGGATTCCACCAGTGTCATCCACGAATTGGAATCCATATTCTACGAAAGGGGGCCGCCTGAGGAGATCCTCACAGATAACGACACGGCGTTCTGCAGCAGGGAATTTAGGCATTTTATGGACAACTGGGGGATCCGCCTTCGACACCGATGCGCGTATGTGCCGAGCGGCAATGGCATAGCGGAGCGATGCCACCGAACCGTGAAGAGGATCGCGGCCAGGAAGAAGTGTACGATCGCGGAGGCGGTTTACAGATACAACACAACGCCTAAGGACACCGTGACTGGCGGCAGTGCGCCTGCTGATGCGATTCATCACTACCACGTGCGCGTCAAGGACGTTGAAGTGTGTCTACCCGACCAACGAGAACCCCAGGGGACGTACCAAGTGGGAGACACCGTCTGGGTGAAGCCACCCGGCGGCCGGTGCACCAGCAGCTTTTGGAGGGGGCGGGTCACCGGCGTCATCAGTGAACAGGCCATACTAGTCGATGGTACTCCGCGCCACGTAAGGGATGTCCGGCCCGCTCTAAGCGCTGACCAATCGGCAAGCAGTGGAAGTAGCGAGTCATCCGACGATGAGCGATGGATCCAACCCGTGCCCCACGAACCTGGTGACTCAACTGCGAGCAGTGGAAGGAGCGAGTCATCCGACGATGAGCGATGGATCCAACCTGTGCCCCATGGACCTGATGACTCAACTGCGAGCTCTAATGCTGATGCTTCTGATGCCACTTCTGAGAGCTCCGATGAGGAAGTCCCGGCAATACCCCTCCGCAGGAGTGCTCGAATCAAACGGCCACGTCCGCCGTGTCACGTATGTGATCTGGAGACCAGGGGGGAGTGTGAGACTAACCGTAGCCCTCGGCGCAAGAGGGTCCGTGTGTGCCTGGCGTGTGGGGTGGTGGCTGATCCTGTGGTCGGGGCAGCGGAAGAAAGAGTTTCAAGATGGCGCCTGCCTGCTTTTATTAGAGACGGAATCTCGCAGGATCTCGCGAGATCTCGCGGGGATGCAAATTAGCTAGGCCATCTTGAGTAATAAAAATCGGTCCATTGGAGGTGCGAGTCAGTCGGGTTCTGACGTTCGTGGCGATCAGTACAGTGACCGTTGGGTTCCGTGTCTATTCGTGCAGTCAGCTGAGCTTTGTAAGTTGCCTTCGCGCCGTGGCTGTGATTGTTTGTTGGTTTGCTGTGTGTTGCTGTGGTTCTTCAGTGAAACGCTTCGTCGCCCACGACGAGTCTCACCGTCTCCTACACAAGATACTCTTACAAGTTCATAAACAGATAAAAATCCGATGACTTCCAAGTATCAATTTTTAAACTTTTACCTCTTAGCAGACCTTTTTTCTCTGGATGAAACCCATTTAAAAAGTTTTTCACATGTCTAAATACCCTATATACCAAATTTCAAGTCTGTAGATCAAAAATTCGTTGAGTATATAGGTTGAGAAGTGTCCTCGCAAACACACACACACATTCTCACTTATATATATTCTGGCTGTGAAGGTTAGTTAAGTATCCATGGGTTTCAGAGATAGATGAGCCTTAAGTTTATGAATCGTGTTCAGTTGTCAGATATGTTTGTCTTGAGTTGCAAATCTGTTATTGAGAGGAAGAAAACGTGTCATTTTAACTTCTTTTTGTTGCTTGTTTTAAATCAATTTTGGTTCCGTTGATTAACATTACTGTGGGTATCAAAATCAACCATCAAATTTAGATGACCACAATGAGCAGATGATTATGGCCTGTGCAGGTTCATGTATACAGCAATTCCATTTGATTTTCACTTCCCACAGCCTGAGTAACACAAAGTCTGCATTCAGGGTCTAATTTCAAGCAATGCAATACGGTGGATGTGTGGTTAAGTCTCTCTGCTAAGCACGTAAACTGCTTGATTTGCATAATGATTCGATTTAACTGAGTATGCATTCACTTAAATAATTTATTCCACAAAATTTTAGTAACATTGATTCTTCTCACAAAATTCAACTTCGATCATTTTTTCCCATCCTTATCTTTGCCACATGCTACAAATGTTTATCTTTGCCACATGTTACAAATTTTTATCTTTGCCACATGTTACAAATGTTTATCTTTGCCACATGTTACAAATGTTTCGCTGACAGATAGAATCGCAGCAACCATCGTGTGGCTAATAACCAGAACGAGTATTTTTTATCGAGATACCGTCTCGTGATTGGGAAGTGATGGTGGCTAAGTGGTTAGTGACACAGATGGACAACCTGGGTGTCCCAAGTTCGAATCCAGTTTATTCCACAGAAATACTATCACTTAGTGATGTTGGCAACCTTCATGTGATCCATCATGTAAATCTCAATGTTTTTCTAGAAAGAATTCTGACTAGAAAGATATTGGGAAAATCAATGCCAGCATTAGAATAATCTGAATGAATAAATGAATGGGGAATTGCCCTCCAACGTTAAGGGCACTTCGTCTGACTAACTCGGGAAAAGTAACCTCAGCTGATTAATACAAAGCACACATCGTAATTGCAACAGAATCAGTTTTTCCTATATTTACACATGATGGATGTTATTATGTACTTTTTTTTTCTTTTTTTTTTTTTTTTTTTTTTTTGCTGTGGCAAACGATGCCTTTTCTTGATAACTTTTTCATTAGACTTTGTATTTAACCATAATCTTGCAAGATGATTTCATTAGTTAAGCTCCTGCTTAGAAAGCAGGGTAGCAGAGGTTAATGAATGGAATTAATTTTTCTTAATGAACGTTGAAGACATGCATTGCATGGAAAGAAATTATGTAGAAATGATCCACTGAATGCGTAATGTGAGGCTTAAAAACAGGTTTGGATCTGATGACCTCAAAAGGAGATGAAATCTGGACAGTATAGGGAGATGTGTGTAGAACGGGAAACTGTGATGATATGGCCATGTTAAAAAATGGATGAGAGGTTTTGGATTAGTAGATGTAGAACAGTTGAGATAGCAGGATCAGTTCACAGAGCAACACCAAGGAAAAAACATGAGAAAATGATAAGGAGAGATTTCAGGGAAAGAAGGATAAATAAAGACCTGGTCAAAGATACGGTAGTTTTGGAAGTCGATTTTAACAAACCATCTAATGCATGCCATCATATAAGGAGACGTTAAAATGATGATGATGATGTATACCATTTTGAAGATTACAAGCAAAGATAATTCAGCGTTCAATTATTTATGAATAAAATTGCTGCGATTCACTAAGTCATGTAGCATCATTCCCCAAACTGGTTAAGTTAAGATTAGCTGTGTTTTTTTAAAGATTGTATAATAATAATAATAATAATAATAGGCTCAAATTGATTATTCCTAAAATTATTAAATTAAATCTCACCATTGTTTCTAAAATATATATTGTTTTTTCTTAAATCATTTTAGAGTGAAAAAATTATTACAGCATTTCAACATGTAACCTTCCATATTTGTGGCGCAAAAAATCTAATTGGATTAAAAACAGTTTGGAGCCGATACTTTATGTTTCTTATGATTAAAGGTCATCTTTATTTAGGGTTAGGTTAGGGTTATGGTGCTACTTTGGCTTCAGATCAACAAGCAAAAAATATTTACACCGTATGCCTTTCTACTTTAGCTTTACATCTACAAAGAATAGATTAATGAGCCAAAGGAAGCTTGTGTTCTCAATTAGAATCACTGGTCCTTAGAATATGTACGTCTTTAAGATTTTGATTTTTGTGTTCAGTTTTTGAAGACGTACATATGGTCAATTCTCCTTTACAGTTGTGAATGTTGGACAGTAATGAGGGTGGCTAAAAGTCATTTGGAAGCAGAAGAGAGGAAGACAAACGAAGAAGTCATGTGTAAGGAAGAGCACAGCAGATCACCACTCAATACTGTCCACGTCAGACAATTAAAGTTCTTCAGCCATTTAATGTGGGCGGACGGCTTGGAAAAAAGCTTGATGTTAGGAAAAATCACCGGAAAAATGAGCGAAGGAACACAATGAACAAAGTTCACTGACAGTTTCAACGGAGTCAGTGGAAACATGAATATAGATCTCATCAGGAAAGGCCGAATGCAGAGTGATCGGAGAGCCATGATCATCGATTTCTGCAATAACAGATCTGATACCTGAAGAAGGATGTCATTGGAATATACTTCCAAGTGAAGTAATAACTGCAACAATTTAAGGTAAATTTAGACAGGTGCCTATTCTCTGTAAATTTTTACCTCTATTTCCCTGCATGGCATTAAAGCACAATCGATTTTTTTTTTTTTTTTTTTTTTTTTTCCAAATAAATCGAATTGAATGGAGCTGAAGTGTTATACGGTCTCTTCTTTGAATGATAGGGTTAAGGATTAGGGCTGGGATTAGGGTTCTATGATCTCTAACCGCACATTATTTCGAAACCAATTAGGAGAAGTGTTTTTCTTGCTTGCTTTTGTATCATGTAGATTACGTACAATATGGAATCTAGATCGCATAAACAAAGTAGATTCAGGAGACATAGATAAAGCAGCACCAGGGTTATTGTCTATGAATACCTGAAATACTTTTTCTAAGAATATTGAAAAAAAAAATAACAACGGATATATAAGCAACATTATCATTGTGTATGCAGTGGTCGTATACGCAGTGGTGGTGTGGTCTGTTAGCAGAACCTTTTAAAGAAGCATACTAAAAAAAAAAAATGAAAAAAAAGAAAACGAAACAGAAATATATTTGGCAGGAACTATCTTTGCAATGTCACCGTCAGCAAAACAACGCATGCGCAGATGGTTTCATCGAACACCGTTTTTTAACGGAACTACAAATTTATATTTCAACGCGTGTAAGTTTGTTATTTTTATGCAAGAATTTCTAAATGTAGTAACTTTACTTCGTTAGAAAACGTAAAGGTTATAAGTCCATCAAAACTCGATAATTGCATATTTTAAATAAAAACGAATTTCGGCGGACCTGAACGAAAATCATCCCCCCCCCCTAATTTTAACCGGTGTTCAACATTTGGTATTTTTTTTTACGACCTAACCGAGCGTAGTATAACCCCCCCCCCATGTTAAGAACGGCTTTCGGAATAAACACCTCCAACCCCGAAAAGTATACTATATACTAAAACATACTATAAAAATTATAGGTGCGGGATTCTCGTTCAGGTCTGTCCGAATTGCAACAGTCGTAAACTTTTAAAATCTTGCTTATTCAGATTTTTCTTAAAAAATAAGGTTAATTAATAAGTTAATTGTAAATAAATATGCAATTTATTGGGAAGAATGTTTATTTCCACCGAAACATTCTAGCTTGTAATTGTTTTATTTATACTTGTCGTATTGTCGTAATTAATCATGATGTTATATATATATATATATATATATATATATATATATATATATATATATATATATATAGTACTAGTGCAGAGAGTGATCCGATCCAGACGTAAATAATAACGTTATTATTTAAAAAGCCGTTCTTCACATGGGGAGGGGAGGGTGTTTTGTACCTATTCTATACTTCAACTTTACAATTGAATAAAAAAACATCATAAAACTTTAATTAAACTTGGAAATACGATTTAAAAAATAGCGCGGATCACTCTCTGCACTAGCACCATATATATATATATATATATATATATATATATATATATATATATATATATATAATCTGTATGGTGTGGTGTGGCACTGGGTGTGCGTGTGCGTATCCGTAACGGAATTCCAAAAATCACATAAATTGATCAAATAGTTTCAAACCCGTTTCAGGAAAAACAAATATATAACCAATAAATGTTAGCAAAGGTAAGATAAGTTACTTTTCTACCTAACTGGATATGTTTTTAGTGTTTTTATTTAATGTAACATGTTTATTCACCTCGAAAAACGTACAGTGTTTACCGATGTATTGGAAAGTTTAAAATGGCACCCGACTCTCTCATTGACACGGTAAGTTTGGGAAAAGGAATTAAAAATAAAAAAAATAGACAAAATACTGTTAGAAACTCGCTCAATATATGTTACCGTTACATAGACTGACATGTATTCGGTGGGGTTTTAACAGTATTTTGTCTATTTTTATTTTTAACTCCTTTTCCCAAACTTACCGTGTCAAAGAGAAAGTCGGGCGCCATTTTGAATTTTCCAATACATCGGCAAACACTGTATGTTTTTTCGAGCTGAATAAATATGTTACATTAAATAAAAACACTAAAAACATATCCAGTTAGGTAGAAAAGTAACTTATCTTGCCTTTGCTAACATTTATTTGTTATATATTTGTTTTTTGACAACTTTTTCGAATCCATGTGTACAGTAAACCCGATTTTTTTAATTGGTATTTGGATCTGTTTTGAACGAATATCAAATTTAAAATTGTCGCCAAAATGTAGTTTTTATGATATTAAGGCCCATCTAATTATCCAATGTATTCCGTATAATTTTTATTGGTCGGCATGTTTGTTTTCGCTTGCGTGCATTTAATTTTGGCGTGTACAAATACGTCACAAATGAGGAGATAGAACAAAATCAATTGTTTTTGACAAATACCAACTGTATTTCATTAAAAATAATGGGTTTGGGGTTTGTACTGTACACATAGATTCGAAAAAGTTGTCAAAAAACAAATATATAACAAACAAATGTTATCAAAGGCAAGATAAGTTACTTTTCTACCTAACTGGATATGTTTTCAGTGTTTTTATTTAATGTAACATGTTTATTCAGCTCGAAAAACATACTGTTTACCGATGTATTGGAAAATTCAAAATGGCACCCGACTCTCTCTTTAACACGGTAAGTTTGGGAAAAGGTGCTATAAATATAAAACTAGACAAAATACTGTTAGAAACTCGCTCAATATATGTTACCGTTACATAGACTGACATATATTCGGTGGATTTTTAACAGTATTTTGTCTAGTTTATTATTTATAACACCTTTTCCCAAACTTACCGTGTTAAAGAGAAAGTCGGGCGCCATTTTGAATTTTCCAATACATCGGTAAACACTATGTTTTTCGAGCTGAATAAACATCTTACATTTAATAAAAACACGAAAAATATATCCAGTTTGGAAGAAAAGTAACTTATCTTACCTTTGATAACATTTATTTGTTATATATTTGTTTTTTGACAACTTTTTGAATCTATGTGTACAGTAATACAAGCCCCAACCTCCATCTTAGAATTAGAAGCGAAACTGCCAAGAACGGTAACTCTGTTTTGACTTCAACGAGTTAACTTCATTGGCAAAATTTACTTTCATCAGTAAAATAACATTAAAATAGTCTTTCATGTGTGTGCACGAGTTTTATGAGATTGCTAATATCGTTTTTTTTTTTTCTTTTGTTGTTTCTAGAATTTTAGAGTAAGGTTCTCCTCTTTGAGGCAAATAATAACCATGGCGCATTATAAAGGAGCGGCTTCTGAGGCTGGTCGAGCGTTGAATTTGATGAAGAAACGGCAGAAAGAACACCAAGAATTGGAAGCCAAGAAGAAAAAGATTGAAGATGAATTAAAGATTGGAAGCATCCAGAACAAATTTGCTGCACATTACGATGCCGTCGAACAGCAACTCAAGTCTAATACAATCGGTGAGTTGATTTTCAGGCATAGATAATTCATGAACAAAACAAAAGTGTTATTATTAAAATCACTTTTATTTGAAAAATAAAATAGAAAAGTGCAACAAGTTATGTAAAAAAACAAGAAAATATTGCATCTAAATACTGTTTGAATGTTTATCCAAGTAAACTTTGAATCTAAAATTGTTAGGCAACATCACAACTTCGCCTTTTGGCTAGGAACATAATGTAGTATCTGTTCTGATATTGCACTTCACCTTTTCTGTCCTCCATCAGTGGAGGAGAAATCCTTCTAGACTGAGGCAATTTAAATTTTTTTCTTATCCAGAGTGCCTTTTTTCGGGAACTGGAACCCCCCCCCCAAAAAAAAAAAAAAAACTGACCTTGTGTCTAACTCTGCCCTTGTGGGGAGGCAAGTAAATATAGAACATCACAGCTTCCTCTGGCAGATTATTCCAGGGAGCAGAAACACAGACAAAAAATGCTGCCTTTCTTTTGTTTGAGGCAAAAGTAACGGCAGTACGTCTTTTATTGGTGACTGCAAAATTTTCAACTTTGTTTTAGGGAGAAAAACCCTTCTAAAGGTAAAATTATATTCCTGTTGATAGTATTCCCAAATGGTCACCCATTTAGGACTGACCCGCTTTAAATTGCTTAACTTCAGTGATCCAACAAGAACCGGTGTGTTGAAATACTCATACTTATGCTGTTGAAAAAATTGCACATTTGATTTTGCATAGTGAGAGTGCATATCAGAGTGTGTATATATCGGGGACACATAATACAGAATATGATAATGACATTTATATATCTGCGCACACGGCAACAATGATGACAATTACTTGTTGTTCATATTATTAATAGAAGCTTATATATAGGTGAAGAGAGAGATGTGAAATACAGTTTCTTTTTTCATTCAGAGGGTCAGATTCACATTATTTATGATGATGAAGGGAGGGGACAGACAGTTAACACTTTGGAAGGAGTGTTACACAAAGTTCATTCACAAGATGATAGACAAAAATCATATTACTTTTCATTTTTCAAAGATGACAAATGAAGACAAATTTGGAAGTATTACACAATATCAAAATAATAATCTCAGGTTTGTTTTACTGTACACATAGATTCGAAAAATTTGTCAAAAATCAAATATATAACAAATAAATGTTATCAAAGGCAAGATAAGTTACTCTTTTACCTATCTGCAAAAGTTTTTAGTGGTTTTACTCACTTTAAAACGTGTAATCTGTTCGAAAATCATACAGTGTTTATCGATATATTTGAAAACAAAATGGCAGTGTGCTCGCTGTTGAATACGGTAAGTTTGGGAAGATGAGTTCAAAGTAAATAATTATACAAAATACTGTTAGAAACTCACTCAATATATGCTACCGTGACATAGGCGGACATATATTAGGTGGGTTTCTAACAGCATTTTGTGTAATTATTTAGTTTGAACTCATTTTCCCAAACTTACCGTATTCAACAGCGAGCACACTGCCATTTTGCTTTTTCAAATATATCGATAAACACTGTATGATTTTCAAACCGATTACACGTTTTAAAGTGAGTAAAACCACTAAAAACTTTTGCAGATAGGTAGAAGAGTAACTTATCTTGCCTTCGATAACATTTATTTCTTATATATTTGATTTCTGACCACTTTTTTGAATCTATATGTACAGTAAAACAAATCCATAATCTGTCTCTTCTCTACTACTATATAAAAAGAACTTTGTCTGTGTGTGTGTTTGTTCCCTATGGATTCAGAAATGGCTGGGCTGTTTTTGTTTTTTTGGAAATTTCATGCAAAGGTACTTAGTGTTTCTGGGAGTGTTCTTACATAGGTTGTGTATCAGAATGCATTGAATAAGTATTAAAAATCGATAATCAAAAAAATCCAATTAAAGAAGAAAGTTTGATTTTTAAAAGTTATATGCAACCTAACATCACAAGTGCATTTGAAAAGTTTTATCACCGCACAAGCAGAAAAGACCCAGCCAATAAAATCAATTGTACATTCTTTGATAAGACAGGGACGTGTTTGAAATGAAGTTTTTTTGTTTTGTTTTTAAAGCACAATTAAACCATGGTACTTGAGTTTCGCAGTTGAAAATTCAATTCAAAATATTATACAAAAATAATTTTATAAAATCAACAGTAAATTCTCTACAATGCAATATAGACTTCAATGTATTGTGAACTAAGTTACTGCGAGGAGGCATGTGAAGCTTCCTCCTGGTACACTGCGGGTGGGTGGGGTGGGGTCCCTAACTAAAGTAGGTAATCAATCGATTTGATTAAAAAAAGGGCAACTTCACCGATTTCAATGACAATAAAAATATGACAGTGTGGAACATTTGTTGATCCTCATTCAATCCCGGACAATGTTTGATCTCCCTGCTAACAATTAATAAATAGAATTTTTAGCCACTTAAAATTGAGCAAAAGTTATAGCCTGTTGACTTCTAATGATTGCTTTATGCCAAACTTCTAGAGTAAATGTGGTATTGTGGTGACTAATCCCTTTTAATCCCTAACTGTGCATCAATTGGATATCATAGTACTCTGTTTTTTTTTTTTTTACAAAGAAGTGACCATTTATCAAGACTCAGAGGCCACTCGAGGATAAGGGTTAATTAGTATACAGTGGTCAAGGGGAACATATATTAATCATTAGTAGTGGAAATTTGGTAAATTGGATTACTTAAGGTGACGGTTCATCAAGAATTTGTTCACGTTGGACTTGAAGACAACCATATTGTAGTCAGTTGGAAAGCAAGAAAGCAGAAGAGAGTTCCACAGGCTTGCAGTTCTAAGAAAGAAGCTTTGTTCATGGAATCTATGTTTAGGTTTAGGCGCACAGTTCGCTGCATCTTATAAAAAAAAGAACAAATAGACAAAGAGAAATGTAATATACATAATAAAATCTGAAAGTATATATCACCAAATACATTTGCATTTTTCATGCTTTTAAACTTTCAACTGTGATGCATCATAAGAAATTTGCTTGAAACAAGTCCAAATTAGGAATGTTCAAATTTAGAAGGATCCAAATAGAACTTTAAAATTTACCACAATTATTTGTTTATCTTCCTTTCTTTTTTAGGTTTGGTGACCCTTGATGAAATGAAAGCAAAACAAGAAGATGTGGTGAAGCAGAGAGAACGGCAATTAGCAAAAAAAGATGCGGAAGCTCGGATTTATGCAAAGCAACAGGAAGAGAAACGACGGAAAGAAAAGATGAAGGTTGTTTATTTATTTTGGGCATCTCTTAGTGAAAAAAAAAAATGGAATATATATATCTATAAAAGTGAGAATGTGTGTGTGTGTGAGTATAACTCTGAACCTATATACTCAGTGAATTTTTAATTTACAGACTTGAAATTTAGTATATAGGCTATTCAGACACGGAGAAAATTTTTTAATCGGTTTTCATCTAGAAAAACAGGGTTGTTAAGGAGTCAAAATTTAAAAATTGGTACTTGGAGGTCATCAGATTTTTATCTGTTTTTCAACTGTTTCACGACTACACATGCACGAATCATTCATAAAACAGCTTCCTTATGTTAAAAATAATAGGTTTGAAAACACTTTTTAAAAATTGTAGTAAGATGTATGGGAACTAAAGCCGCTTTTTCAGGACTGCCAGTAACCACTGCAAGAAAGTAATAAAGAACGCAAGAGAGTTGTATGCTCAGTCTGTTAAGTCCAAAGTAGCTGAGCAGCGGCTTGGTTCCCACCAGTTTTGGCAAATAACAAACAGAATCCTGAATAGAAGCGTGTGCTCTATCCCAACTATCATAAATGGACCTGCGGTAATCTCGTCAGCATCAGACAAAGCCAAACTCTTTGCCAAGAACTTTGCAGCTAATTCTACCCTTTGCGACCAAGGCCACCAACCCCCAATATTTCCTCCTGTATCAGAAAACACGCTATGTGATATACATATATCTGTACATGATGTTGCCAAGCTAATCAAAAACTTTGATTCCAGTAAAGCAACCGGCCCTGACGGTATTCCAATTATAGTACTCAAAAAACTTCAACCAGAACTAGCGCCCATACTTACAAAACTGTTTAAACGTTGTCTTAAGGAGAATAGCTTCCCATCACGCTGGAAAATCTCATCAGTATGCCCTGTATTTAAGAATTCAGGTGATCGCTCATCCTCCTCTCAGTACAGGCCAATAAGTCTCCTGTGCGTCATGAGTAAGTTGCTGGAATCTGTGTTAAATGGAGAAGTAATCAACCATCTTAGCAAAAATAACCTTCTTAGTGACACACAATATGGTTTCCGTTTTACTAGATCTACAGCAGATGTGCTTACAGTTATATCTCATAGGATTAGCGAATCTCTTGACAGAGGCAACCTTTCTAGGGCAATTAACATATCTAAGGCCTTTGATAGGGTATGGCATGAAGGTTTACTTCACAAGATCTCTAGCTATGATATAGCTGGAAATGTCTTCTCAATTATTAAATCATTTCTTTCTGACAGGTTCATAAGAGTAGTAGTTGATGGGCAAAAATCAGAAGCTCACAGTATTAATGCTGGAGTCCCTCAGGGGTCCATCCTGGGCCCAACTCTTTTCCTAATCTCCATTAATGATCTTCCAAATCACATCCTTACATCATTTGTAGACATTTATGCTGATGACACTACCATCTATGGTAGCACATCTAAGTCAGTAAACGACCAAGTTCTCTCCGATTCTCTTTCCTCTGATCTTGAGCACGTGGTACAATGGGGAAAGGAGTGGCTGGTTACTTTTAATGCATCTAAAACCAAGCTTCTCTCTTTACATCATCAACATTCTGATCCATATCTGGCATCAGTTGAAATGAATGGCTCTCATCTTGAGGAGGCCTCAAGTTTTCACAAGCTTCTGGGCTTGACCTTTACTCCTGATCTTAAATGGAACAGGTACATCAAATCTGTTGCCAAGGCCACTGGAGAAATGGTGGGATCCTTCTATCGATCCAGTAGATATCTCACTGCTGATGCAATTTTCTATCTATATAAGAGCCAGGTACGTCCAAGGATGGAATACTGTTGCCACATCTGGACAGGAGCTGCTAGAAAGAACTTGTTCTGCCTTGATAGAGTTCAAAATAGACTTCGTAGCCTCGTAGGAGATATCCTTTTCTCTTCCCTGCAACCTCTATCTCACAGAAGAGATGTTGCGAGTTTGTCTCTACTGTATCGTTATTTTCATGGAAAGTGTTTGACTGAGCTTTAGTCTATGGTCCCCCACTCACCAAACTTTCACAAGAAACACTCGTCTAGCTGAAAACAATATCAATAATTCCCCCCACTCTTTATCTGTGCCTAAACCTAAACGTAGATTCCATGAACAAAGCTTCTTTTTTAGAACTGCACGCCTGTGGAATTGTCCTCCGTTTTCCTGCTTTCCAGCTGAGTACAATATAGTTGTCTTCAAGTCTAACGTAAACAAGTTCCTAATGAGCCGTTCCACTTGTTAACAAATTTACCGAATTTCCATTACTAACGATTACTATATTGTCCAATTTCTACTGTACACTCTTTAACCCTTATCCTCGAGTGGCCGCTGGGCCTTAATAAGTAGTGATGCTTATGTAAAAAAAAAAAAAAGCCGACCTAATTGTTATCATACTTGACTCACTGTCTTTGGGTTTTGGTTTTGATTTCAGCTCAAGTACTTTTTCTTTTTTTACTTACGAGAAGTGAACTGTTTAGAAAACATAATACTAACGTGCACATGTCTCAGTTTGTTTCCATTTTTATTTTAGTTAAAAGAAATTTAACATTACGTTTAATCTGGTAAATCTGCTAATATATATATATATATATATATATATATATATATATATATATATATATATATATATATATATATATATGTATGTATGTATATATATACTTTTTTGTGACCAAGAGCGAAGAACCGCTTGAAATATAAAAAATAAAATATTAAATACAAAAAATAACATCGTTTTCATGCTTCAAAAAAACCTCATAATCTTGAAATCACTATATGTATATATATATATATATATATATATATATATATATATATATATATATATATATATATATATATAGGAGACAGAAATTCTGATGTAAAAAACCTGCAGTCTACTGTGGCAGTCATCTGCTCCAACAAAGGTTAGCAGTAATACCAAAAAGTGTGGTTGGTTCTATACAAAGCTTTCACCACTATAAACAAATCATCTCTGTGGATGTAGTTGTTGTGGCAGAACCTCATACTTGAAATCAACGTGTGAGTCCATCATACATATATCTATATCTATCTATATATCTATAAAAGTGAAAATGTCTGTCTGTCTGTGTACATTTCCTTAACAATAACTCTATCAATTTTCAGTCTACAGACTCGAAATTTGATATTCAGGGTACTGAGATTTGGGGAAATCTTTGTAATCCGTTTTCAGCCAGAAATTTGGCTGTTAAGAGGTCAAAGTTCAATGACCTGACCTTTGAGAACTCTACTAAACTCCTCCGCCAATTTTGGGTATAAACACTTGAAATTTTAGATATAGGTTCCTTGGACATGGATCTAACTTAATAACTTGATTTGAGTCTAAAACAATAAATGTTAAGGGGTCATGATAGGGGTTAAAGTTTAAAAAAATTTGACCTCTGCGTTCTCTACCAAATTACTCAGACAGTTTCTGGTCTAAACATTTGAAATTTTACATAAAGGTTATTCAGAGATAGGGCAAGCTTTTTAATCGGTTTGGGTCGAAAATTTGAGCTACCAATATATAAATGTATTTATGTTTGCATGTCTGCCTAAAACTTTTGGCAGAAGCGATGGATTTTCACAAGACCAGTATCGTTTTGAAGCTTGACCCTTCAGACGACAAATACTGAAAAATTGGCTAAAAACATTAATTTCTTCACCCTCAACTGGGCACTTTTCAACAGAGAGGGGTCTCTTTTTTCACCGATATTTTTGAAAGTCATCCCCTCTTTTCGATTGTCTAGCCTTAATTTAAACCTACGTCACTTCCAGTTTGGCAGTGGTCGTAACAGCAACGACGTCATGTTTTTCCCCGTTCTTTTCTTCCTTCGCGGTATGGGTTCGAGCCTGCCTTCCTACTACCACTTTTTTTTTGTTTTCTTTTTTTTGCTCAACACACACCTCCAAACACCCAGGCAACGCCGAGCACCCATGCTAGTATCTATAAAAGTGAAAATGTCTGTGTGTGTGTGTGTGTGTGTGTACATTTCCCTACACAATAACTCAATTTTCGGTCTACAGACTCAAAATTTGACATACAGTGTATTGAGATTTGAGAAAATCTTTTTAACTGGGTTTCAGCCAGAAATTTTGCTGTTAAGGGGTCAAGTCAATGATTTGACCTTTGAGAACTCTACCAAACTCCTCCGCCAATTTTGGGTCTAAACATTTGAAATTTTAGATATAGGTTGCTTGGACATGGATCTAACTTTATAATTTGATTTGAGCCCAAAACAATAAATGTTATGGGGTCAAAGTTCAAAAAAGTTGATCTCTGCGGTCTCTAACAAATAACCCAGCCAATTTTTGGTCTAAACATTTGAAATTTTACATAAAAGGTATTCAGACATAGGGCAAGCTTTTTGGTCATTTTGTTTTGCTGAAAATTTGTCTTCCAAGGAGTCAAACTTCAAAAGATTTGACCTTTGCAGTCTCTAGCAAACTATTAAGCCAATTTTGGGTCTAAACATTTGAAATTTTACATAAAGGGTATTCAGACATGTAGCAAGCTTTTTAATCAGTTTTTGGGTGAAAAATTGGCTGCCAAGAGGTCAGAGTTGAAAGAGTTGACCTTTGCAGACTCTACCAAACTCCTTTGCCAATTTTGGGTCTAAACACTTGAAATGTTAGATGTAGGTTACTTAGACATGGGTCAAACATTTTAATTTGATTTGAGCCCAAAACAATAAATGTTAAGGAGTCAAAATTGGGTTCAAAGTTAAAAAACATTTGACGTCTGCGGTCTCTACCAACTTTTCTCTATGGTAGTTAAGGAAGCCTATTATGTAGAAAGGCATTACATATTCACACTTTTTAATATATACATATGCACATAAAGTTATGAACAGTACATAGGGCCCGAGCAAAGCCAGGCGGAACTGCTAGTATTTATATACATATATATATGTGTGCGTGTGTGTTTCCCCCCATTTTTTTTTTTTTTTTCATTTTAATTAAGTGTAAGTTCTTAGAAATTAAAGGGCCCCTTTCTTTTGATCTCTATATGAGATACATAGATATCCAAGTGTTTCATTAAAGTTTTCCTTCAAACATTGAGTTAGTGAAGAACATTAATTTTCCTCTCCCCAATCGACCATTTAAATATGTTATAGTATATCTTTCTTAAGGTCTCTTGGTTATATTGGATTCCAGGACAAGAATTCATCTAGTCTGGTGGAGTGTCCAGCTTAGTGCTGTTACTTGAGATAACATCACTTAGAGAAGGTGCATCATTTCTCGTAAAAGCCAGCATGTAACCATACTTTGGGTATCTTATTTGGGCTGCGAATACTATGTCATTTGGAATATTTGATCAAGGTTTATCTGTAGGGGAATGCATGCTCATATCAGGTTGTTCTGACAAACCCCTAACAGCTATTAAAATTGTATGTGTTACTATTTTATCTATATAAATATATTATAAAGTAATCAATAATCTATATGCATATATATTTTTTCAGTATTTATTTCAGTTATGTTCAATACATGGGGACTCAAAATCCCTCTAAAACGATGGACTTAACATTCATTGACTAAGGGAATAAATAGCAGGAAGTATAACAAAACCAACAAATCTGATTGGTTATTTAGAATAAAAGTAATCACAAAACATAAATATGCACAATTAGCATGATGATTTCACCTGGGAATGAAACATAAACCTTTCTGTTTAGCTTACTTGCCACAAATATTTATTAGCTGGTTGGATGACTGCGTCCCTTGTCGAGACGAAGTAGGTTCATTTCACAGTCAGATTTCAGCGCAGTTTGCTTGATCTGTGTTCGTTAATAGAAATTCTTGTGTGCAGTGCGTTTGCTCAGTTGGTAGAGTGCTTGCCTCGCATGCATGAAGCTCGGGTTTCAAATCCTGAGTTTGAATGTGTCTAACTGATGAGCCCTAATGAGGGCGAAACTCGAGTCTTGGACTTCTGGTTCTGTTGACTGTCATGGCTCTTGTGGGCTGCGACGTTGTTTGGCTGTGAAATTTATGATATATTTTTATGCTATTATATATATATATATTTTGTATATTTTTTAGAGGGAATTAGACCTGGAGTCTAAAGAGCAGAGTTTATTTTAATGTATTAGTAAATGTATAATACTTTTAAAA
Organism: Euprymna scolopes; assembly: GCF_053919585.1. Lineage (NCBI taxonomy): Eukaryota > Metazoa > Mollusca > Cephalopoda > Sepiida > Sepiolidae > Euprymna > Euprymna scolopes. Next base: position 37,472,164 of record NC_136503.1, read on the forward strand.
GAAAACAGTGCCCATTGTACTTTAGATATATGATAAGCTCAATAGATATAGGTATCCTAGAGCTATATTAATATTGAGTAAAACGATTCATAATTTGAGTTGATTTTTTGTTTTTCCTTTTGAAACTGATTTTTAATTCACAATTATGAATCGTTTTACTCTCTCTCTCTCTCTCTCTCTCTCTATATATATATATATATATATATATATATATATATATATATATATATATATATATATAATGTCATAGAGAGGCTGTCTCACTACATTGCAACTCTTCAGTATGGTTAAATGAGTAAGTGCTTCAAGCTGAGATTAAGAGAAGAGCAAATCTTAACGTTTATATATGCATTATTAGCAATATTATATTAGTCAAGTCTTGCATTCGTTTGAATTGTTGAGGGACCGCTTTCCTCTTTAATCAGTGAAAAAATATATAGAAATCTTTGTATTTGCCAAAATTCCAATTTCTTCAAATAATGCGGTGACTGGCTTTTAAGGAGTTTCTTTCAGCTGGATTCTCATCCTAGAAACATTGCCAGAGTTCTTAACAGCAAATTAGCAACAACAATTTAACAATTAACGTGGCTGCTAGTGCAGTGTCCTTATATAGGTTTCTGCATGGAATTTTCTTGATTATTCTTGATTGTTCATAAAACGTTCTAAATAGAATATTTTAATATTCTATTCATTTTTTAATAACACAGCCCATGTCACCAGTGATCTTGGTATAGTTCTAGATTTCGGATTTTGCTACAATACCCTGTGTCTGTGTGTGTATATATTGTTTGATATTAATGCAGTGTGTGGATATATATATATATATATATATATATATATATATATATATATATATATATATAGGATTGTTGAATTTTTATTTATTTTTTTATTAGCGATTAATTTCTTTTCTCTTTTACTTCGCTCCTTGAGCATTTATAAGAAAGGAGTTATTTGCCCTTTGTTTACATTTTTCTTCGCCCACATTTTTAGGACGTATTTACTTTTTTTATTTTATTTAAATATTAATTATTAATTAATAATTACTATGTGCATAAAAGTAAGTCATCTATAAATTCTTTTATGCACATAATAATTATTAATTAATAATTAATACTAAATATTTAAATATATATATATATATATATATATATATATATACACACACACACTGCATTAATATCAAATGATATAGATAGGTAGAGGACTGCATCAACAGACAGGTATTTTCTGATGGAATCATTTTTTCATCAACCTTAGCTGGATATCCGTCTTTCATTTTAGATTGGGAATGAAAGTCAATTAAAAGAGTTTATCAGAACAAGAGAGGAGAAAGTCATTTATTTTGACTGAGTATTAGTGGTGAAAGGAAGAGAAACTTAATTTTCGAAGGTGTTAAAAGTAACAATCACCCCCCCCCCCTGCTACACACCACACATGTTCTAGAAAAGAGGAGAAAGAATCAATAAGATCTTCATCACTAATATCATAGACAGTTGTCGTCTTTAATTTTTGCAGGTTTTCGGTTTTCCATGCAATTTTGATATTTCAACTGGTCTTTAGCGAACAAATCATGTTTACAAAGATTTTTTTTTTTTGTAAATTTTACTTGATTTCATTTTCCGTAGATTCCAATCGATTTCATTTTCCGTAGATTCCAATCGATTTCATTTTCCGTATCGATTTCATTTTCCGTAGATTCCAATCGATTTCATTTTCCGTATCGATTTCATTTTCCGTAGATTCTAATCGATTTCATTTTCCATAGATTTCAATCAATTTCATTTCCCATATTGATTTTATTTTCCATAGATTCCAATCGATTTCATTTTCCGTAAATGCTAATCGATTTCATTTTCCGTAGATTTTAATTTCATTTCTTATTAGTTAAAAGTGTTGATATCTCATTTTTGCTTTTTTCTAGAGAGCCGCCCTGTCATTCGATCCAGATGAAGGAGATGACGACCTGGAAAGTGAAGATGAAGAGATTGACGAATTGCCGGAGATTGACGAAATGACGGGTAAGGTGAAGAAGAGGCGACTGGGCAAAAATCCTGATGTCGACACAAGCTTCTTGCCTGATCGTGACCGAGAGGAAGAGGAGAACAAAATGCGGTAAGTTTGCCATCATTGCTAATCAGCAAATGTTTTGGATGCTTCAATGTTTTCGATCTGCATAACAGATTCTTGTACGCATTCACACAAACTTTTCCTCACTGTCCAACAAGGAATTTTGATTTTCTTATTAGTACATGTACAATGCTTTTCTTTTTTTAAAGTTTTTAATATTTTTTTGAAAAATCTATGTTACAGTATTTTTGACATGAAAAAAGGCGTATGATTAAAGAAAATTGGGAGTTTCTACTTATAGACACTGGTGATAGGAAGTAATCAATCAAATAAAGCCACGTTCTGCTATCAACCAATCAGAAATTGGAATTGTTCTATAAAAATATTGGATTTTTAGAATTCCCGCACATAATTTTTTCATGTAAACATGAGGAAGATCTTTTGCTTTTCGCCAGCAAAATTTTAAAGTCTGAGACTTATACAGAACAGCTACCCACCAAAATTTCATTTTCATCTCCAGGATTTTTACAGATTAACTACCTATCAAAAACTTTTCTGACATTAAACGTGGCTTTCAATTTTAAAAATCTATGCCTTACTATATCAAGTAAACACCAAATCCTTAGAAATTTTCAAAAGGTATTTGTGAATATATATTTTTTTGGTTTAGTCAAAGAATCAATTAAATTTTTTTTTTTTTTTAGTTGTTGTTTTCTCAACAGCACAAGTTGGTGGATCATAGGATGTATAGCAGTTATCCTCAAGTCATAAACCACAAAGAAGAGTATCTTAGCGTTAAGGAAAATAATCCAGGATAAGAAATTTGGTTCGATAACATTTATGAGCAGATAACACCAGTGCTGCATAAGCATCACCTCCTAACATGAACTGGAAAAAATACATGAGGACATTACGAAGGCTGCTGCAAAGAAGGTGGGTTCCCTCTGTCGAGCTAGCAGACTACTCGCACTTGAGAGTATCCTGTATCTTTACAAGGCCACCATTCGTCCATGCATGGAGTATTGTTGCCACATCTGGGCTGGTGCATCTACCACTAGGCTCTCCCTCTTGGATAGGGTCCAAAAAAAGGTTTGGGATCTAATAAAACCCACTTTGTCAACTAAGCTCCAACCCCTGTCTTATCGCCACAATGTTGCATCTCTGTGCCTGTTTTACAAATATTTTAATGGAATGTGCTCTGATGAACTCGTTGCACTCGTGTCCCCTCAGCGTACATACCCCGACAAATCTGCTTAGCAACAAAATCTCACCCCTTCACAGTTGAGGTCCCTAAATGCCAGAAAGCTTTCTGCTCTAATAGTTTCTTCCTGCGAATAGCTGGACTTTGGAATTCCCTTCCTGCTACCTGCTTCTCTGAGTTCTGATATACAGAAATTTAAATGTAATGTAAACCAACATCGTATTAATCTTTACTAGGCAGGGTTCCAAATAGTAGCCCCTTACGTCCAAGTAGCGATATGTCTTGTTAGGGATGAACGTGAGTAAAAAGAAACAAAAAAAACAGAGGGAAACCACCATTTCAGAAAAGCAGCCAAGAAAAAAGGGCTGAAAATGCAAATTGCTTCCTCCTGATGATGGTGTAGTGTTGGGTTCGAAAGTGGAGCCGTTAGCTACAAAGCACAAAAAATGTGTTGTGTAATAGAAATCTGCATTACCGAATCAAGAAGGTTTGTTTAGATTAAACTAAAAGAATACCTGTCTCAGGACAGGAAAATTTTTAATTCCTTGAACAGAATGGCATTGCATCACTTTTATGTCCTCTTACAAAGATAACAATTTATGATATGATGCTACTAAACTGTATGTCTAGAATCCTTATTCCGATTTTCATCAAAATCCATTACATGATTTTGATTCTAAAAAAATGTCTAAAATTTAAGTGCAGGACCTATCAGGTTGGCGACTCTTTTTTGAACCCTGTTCAGGAGTAAGAGACTAGTAGCAGATGCACCAACCCAAATGTGACAACAATGCTCCATACATGGGCGAATGGTGGTCTTGTAGAGGTACAGGATACTTTCAGGGGTAACTAACTTTCTAGCATGGTAGAGAGAGCCTACCTTCTTTGCAGCAGCCTTGGCAATGCTCTCAGTGTATCTGTTCCAACTCATGTTTCCTGTGAACATTAAGCCAAGGAGTTTGACAATACTTGACAGTATTGAATGTGACCATCCATTTTTGTCTCCATTCCACTACAGATTGGAGGTCTTCCTCTAGTGTTTCTGCCATTGCCTTAAATATGTGTTTGTTCGTTTTTCCTTCGTGTCTGTTATAGAGCATGGTATCATCAGTAAATATACCCGTTTCATCAGGGAGGTCATTTATGAATATTAGGAATAATAAAGGTCCAAGGATCAACCCAAGGTACACCTGCATTTATATCATATTGTTTAGATGTATGATCATTGAGAACAACCTGGATTCTTCTCTTATTTAAGAAGGATTTGATTATGTTAAGTATTCATCCAGTGATACCGTATGATCTGAGATAATCGTTGTGCCATACCCTGTCAAAAGCTTTAGTATATATCTAGGACTACTGCTCTCCCCTCCCCTGCTTTGTCCAGTGTATGGTATATAAGTTTGGAGATTACAGTTAGAATATCTGCTGTAGAATGGGCTTGCCTAATTCTATATTGTTTACACAAAGAGCACCAAACAACCTGTTACTACTTTGTCAACAGCTTTCTCTAGATACACAAAAGCAAAATACAGGTTCTTCTTCTTTGGGCATAAAATCAAATTTCATTTCATTTCATCTTTGCTCAACTAACTTTTTATTTGCTGTTCAATTATTCTCTCAATCATTTTTAGGACCTGATCCATCAACTTTAAGCCTACTCTTTTTTTTATGATCAGATCTGTCAAGTCTGTGATCATCTCAATGGTTGTTTCACTCATAAGTTCTCCTGTCTCGCCTTTCTTCATCTTACATGCAGTTTCCTTCTTTCTCAATTCTTATAGTTAGACCAGATACTGTTTGAGCAACTTCTAGATTTCCATGATTCCATAAAAACTCAATATTCAACAATTTATTATAGTGACATTTTAAAACATTCCTCTAGTCATGTTCATTTGTTGCTAACAGTCCATTGTCATTTCAAATGCATTCCTCTCCAACAATATCGTTATTTGTCTTTGCAATCTGTTTAGATATCCTGAATACTTTTGGTCATCTCTTCATAATGTGTGTGTGTGTGTGTGTGTATATATATATATATATATATATATATATATATATCTTCATAGTATATGGAAATCTGACTTCTTCATTTTCACTTTTCTTTGATGCACTTCTCAGTTTTCTTATTCTGCCACCATGTCATCCTATGGTTGGAGGGCCTTTCTAAACACCTGCAAATTTAATCTATCTCCAACAGTGTACCTTTCAGCATCTATGACACTTGTGGACTTGATAACCAAACATTCCACCATTTGATCTATAAACTTTCATTTCACATATTCTTCATCCAACTTTTACATCTTTCTCCTTACCAATGAGCTTTCTTCAGTATAAAATTGCAAATGACTGGTTTCTACTGTGTCACAGTTTCTTCACCAAGTATTACTTTCACATCAGTAAAGGGCTTTCTGTCTCTTTTCCTAACAAACAATTAATCTGCTTGAGTTTCTGCCGTAGCAGATTCATACATGACAAAATGGTTTTTCCTTTTTGCTAAGATTAGTATTAGCAACCAATATGGCTATTACAAGACCAAATTCTAAAATATTTTTTTCCTTCTGTATTCCTATCACCATATCCATTTCTTCCACACACACTTTCAAAATCACCAGATGTCTTTCTTAGAGTATCATTCAAATTTCCTGCCAAAGCAAATACTTCCTTCTCATCAACAGCAAGTACTTCCTTACTAGTTACTGTAATGTCAGTCATCAAACTCATCTTTTGCAATTCCACTTAAAATTACATTGTGGTGCATGAACAGATATGCAAGCCGTGAAAACGTTCTCACCAACCATCAACTTCATCAACATGATTTGCTTACTAACACGATTAACATCAAACACTTTATTTACTCATTTGTCTGCAATAAAAATACCAACATCACTTGTTACCGTTTCCTTTCTCAACTTTTAGCCTTTAACCCTTCATCTAACAGCTTCTCATACGATATCTTCCTCAATAGCTGAATCTGATACTGCTTCTGCAACTTCCAGATTTTCAGTTCCTTGAAAACTTAGTATTCAAAAATTTCTCATAGCAGCATATCCAAATATCCTTGTCCTTTTCATTTATTTCTAACACTGCATTGTTATTTCGAATGCACTTCCCTCCAATGTCTGTATTTGCCATCTTTTTAGCTATTTTGAACACTATGTTTATTTTTTAATCAGTTTATAGTAAATCCATCTTTCTCGAGCTCCTTCTTGACTTTAGATATTGTCCTTCTCTTTGCCTTCAGATACACATTCTTATTCACTAAATCTTTTATCCACCGACTCCTTCATTTCCACTTTTCTTCCAAAAGGGAAACTTCTAAACTTTCTCAACTTGAAACTATTACTTCCTCATCTCTAAAGAGCTTTCTGATACTTTGCCAGGCATAAAACCAAACTGCGTTTTATCTATGCATATCTGAATTCTTATTTGTTTTTATGAACTGATTTGTCTAGTTTGTGATTATCTCAATGCCTGTTTCAACTTTTAGCCTTTAAGCCTTCATTTAATAGTTTCTCATACCATATATTTCTCAATTCTTATAGCGGGATCTGATACTGCTTCTGCAACTTCCAGATTTTCACAGTTCCTTGAAAACTTAATATTTAACAATTTCTCAGAGCAGCATATCCAAATATCCTTCTTGTCTTTTTCATTTGTTTCTAACACACTGCATTGTTATTTCGAATGCACTTCCTCCGATGTCCATATTACACGATTAACTTCAACCACTTTATTTATCTATCATACCTGCCAGTATCGTATATCTTTATAAAACTGCTATTCACCCATGCATCGAGTATTGCTGCCACATCTGCTGTGGTGCACCAGCCACTAGCGTCTCCCTTTTGAACATGGTACAAAAAAGAATTTCTGACCTAATAGGTCCCACACTGTCTGTTAAGCTCGAACACCTGTTGCATCACCAAAGAGTTTTAAAACGATTGTCACATCTCAGTTTTACAAGTACTTCTGCAGAATGTGCTCTGATGAATTTACTGCACTCTTACCCCTGCAACAAACGAAAATACCTTCAATCCACCTCTTCATTTATGAGGTCTCCTAAACGCCAAAGATATCTTAGCCTTTATATCTCAGCTTCCTTTGACTGTTTGCCTTTGGAATTCCCTCCCTGCTTCCTCAACCGTATCCATGAGCAGAAATTTAGATGTAACATGAATATACATCTTGCTACTCAGCTCCCCCCCAATAAGGTTGCTCCTATAAATCTGTATTTCATCACAGCAGGCTCTTAGATTTCTGTAGCAATATGCCTTATTTTTTACCCATCATTCTGTAATAACAAATACCAACACTTCCTATTACTTTTTCAATCCAATACAACCTATAATCCTGCATTCTTTCGCCACAATCTTTCTAGTAAGCTTGTTGACACAACAGATGTCTACACAAAAGCGCAAAACATCTCACCAAACGTTCCATACAAGTTGCCAATATTTAAACTACATCACTTGAAATACAATCAATATTCTTATTCATTTATTCAATTTGTTGTTTTTTTTTTTCTTCCCAGAGAACAGCTTCGTCAAGAATGGGTTGCCAAGCAGGAAAAAATAAAAAATGAAGAAATTGAGATCACGTACAGCTACTGGGATGGTTCAGGTCATCGGCGCCAAGTGAAGATGCGTAAGGGGAACAGCATTCAACAGTTCTTGCAACGTTGTCTGGAGAATCTACGTAAAGAGTTTAATGATCTCAAGTCCATCACAGTCGATCAGTTGATGTACGTAAAAGAGGACCTGATCATCCCGCATCATTATACGTTCTACGATTTTATTGTGACAAAAGCAAGAGGCAAGAGTGGTCCGCTGTTCAATTTTGACGTTCACGACGACATTCGTCTGATAAACGATGCCACTGTCGAAAAGGATGAATCTCACGCGGGCAAAGTGTGTTTGAGAAGTTGGTATGAACGAAATAAGCACATCTTCCCCGCTTGTCGGTGGGAACCGTACGATCCTGAGAAGAAATGGGATCAGTACACCGTGTCGGATAAGAATGCAGCAAGAATTACAGTCAAATAAATTGTCGTGAATCATGTATAAGAAAACAATTTCTCAAAATTATAACAGAACTCAAATCAAGACAGTAGATCTTGGACAAATAGAGCTTTATCAATAATAAAAACTTAATTTTACTGCAGTTTCACAGCCTGTCTAATTGTCAGAAGTGTTAGAATTATATTTAAACATATTTGAATAAAATTGTAATACGATTAATGATTGGACTAGTACTGAAACTGCAGTAAAATGTTAAGCTAAGTACAATTCATTATCTATTAGATAAAGGGCAAATGTCTGTGTGTATGTTTGTATGTCCAGCTAAAAGTCAAAAAATACTAACCAATGCCCCATAAAATTTATATATTCTTGATTGCCATTGCGTTGGATGAATAATATCTAAAATTAAAAAAAAAACTGATTAATTTCTTGGGGTAGAAATGTCGCAGAATCTGCTAGGGTGGGAGGGGGTAAAATTTAATTGTATCTCGATGGTATCTTTTGTTTGTGCGTACATTTCTTTACACTTCCCTTGAAAACGTTGGAAATGAATATATTTATTAGAAAGAAAAAAAAACAGTATTTTGTTGTATTATTTTATACAAGGAAATCTACTCAACATTGCCCAGAATAGGAAGTTGTCTATAGTAATCAAAAGTGCTCAATATTCTAAGTAGTGCTGTAACATAGCGGGGTGTGTACAGCACCAAAACATACTGTATAGCAGTCTATATAACTTGTATCTAAAACAGGAGTATATCTATAGACCACAGTTTCTGTTGAAATGGCTGTATCATATACGGACCGTATCATCTAGTATGTACATACATACATATCTCTGTGATGTATGTATAATCTTACCTCTTAACTGTATGTATGAAATATATACTTCTGTTTGTCTTCTATGTGAGTTTACACATATTTAAGTTCTATGTGAGTGCGTAGAATTAGTAAAATTTGTAAATTTTGTCAACAGTTATTCCTCGCGATATCTCTTGGAGAGCATCCCACAACTCATCTTTGCTCTTAAATTGGCATCCACTTGCATAGAGGCATCGCTTCATGATACTCAAAAGGTTCTCAATCGGGTTCAAATCTGGTGAATTTGCAGGCCACTTCATCTTCCATAAGCCAGAGAACCCCAGTTGTTGCAAATACTCTTTGCTTTTGTTTGCTGCATGCGAAAGAAGCATTATCCTGCATAAAAATAATAGTTCTTCTGAACATCAACATTTGCTCTCCAGCCAAAGTGGTTCAAAGTGTTCTTTCAGAAAAGCTATGTAAGTATTTGACGCCATTTTTACGCCTTCTGGGACTTTCCATGTGCCAGCTAAAGTACTGCCGATAATCCCAGCCCAAATCATTATCCCACCACCACCTTGTTGGCGTCTTAAATGCTGATAAAGATGTCGTCCATCTAGAACCCATCCTTTGCTCCAGCCATCTGAGCCATCAGGAGTGACACGCACTTCATTCGTAAACAAAACTTTGGAAAAATCCGTTTTCATGTTGTCCTCTGCCCATTTCAATCGGTTTTGTATGTGATGTTGCTTTAATGAAGGTTTTATCACAGGTTAAACAGACTTTGCCACTTTTTTCAGAAGGTGACATCGAGTACTTTTTGAGACATTCTTCAATCTGGCTTGGTTAAAAATTTCTCGACTTGTCTGCCCAGGGTTCTTAACAACTTCACGTTTAATTTGGAGTAAAGAACGGCATGAAACAACTTTAGATTTACTTTCATCAGCTCTCTTACGTACCTTTGTAGGGTCCTTGACAAAGTTTTTTCACAGTTTGATGGTACCTTCCTATCATTTTCGATAGTTTGAGGGTAGTTTTACCTTTCGCTAGCTGTTCTGTAATAGTACTCTTTTCAGAACTACTCAAACCACTTTTACGACCCCTTTTATTGATGAAACAAACTGCCTTGTTAATAATTTGACACACCTCAAATATTGTGGATTCAGCAATTACAATGGCAAGTTGTTTACATTGCGCAGAACAGTACGAAATTTTCGCAGTATGCACAGCTCAGCATTGCCAACGTTTCCGAAGCCTTTGATACGAAACTACTGGTAAGTTTCTGAAACTGGTAGAAAAATGTTATCTCGTTAATAATTTGACAGGCAGTGTATATATTGCACTTCTATATTATACAAATGGAAGAAATATTGCATTTCAAGTATAACAAATGGTACCTACGTAATTGTCATGTCGAAAATAGTAACATATCCAAAAATTACAAAAAATGATAAAGTAAAAAAATAATTATAAATAAATAAAAATGTTTTCGATAAAGTTTATATGGGAAAAAATTTTGTCCGAAATTTTGGATTGCGTTCATCATGTGATATAAGCAACAGAACTTAATTATCTCCACTGTCATCTGTTCTTTTATTGTTTTTTTTTAGTAAGCATAATATAGTGATTTTGCTTCCTTTCACAAATAATTGTTTGTTTTTTTTTCTTAATTTTTGGATTTGTTACTATTTGAGACCTGGCAATTATGTAGGTATCTTTTTTTTTTTTTTTTTACTTGAAATTCAATATTTTTCGTTTGTATAATATAGAAGCACCATATATATATATATATATATATATATATATATCTGTGGAAATATTCTTTGTTCACTTATATTTCCTTTTTATATATACCAATCCTTATTTAAGAAGCTCAATGTGATTACAGAGCATATAATGAATGAATGATAAATCTATATTCCAAATTTCATGATGTTGACCATCTTACAATTTATTCTTTTAATCCAGTTGAATTGTAAGTGTCAACTGTAATTTGAAATATAGACTTTTGTCATTCATTCTTATATATATATATATATATATATATATATATATATATATATATATATACACACACACACACATCCCATAGGTCACAAGTGTTCTGTAATTTTGCATTTTCCTTAACTGTTTTTACGCCTGTATTTATGATATTTTTCCTTTAAAATCCTGTGTTCTTCAGTAGCAGTTAATTGTTTTTTTCTTCTCTGAAATATTCGATTACTTAAAGGTGTTTTACATCGGTTTGTTTAATTATTAACAGTATTAACATTTTATAAATAAAATGGTGTAAAATTCAATATAATTAATTGCATCACATCGTCTCCATAGAGACTCACTTTTGTGATTGGTTGATCATTAAACAAGCGACTCTCCATAGTTTTCTTTAAATACTGAACAAACTTTTGGGAGGACCTCGTTTCTTTTCAAATGTGACAAACCCTAATATAACAATAATAAATTTGGATTATCTTTACTACAGCTTCACAGGACATCAAAAGAGGATGAATAAAAATTTTATAGAAGAGTAACATTTATAGCGAGATACATTTCTTCCACTGCTATTAGTGTGGTCTGTGGATCAGCACTGGATGTTAGTTACTGGGATTTCAGTTTTGAATCTTGTTAGTCAGAGATTAAACATATCTGGGAAATATATATAATGCGATGTGTGTGTGTGTATATATATATATATATATATATATATATATATATATCTATCTTTCCCAGTTTAAGAAGATTTTAGTTGACAACACATCTATACTTGGACAAACCAATTTGCCAATTCTAATGGTCAGTGGTAGCTTCTAATTATGCAGTCAAAATTACCTGAATATTACTGAATTATTAAAAAAAAACAACTTTAATCGTGTTAGCAGGTGCAATATTGCAGCCATCTTATTTAAATCGAAACAGAAAATTACCTCCCTTTTGAACTCTTCTGTGTCTTACGATCATTTTCATCAAATTCTATTTTTATTTTCTACCTTATAGATTTTCCTAATTTTTGATAAAATCATCTTAAAAATATGAGGAATACATAGATATCATTGTTTTCAGATTAAATTCAGTTTTACGATTTCCGAAATTTCGTCCTAATAGTGTAGAAGCGCCAAATCTTTTAATATTCTTTAATCTATGTTGATTACACACGCACGTACACACACACACGCGCGCAGACACACACATTACTAAAAATTAGGATGGTGTTGCTTGTCACAGCGCACAATTATCTTAACAGAGAACCATCTAAGGTTGTACTTGCACAATTCAAGATACAGCATCCAGAGTCTGATCGTTAGAAATTTTAAATTATCTTCAAATAAAAAACCCCCAAAAACGAAGGATGAAATACACTCCTGAGGAACTACAGTAAAAGTGTTCATATATTTATTATCGTTATAAAGCTCTGAAAGATATCGTCATTTGTGTGTAAGAGATCGGCTGCCTGGATTCGACTCTATTCAAATTTTGAGAAGTTGATTTTGACATTATCATATATGACTATTAAAATCGTATCTTGTTTGTTTGTCTCCATGCACAGTGGATGACATCATTCATTGAAACAGAGAGGGGAGGGGAACATCCTTTAGAGTTACGGATTGTCTACAAAATGAACTGTCTAGAACCATGAGTGGTTTGATATATACATACATAAGCGTTAGTATTTATCGAAACTGTCATCTGTATAAAATCACAAACTAAAAAGTACATCTGTATTTTATATAAACATTCATTCACCTTTTTTTCTGTGTATTTTGTAAATAAAATATCAATTTTTATTTTTAGGTTTTGCTTTTTTTTTTCTGTACTAAAACAACATTTTTTGCCAAAATATTTATGTACTGATCATTAGGCTATGACAACAGCATATTTTTTCTATTGTTTTGACTCTCAAGTATATATCCGACACAGTTAATCAACCGAGAACCATATCACTATATATAAAAGCATATAAAATATACAGATACACACTCGAGAGTCAAAACAATGAAAAGAATATGCTGTTGTCATAGCCCTACTGATCAGCTTGCTAAAAAAATCCAGGGAGTCATCTTTAATATTTTTAATCACTTTTTTGCTTTCCAACTTTTCTGTTTAAAGGATACGTATTGTCGCTTAAGATAGGGAAGGGGGGGGGGGTAATTGTCGATATACAATTTTGAATGCTAAACTTGTTTGATGTCTGCTCTTAGTAAATTGCTATCTGCTCACAAAATAAAAGACATTTAAATTCTTAAAAAAAGTCCAGCTCATCAATCTTCAAATTGTTGAATCTACTCCAAATTCATGTATATTTTTATGGATATTTTGAGAAAGGGGTGGAGGGGTTCGTGGTTAAAAACCTAACAAACAAAAAGAGACGATTGCTTGTTTTAGTGAGAAGCAGGATTATATAGCAACATGGCCATACTTATATATAAGGAACACCTTGTATGGCATGAATTAAAGATTGGGTGCATTAGGTAAACATACACAATCGAAGTATTCAAAATAAACAGGAAAACTGACATTTTCATATCAGGCAAAAATAATAGAAAATTATTGAATAAAAATATTAATCAGTTTTATGATATACCAGCAGGGACACCAACGTTGTCCAGCATTGAATGAGGAGCCATGAATGTACCACACTTCTAATACTTTTATTGTCATCAAAATCGGTGAAATTGTCCATTTTCCAATCAAATCCATTAGTTACTTGCTTTAGTTGGGGACTCACCGCAGTGCACGGGAAGGAAGTCTCACATGCCTCCTGCAGTGATTTAATTCACAATATATTGTCTATATTGCACTGTAGAGAATCTACTGTTGATTTTATAAAATTACTTTTATATATAATGGCTTAAATTAAAGTTTAAAATACATGTCAAGTATCACGCTTTAATTGTGCTCTAAGCAAATACTTGTTTCGAATGCGCCCCTGTCTTATGAAAGAATCTACTGTTGATTTTATATGCTGAGCCATCTTCTGCTTATGCAGTGATAAAACTTCTCAAATGCTCTTGTAACATTAGGTTGTATAATAATGTCAAAATCAGGTTGTTCCTTCTTTAATTGAATTTTTTCTACTTTTAATACTTATCAGAGGCATTCTGATACAAAACCTATTTAAGAACACTCCCAGACACAAAGTACATTTGTCTGAAATTTAAAAAAAAAAAAAAATCAATCCAACCGTTTATGAATATACAAGGAATAAATTGACATACATGCAGACACACACAAAGTGTCTTTTTATATATAAGTAGATATTTCTGATTATCCATTAATATAAACACATTTTACTTCTTTAAAAATGGAAAACAAGGGACATAAGTCATTAAATACGTTTGTGCCAATTGATAAGTGGAAATCTCTATTATATAAATATATATATATCTACGATTCTAGAAAAGTCACTTTGTGTTTGTGTGAGTTCCTTCCTTATAGGTTCCGAAACAGCTGAGCTCATCTTATGCAAATTTCACACAAAGGTAATTTATCTGTCTGACAGTGTTCTTAGATATGTTTTGTACAGAAATTTGTCTGATAAGAACCGAAAATCGAAAACATCTGTACCGGGATGTGCTGAAGAGTGTAGTGATCCCCTGGTGCAATCAGGTGGCCGCTGGCAGACCCTGGGTGTCGCAGCAGGTCTTAGCGCTGGTTCACGAGTCCAAAGAGACCTACACTTGGCTTCAGAAGGAGGGATATGACTTTGTACCCTTCTCTCACTGGCCCCCACTCCTCCCTCAACCTGAACTCGCTGGACTACTTCGTATGAGCAGAATATCAGATACAAAACGAAAACTATGGAATCAGATCAATTTCAAATAGCATCAGATCCGTTTTTTTGCAGGTTTACTCTTCAGATCTAGCATGTTCTTTCTATGTCGATGTGTATTAACAGATCAACCTAGTGAATGATGTGGATCTTTACTACGGATTATATGCAGCATAATTGCATTGAAATAATGGTTCTGATTAGATCAACAATGTTAAGCTTGACAATCAGGATCACCTACTTCAAGAATTTCCCTCAATAACTGAAAATACTTGTTATAAATACATTCGTCGGTTTTTACTCAACTTACCAAAAACCTTGATACCAACAACAAGGGAACTGTTATTCTACTTAATAATTATCCTTCAGTTATTAAATAGTTGCTAAAAAAATCAAAAAAATCTCTGCATCTCAGTACAAAACATAATCACATTGACACAACACAGTGGTTCTTGTTAGATCATCAAAGTTAAGCAAGGTTGAGCCTGGGTAATCATTTGGGCATACCAATATAGGAATATGTCGACACATCCCTGCAAAAACCTAATGTCGTCATCTCTGACCGGGATATACATGCGACTGGAGACTGCTTATGAATTTAATATCCTTTGAATACTTCCTCCTTCAAAAGAAGTTGGTTCGACCTGCTTAGAGTGAATGCCGTGAGTATCACACTATAGAGAGAATATATTTTGCAGATCACAGTGCTGGGATGCATGGAGACCAGTTGAAAATGCCACAAACAGGTCATTTTGCAATGGTATTACTCTGCTATAGACTTTTTAGTCACTTATTAAATAAATAAATGAATAAAAAAAATGAAATAAAAGCAAAAAAAAAATTTTTTTTTGTTTATTTTCAGAAGTAAAATAATTTCTTAAGATCCATTTGAAAAAAAATGGTCATCCGTTTGTATTCTTAAAAACAAAACAAAACGAGTAAAAAAAACAAAAAAAAACAAAAAAAAAAAACAGAACAAAAAAAAAAAACCCAAAATACTAAAAATGGGTTAAGAGAAAGGATTAGTTGTGTATTTACAAGAGTTTCTCAGCTGTGAAGATAAATATGAAATTTCCTAACATGAAAATCACTTCATGTGCATCACAAACGCGTCTCTGTCATGTGCAATTAGAGAATATAAGATTTTAATGACGCTATCAGCACATGTTTAAGAGAATATGCTTAAAATTTACGTCTCTCTAATTTGTCTATAAAAAAATGTTAGCCGAAAATGTTTATAAACATTTTTTAAATTTCCATGATCGCAAATTTATAGAACGCTCTGGATATATATATCAGTAAATTCCAGATGGAAACGATATAGAATGATCTTCATGGAGTTCAAAATAGATTTCGTAGCCAAGTAGGGGGATGCCCTTTTCTTTTCCCTGCAACTTCTTTCCCCACAGAAGAAACGTTAGCCTGTCTTTGCTTTATCGTTATTTTTATGGCAAGTGCTTGTCTGAAATCCAATCTATGCCCCCCCACCCCTCTGTCAAACTTTCCTGAAAAACACTCATCTAGCTGAAACCACTATAAAAAATTTCTTCCACTTTTTATCTGTGCCTAAACCTGAATGTGGATTCCATCAACAGAGCTTCTTTTTTAGACCTGCATGTCTATGGAACTGTTCTGTTTGCCTGCTTTCCAGCTGACTACAATGTGGTTGTCTTCAAGTTCAATGTAAACAAGTTCTTGATGAGCCATCCTTTTAAATAATCCAATTCACCAAATTTCCGCTACTAACGATTATTACAATATTGTCCCATTGACTACCATACACTGAATAACTCTTATCCTCTAATGGCGTCCAAGCCTTGATAAGTGGTGACTATGCAGTAGAGCTCAATGTCAAGGACAGAGCAATTTTGAGAAGAGTATAATGGAAAAACTTAAATTATCTAAAAACGTTCCACTATTTTTATTTCCAAATGACTTAAAACCTAAACAAATCCGTTTAAAGCAGCACGTTACCTACAATGCATTTTAAAAACTTCATATATTCTTCAATTGCCGGTGTCTTAAACACGACTCCATATTTCCTTTCTTATTCTCTTTGTAATTGATGGCTTAACTTTAAGAAAAACAGGTGCTTCTTGAGATAATAAACCTTAGAAACTATAGTAACTCCAATTCAAATTGTTGCTCAAACTTGATCTTGTGTAGAAAAGTAATGTTCAAGTCTTAATGAAAATAAACAGCTTTATTTTATTGCTTTTCATGATTATTAAAGATATTCAAATTTTCTAGTATTAAAAAAAAAAAGAAAAAAAAAAGAGACTTTCTAAATGACTACCATCTTAAACGTTTACACAAAAGAAAGTCAAATTAAAGCAGTAATCGGCAAGGGGAGATAACCGATTTAGTTAAGTCTTCAAAATGGCACTACCAGCTATGTACGTTTAATGTATTTATTTGCTTCCCCACCAAAGTAAATTAGGCACAAGGCCGTTTTTAATGTGGGGTAAAAACCAGCTCCCCTAAAAGTAGGAAAAAAGGGGGCACTCTGGTTACCAAAAATAATAATTGTCCCAGTATAGAGGGTTTCCCCTCCATTGACTGGTACAAATTATCTTAAGTGCAACATCTGCAGAACAGATACTACACTTTGATCCCGGCCCGAAGGCCAAGAAGCCAGCTATGTAGGTTTAATGTAATTGCTGAGGATTGTTATCCAAAAAAGAACAGATATACATACTACCAAGCAGCAAGATCCTACCCCTTTATTGTTGAGGTTTCTTGATGCCAGAAAGCCTTAATTAACTCTTAATAATTTCTCCTCTCGGATGACTAAACTTTGGAATTGCTTTCCTATTTCCTACTTCACTGACTGTACTAAGATGAAGTTTAAATGTAATGTTAACAGACATCTCGTTTCTCCCCAGAGTCCCCTATTAAACATGATACCAAATCATAGCCCCTTACGTCCAAATGGCAATATGCCTTGTTTGTGGGTGAAAAATAGTATATATATATATATATATAAAAAACATGCTTCTATCATTTATGACAGAAATCTCAGAACATAAATGCTGATATTGCATTCTGCAATCGCTGACTGAAATAAAGCAGAAATGTAGAATTGCAATATAAGATTCCACTCGTGAAAGATAAAACACTGATAGTCACATTAAAATAAGTATAAACAATCTAGTTTGAGTGATAAAGTAATTTTCACAAAATGATGCACTGCAATAAAAAGTGTAATCTGAATAAAATAAACTTAAAACAGTGCTTTATATCGAATGAGCAAAGCGGGACAGACTATCAAATTGCATGATTAAAGTCACTTATAATAGAGTTACTTAAAATTGTACGTTTGGACAGTCATAAGAATATTTTATGATTGTTCGTTTGAACATGAAACAAAGTCAAACTATCATGGTAAGTGATTTTTCTTACATATTTTGACAATTTTTTTTCATCAGGAGTAAAAACTATGAATTTTACAATGAACAGTATAACAAATATCATATGCAACAAATAATGGATTTGCTTGTGGCAAAAAAAAAAAAAAAAAAAAAATGAATAAAAATAGTAATGTTCTAGAAAGATTTACTTTGTAAAACAATTTAGAAGAGAAAAGAAAGATTTTTCAAAAAAAAACGAAAGAAAAAAAAAATCAGTGAAAAGAAATCAAAAAAGAAAAAAACCCAGCAAGACTTGAACGAAATACGGAGGTAAAAAAGAATAAAGCAGATAAAAATAAACAAATTTCAAATCACTAACATCTTTCGGTGAATCAGAAAAACAAGTGACTCACAAGTTTGCAGCAAACAGAGTCAGATAAAAAAAATTTATATAAAAGAAATAAATAAATAAATATTACATAAATATATTTTTTATATTAAAAATAAATTCCAAATAGTGAAATAAATAACATTTTATTATTTTATGCAAAAAATAAGTATAACACAAATTTTTTTATCTGATGCTGTTTACTGCGGACTTTGAATCACCTGTTCTTCTGATTCATCACATCTTATCTGAAAGGATAAGTTAAATTTCTTTTTTTTTTTTTTTTTTAATGTAATTTTACTTGTTATGCAAATCTTGATCGATACAAAATATAATGATAGCTAATAAAAGCGCAGGTTTATTTCAGTAATTTGTCTAAACTCATCTCTCAACTTTTAACATTAGAACAACAGCAACATAATATTCAATTAAATTCTTACAATGAATCAAGTGGCAAAATATTGACTTAGCATATATCATTGCCATGAAAGCATTCTTCTTTGACTTGAAGATATGCAAGAAAGATCAAGTTCATGCTGGTACAAGTGTTAAGTTCATCGAACACGTATAAACTTGTGTGTTTTGGTGCTTATTTAAATTAAATTATTTAAAAAAAAAAACTAAATTGCATAAAATATTTATGATGCATATACTGGTCACGGAACGAAGAAAAAAATCACGCAATTTTGATCAAGTTTTTCTTTTTGTTTTTTGAAAATAGAAAATTATTTTTTTAATAATTTTTAGTGATTGTAATATGAAATTGTAGCTGATTTTGACCTTGATAATTCAAATTGAGTTGTCTGCCCTTATTAAACATGGATCAAAATATAACATTTCAGTCATAAAATTTGATTTTCTTAAGACAAAAGCAAATGAAAAAAAAAACAAAACAAAAAAAAAAAAACTACTCGATCAATTTACGTAGTTTTTGGAATATGACATCTTTGTTCCATATGTACATACATCGCAAAGTTTTTTTTAAATTTTTTTTTTTAAAGATTTTTATGTATTTTTTGTTTTTAAAATAGGTTTAATCTATACTCCTATAATTTTTTTTTTTTTGTATTGATATTCATATTAAAAACCCTTTTTTCTATGTATTTAAAAAGAAAATATAACCTTGTTATATATGGGCCATGAAGTTGCATTCATCTGCAAAAGATCTAGCTAAGTTGCATAATCTTTTAAACATTTATTTGAATTAATTTCCTATTAGTTTTTTTGGTTTTCTTACAGGATGATCATCTTAAGATAGCTATTACATGTAATTATATTCATGCAGATATTCTATATGATTTATACTTATGTAATATCTGCATAAAAAGGTTATAGTAAACACAAACCTCCTTCTATATATATATATATATATATATATATATATATTAAGTAATGTGATTTATAATTTAAAATTTAAAAATCAAATTTTAATTAAATTAAAAATCCGTTTCATAAGGAACAACAACAAAATCAAATATATATTTGTTTAAAAACTTTTGTCTATTAAACTCCTGTCAGTTTTTGGTCTACAGACATGAAACTTAATATATAGGGTATTCAGAACTAATGCAAAACTTTATATTGGGCTTTAGACGGGGAAAATCAATACAAAAGTGTGAAAATTAAAAAATAAATAAATAAATAAAAAAATGGAATTTGCCAGGTGAAGGTTGAATGACAGCATTACAAATATGCATGCGTAACGTAATAGCTATTGTTTCTTGTTTTATTTTTTTAGCCATGCAGCAAACATGTTTTCATAGCTCAGGCATTAACATCAAAGAAAAAAGTGGTACTTGTACAGTTTAGTCAAGACATTAAAAAATGAAAATATTGAAAAAAGATTATATTGCACGTATCCTTTAGGGAACAAAGTTCTCCAAAAAAATTTAAAAAATTCACTTAATTTCATCAAGTAGTTTTTTTTTTACATCGAAAAAACAATTTGTTATGATACCGAGCAAAAGGTTCGATTTTTAGGAAGCAAAGTTAGAATTAAAGATGGGAAGGGAGCGTCGGCATTTTACATTGACTTATCTCCCCGTGGCGTGTTGTTCAGCTTCAGCAAATTTCACAATGGCCGACTTCAACGCGCTCTCATAAGAACGTGTTTTTCCGCTGTAAAAAAAAAAAACTACTCGATCAAATTAAATGAAATTTTTTTTCTCGGGGATCTTAAGTCCAAAACAGATACGTACAATATAACCTTTTTTTCAATATTTTCATTTTTGAATGTCTTGACTAAACTGTACAAGTGCTGAAAATGTAAATTATGAGCAAAACATTTTGGTTTCAATTCTTGGTGGTGGCACACAAGCCATTTTTTTTTTTTTTTTTTTTTACTTTTTATATCATTACTATATATTGAATCCAATATAATAATAAATACAAAATCTGCATTAATTAAAATATTATGTTTAAGCATATTTTTTAAGACTGAACAGTGCCGAGTTTAGATTATATATATATATATATATATGAAATTTATTACTGTGAATCCAGAATGACTTTACATATTGTTTCAGCTAGGGAGAAATCCTCAAAAAGAGAAAGAAATATCCGACTAGCTTCGTCAGAAATCATAGATGGACTCCATCTATGAATTCTGACGAGGCTAGTCGGATATTTCCTCCTCTTTTTGAGGACTTCCCCCTAGCTGAAACAATATGTAAACTCATTCTGGACTCACAGTAATAAATTTCCTATATATTGCTCTGGCTACACATTGAGCACTCTAGTACGTTTTTTTCCCCACTGATAAATAAATATACAATTATTGCCAAATTCACAAAATACATTTTGGAAATATTTCATTTGATCCCCCCATGTTTTGGCAAATTCATTATTTTTTTTAATTCATTTTTCGTTCACTTTTGCTGCTTTTAACTAAATTAGACAATTTGTTGCAAAATTATATCACATACAGCATAATCACGTTAAATCACTGCAGTTAAGCAATGTTGAGCCTAGTCAGTACCAGATGAGTGACCATTTAGGAAATAGCAAATGCTGTATGTAGGACATTGACACCTCCCTGTAAGAGCTGCAAAAAAGCTTAATGTCCTTATCTCCCCTGATGCGATTGGAGATAGCATGTGAATTTCACACTCTATGAAACTTCCTCCTTTGGAGGAAATCGGTTCAACCTACCCAGTTATTAAACCTACAGATTCCTACCTATTTTATAATTTTTATATATAAAATTTTAGATCTTTTAGTTATTTTTTTTTTTTTAGACAAATTACAAAAACAAAATCAACGTACTTTCATTAGCTAATATTATATGAGCATTTATATATATATGTATATGAGAAATGTATGGTTTTATGAAATATGTCCAAAAGAGAGAAAGAAAAAAAAAGATTTAAAATGATTTTTTTTTTTTTTTAAAATTTTAATAAAATCAAAAAACTTATTTTGGACGAAAACAAAACAGAAAAATGCTCGGATGCAATGTGTAACTGTGTATACCAAAATCATTTTTTTTTGTAACAACCGATTCTGGAATGTATATACATATGCTTCTTATATCTTTATTGGACTGAATGAAGCCTGCACATGTGAAATAAAAACTTGGTTGATGATGCAGGTTTCCAAAAACGCATAGCCCTAAATAGAAAATGATGTAAGAGACATGGAGTAATAATTTTTTTTCTCTTCTCTTTTTGTATATTCAATATATGACATTAATGTGCGCAAGTCTTTCACCAACTACAGAAAATATTTCAAACATAAACATGACACTGAAATTGTGAGACAGATAAACTAACCATGAAACATACCTTAATAGGCATAGTGTAAAAAGTTACAAAAAGGATAAGACATTTTTCAATGAAGGAAACAGAAAATAAATAAATTCATATATATATGATTGAAAATGACAAAATAGAGAGAAAACAAAATTTCTAAACATCTTAAGATATTTTGCCAAAAAGAATAGCTTCATTGAAGAGAGGAAATGAAATAAGACACAAATATATTGGTTAATTGTTCATGACTTCAGCCTTTACCCATATTACCATTTGTCACTTATTGAATCAATAATGTGAGCGAGTGTGTGTATATAAAATTATTTTTTTTAATGTATTTTATTACATATATGTTTAAAAAGAAAATAATTTATTATATGGCTCTATAAAAATTCTCTTGAGCACTATTATATTAAATACCAATGTATACCAACAAATACTGTATTATATTAACTTTGTGTTAAATTTATTATTTTATATCTGTGATGATGCCCTTGATAAGGTGAAATGGTATATTGATAAAACAGCTTTGCATCTAACACCGATTTAAGGCTTTCATATTAATTTTTCTACATCCGCACGCGAGATATGAGTGCTATCAGAGATGTGAGCACTGTATTTAAAATAATCATTTATAACTAATACCATTATAACTATCTACCAAAAAGAATTATATTTAGAAGGATGATCATATATCAATATAATGATAAATCAACTTTTCAAAATCAAGACAGATCTTGCATGCACAAAAGGTTTGCTGTTCTTATAAATAAAACTTTATAACAATGATCAGGTCTACTGCAGTAAAAGCCTTAAATCTTTAATTATTACTGTCCCTCAATCACGAGGATAACAATTTTGACTTATTAGTTAGTATCAACGCAAATTTGTTATATGAGTGATAATAAAATAGTAATGATTTTTCCATTTCCTGAAAGTTTTTTTTTTTTTTTTTTCAAACAAAAAATCTTGCATATTTTGTCAACATTGTCATTTGTTTGCATTATGTGCTGTCTTTTTTGTTTTGTTGGGGATGGACAATAATAGCTTTTTATATCTGCAACATCATTGAGACATCAAAAACCCAAGCCGATGATGAAAAAGCAGTTATATAACCAAAGAAACTTTTAAGGTTAACTCTCTTGGTGCCAATTTTCCCAAAATAGGTTGTCATGTCGACATTGTGAAACAAGAAGAATCCATCACCAAGGAATAAACAATTTGATGTTAGATTCACAAGATTGTCACTGAGGTGGATTTGATGAATATTAGTCACCAACTCCATAGAACACCTGAATAATCAAACAAGTTTCCTGAATTACCAAAATCCACATAGAATGCCATTCTTGGGACCATAATTCTGTAAAAAAACAAGTCTCATTGAAAATATTGCCTCTTTCCAGTTCGAGGATCATTGTTGATTCCACCAGTGTAAAAATGGCATATCCCACCTATTGCAATCTCCCGAGAGAATCTTTAGTGCCTTGGTTTGATGACAGACTTTTTTGTTACTATGACTTTTTTTGGTATGACAACATTTCCTCCCCCTTTGCTTGTGTTACCCAAGCATCCTTAGCCTGTTTGGTTAAAAAGAAGGTGAAAAGTTGAAAATCTGGCTGCTGTCTTTCGCAGATTGAAAACTTCTGGGCTATCATCAAATCATTGGAAACAATCTTATGGGAAGCAGCAAATGCAATGCAAACCAAGATCTTTCTTAGGCATCGTCCCAATTAGTAGCCCCTTATGTCCAAGTGGCATTATGCCTTGCTTGGGGATGAAGGGTAGTAAAAAAAAAAAAAAAAAAGTCCCACATGTCACTGTTAAGAAAGTGACAGATTTCATGAGTACAAGACTTTTTAATATAATAAAACTCCATACGAGTAATTAATAAAATCGTCCAATAAATATAATTGTGTTATTGCACGTATTTAAATAAACTTTGAATTGGTCCTTATTTTGTATGTTTATTTTGTATTCTCACCAACAAGGGAAAAATTTAGTTATTTGTATTAAAAACCTATTACATCTCATCGATCAACATTGAACAACTTTTTTTTCTTTTTTTTTCCAAAATACTAACTCCGGCTTAAAATCTAATCTTTGTCAACAGTGTCATATTTTTCTATAAAAAAAAATCTTCAAAAATTGATTCACAGAAAATGGAGAAATCTTTAATTTTTATTGCTGGTTGGAGTGTGTCAACATTAGCTATGATGATATCTAATTTTCTGAATCATTGGCTTTATTTATAATGAATTATATTCAGTAGGATCATTCATTCAATCTATAAAATTATGCTAGCCAAATTTCAAAAGTCAAGCCTAAAGAGTATTTAAGCTGACAAATAAAACTTTTATTAAACCAATTATTATGTTACTTGCAATAAACTAATGTGCTTTGCTATAATTTATTTTTCTAAATTATAGAATCTGGTGCATTAGTGTGGTAATACGCAGACAATCTTATTCCCGTTAAAATAAAAATCAGCTAAGGAAGAAAAACTTAATAAAAGAATGACCTGATTTTTTGTTCTTATTACATCAATTTCAATTTTAGCTTTAATACTAAACATAAGACAAGAAAAAAGATGATTATACAATATAGAAATATTTATTATATTTGAAGATGATGGATCCCAAGTAACGCTGGGTCAGTATAACTAGTATATAATACCATTGTATTTATTTGCCTACATCACCTATTATGCAATTTTATGCTGAGTCATTGACTTAATATATTCAAAGGATCATCACCGATACAGTTTTCAATACCTATACTACTTCTGATGCAGTTTTATACATAAACAAATAATAATAGTAACAACAATGATATTCTCAATATAATTCTTCCAAAAAGTTCAACAATTTTTTTTTTCATTAAGTTAAATTATAGAATTAGTAGTAGTAGTAGTAGTAGTAGTAGTAATAATAATGATCACAGTTCGATCTTGCTAATAAAATAATAAAAATATTCATATTTATAATCTCATCATCTTTATGTTAATACTGTTATCACAACATATCTAGATTATCTATTATTGCTTAATTGGATTTCCTAATGATACACATAATGATAATGGATGATGATGATGATGATGATGATGGCAATATGAATAATTTTCCCAAGAAGTTATCAGTGTAGTAGTATTGATTTTTATTCCATGAAATTGTAGAGATTATGTTAGTAGTAATCATAGTGATAGTGATGATATCAGTTGAAAGTAACATTGATGATAATGCTGTTGACAGTGATGCTTGATTTTGTAGAGTATGGTCGCCAATGAGTTGTGGGTTTTGAAACCGTCACCAACAAGCCAGTTTCACTTTCTTTGTGTGTATATTTATATATATAAAAAAAAAAATGTCCCTGACAGTTTGAAGGAACCTATGCCAATCTGCCTCTCTCCCAGAGAAGGCGAAGAAGGGTATCAACGTGTCACCCGAATAGAAAGTTCGTTTTCATCATTTCGAGGCACATTAGCATATTCTGTCAGGTCACAAGTGATGACATTACTGATTACACAATCCCCAACCTGAAAAACAAAGGAAAATTTTTTTTAATAAAATAAAAATGCATTTTAATAAATCCTGACATTAATTCATGCAAAGATTTTGTTAGGCACATATCTTTTAGATAAAACTCTAATACGATTGCAATAAACTCTTTATAAGTGTTTCAGTAATGCACCTTGATCTTTTTTTTCTTTTTTTCTATAAAAAAAGTTACTTCTCAAGATGATCGCATTTCTAATCTTTAAGGTTTTACTATTTTCAGACAATACAGATTTACTATTTTCTCTGATTTTTTTTATTCCATTTCTTTTTTTTTTTTATTCTTACAGCCTAATAATTTTCAGTCAAAATGATTTCTAATCATAAAAAAAAACTAGTTTGTAAATAATTCTAAAATGTTAGTAATTCAACTGCTTTTGTTTTGAATTAATGAATAAAAAAATGTTAGTAATTCAACTGCTTTTGTTTTGAATTAATGAATAAAAAAATGTTAGTAATTCAACTGCTTTTGTTTTGAATTAATGAATAAAAAAATGTTAGTAATTCAACTGCTTTTGTTTTGAATTAATGAATAAAAAAATGTTAATTTAAAAATGTTTAAAAATGCCTTCTACTCTAATAGTTTCTTTCCCCAGAACTGCTAGACTATGGAACTCCCTTCTGGGTTCCTGTTTTCCCAACTCTACTGACATGCAGAAGTTCAAGTGTAATCTGAACAGACATCTTGCTGCTTAACTGCCTACATAGTAACCCTGCAACTTGTGTCCCCAATAGTAGCCTCTACATCAAAGTGGTACTGTGCTTTGTTTGGGGTGAAAATGGAAATAATAATTTTTTTTTTTTTTAAGTCAATCCAGACTTCAATAAAAGAAAAGTAAAAGAAAACTGATTCTTTCACAATAAATTAAAGAAAAAAAAAAACATAAGAAAAATTCAAACTCATTTTTAGAAATTGATCTGCAAAGAAATTTCCTATACAAAGTACATATGTACCAAACACTAGGTAAAACCTGAAATGAAATGAACTCGTATATTAAAAAAAATATGGCTCACCTCTGGGAAAATACCAATTAGCGCATCTGCTCTGTTGTAGAATTCTTCTTTCAAAGAAATAACCACACATTGAAAGTTGATTTCGGCCTGTTCTTCAATATATGAAGCCACCTTTAAATAAACAAGCAACAACAATTGTATTGGTTTTGAAAAAGGTTCCCTGCATTGTTTGAATTGGGGATATTAAAAGACAAACACCATTATCATATTTCATTTAATGTCCAGTTTACATGCTGGCATGTATTGAAAGGCTTTTAGAAATTGACTTTCAAACTAACCTATCTCTGGCCAAGTTGTTATTTCTAAAGTCCATTTTTATCACTTTCTCCAATGTTTTCCTTGACCTTCTCCCGTGAACTGAGACTGCCTTTTTAATTGTTCTACTTCTACCTCAAGAACCTGTCTAGCTTTACAATATGAACAAAGATGGCTGCCCAAACAAACACACGATGTTGAGTCTTCTATGAACTTTTTTTTATTTTTGCAACATTAGTTTGTAATGCGTTTTTTTTTATTTAAGCAAAGAATTTCTATTTTTTCTGAAGATTATATGCACAAATTATATGACATAATAATAAACATTTGTTTCCACATAACAAAACAGATCTGTAAAAAATATACAGAAATTTTAACATGCTGGAGGAACATGATGGAGGAACTGTTTTGCATGAAGAATAAATATTTGGATCTGGGATTTAACAAACTTGGCTAGGGATCTTTATTCTTCCCCCCACAAATTCAGCAGAGATTTGACTATTCTTGTAACGATCCAGTCCCTGTTAATTTTGTGGTAGGAGTAAAGTTCTTTGCAGTTCTAGGAGGTCCACCCTCCAAAGCCTTGACTTCTCTCTTTGAGAAGGGATTAGTTTATTGCTGATCGCCTGAGGTGCCCTTACTGGGGAATGCCATCAGAGTGGCTCAGGCACTTTTTGCAGGTCAAAGTGCCTCTCCTCTGGGGCACTGACTTCTCAATACCACTTTCCAACCTGGTGTCTAAGTTCTTGCGGTGGGAGAGAACTAAGTATCAACTTATCAACTATTCAGGTACATACGAAAATTTTATAGCCAAGCTGGACAGAGTGTATTTTCAGAATGTGACAAATCCAGTAGTCATTATGCACCCCATTTGGCATAATGATAAGTATGTTCACTAATGGGCTGGGAGAGCAGGGTCAATCCTCACTTAGGTTATATCAAAGATTTTAAAAAATGGTACTTGATGCTCCTTCTTAAACACTCAGAATTATAAGGAGAGAATCAAAAACAAGTGGAGCAATCTGAGGAATAGAGTAGCACCCTCCCTTACACCTCAGTATAGTAGCTAATGAAAAGGGAACCTTTAGATTGCTCTTGACTATAGTCGGCTACTTCACTTTTTAAAATAGTTTTGCGATTAGATATTATGCTTGTCGACTTTTTTTTTTTTACAAACGCATCACTACTTATCCAGGCCAAAGAGGCCACTCGAGGATAAGGGTTAAAGAGTGTACAGTAGACAATTGGACAATAAAGTAATCATTAGTAATGGAAATTCAGTAAATTTGTTAACTTATATGGAACGGCTCATCAAAAACTTGTTTACGTTAGACTTGAAGACAACCATATTGTAGTCAGCAGAAAAAAATACATCCATAGAACATTAATTACTCTGAATTCTGAGATGCAAATAACATCTATAAAAACAGTTGTATACATGTGTAGCACCAATCCTTTGCAGCGTTTACTTTGAAGCAAATATATTTTTCAGGCTTTAAATTAGTTTTTCATAAATACAATTTTTCTTTTCATAATAAAGTGACTTTTGAGAAAACCTGCATATTTTGTATTATGTATTGTTTAGAGAATAACATCTTGGGCGTTATTCTCAATGTTTTGGACGATGTAATCTCTGACCTTCAAGTGCGTATTGATGAACTCTAGAATCTGTATAGAATTTCAAATGGAACCCTTTATTAAATTCACATCAGCCATGACCGGGTAGAAGTCTTGAATAATTTGTAAGTGTATTCTTATTATTGTTTGTACTGAGAATTGAACTTTCAAAAGATTTATTTAGAACTGATTATTTTTTTACCACTATATCCATTGCACTACACATACTTGCCAAGAATTCTAGCAAGAATTTTAGGAGCCTTAAACCTATTCATGTTTTGGATGTCTAGTCGTACTACTACTAATTGTGTGTGTATATATATATATATATATATATATATATATATATATATATATATTATTTCTAAATCACTTACTTTGCCAATATTTGTGTTATCCAATGCAGCATCAATTTCATCAAGTACAAAGAAAGGAGCTGGTTGAAAACTAGAAAGAAATAAAAAAAAAATGAAGAAAAAGAAAATGATTAAAGAAAGCAAAAAATAAATTAAAAAATCTCTTGCTATTTATGCTATTTGACATGTGTGAAATGTGATGCAAGGTCATCTTCACGCAACACCTTTCGATGATCAGAAGTATTAAAAAAAGAAAAAAAAAGAAAAAAAAAAGAAAAAAAAAAAAGAAAACCCTGTTCTATTCCCTCAATTGGAAAGCATTAGAAGAGACTTGGTTAAAATCAATATCAAGAATGAAGGTAAAATTTTTAGATTAGCCAGTGACCAATTTAGATTACATATATAAAAAGATAATATTATATAATAAAATGTTTTACAGATAGCAAATCCTAATTAATTAATATAATTTGCAGAGTTCATTGCGTAGAAAGAAAAATAAATAAATAAAACATCAGTAAAAAAAATAGAATAAAAAATAATGGAACAAACATGATTGATAGCAACACTTTTGTCTTAACCGTCTTATACCTAACACATATGCCAGGGTTCTTTTTCTTCTTATTAGTCATTTCAAGATTATAGCGTTGTTGGTGGTTGACAGTCAACAATTTACACGCATAATAAAAACACAAATACAAACATTGTACACAAGCAACTTGTTAGACATGAGTATGTGCATGTTGTTAGGGGTCCTATCTTTCCACATCCAAATCTCAGCTAAGACTAACTCTGTCATTCGACCCTTCTCTGTCCCTTGCTAAGATCATTCTCCTCTCAACAGCAGGCAACATCTCCCACTATCTATCTACTCTCCACGAGAAATCATCTCAGCTTACTGCCACAAAAAAACTAAATGTTTGTCTACTTTCTCATCCTCCCAAAATCTCTATCCAGACTCCCCCCTTCCTCACTGTTAATAGCTAACTGTTCGCAGCATTGCTTTTGTCTGTGGAGTTCAATGGATCCATCGGTTGTATATTATTATCCATTTCCTAATTAATCTCTTCCAGTGGTCCTGGTTATTAGGATTGAGTAACGCAAAAAAAAGAAAAAAAGACAATGTGACTATTTTTGTTATTGGACAATAATTTGGGTTCAGTAACAAAACAAAAAATAATAAATCCACTAACTGGAATTCTTGTTTTGTACAAATTTGTTTAAAAAAAGATGGTTAACAAAAAAAAAATGTTAAAATAGATTTTAAAAGGAGAAGTTTATCCAAATTAAAATATTAAGTACGATCATCTGTGATGCAGAGAATATTTTTATCTTTCATAAATTTCTGGCTGATATTTTTCTTTTGCATTTTTATTGCTTGCATAATGATTACCAATATTAAGCCTAGTTTTTTTTTATTATTGTTAATTTCTGTTGATAAAATTATCTCATCAAATATCTTTGTGTATAATAAATAAGAATAAGTCTGATTTATAAAACTTTAAAAAAGCAAACATTAATTAATTATTTATCTATCTATATATAAAAGTGACCTTGTCTGTATGTATGTATAACGGTCCCTACTAAACTATTGTCAATTTTTGGTCTATAGACTTGATATATAGGGAATTCAGACTTGAAAAATAAATTCAATTTAAATTTAGTCAATAAAAATATCTTCTAAGGGGTCAAAATTGAAAAATTAGAACTTGGCAGGCGTAAGTTGACTTAATGTGTACCTTCCACACATGTGCATGTTAAAGTTGGTTAATTTGTAAAGCTTCCATATGCATGTTATCCTAGCTCAGATGGTAGTGAATAATGTTGCAGCGCTAAATATTTTGGTTCCTATTCTAGCTGATGGTACCCAAGTAATGTTTTTACTTTTAAAATCACTCTGTATATTAGGTACAATATAATAATCAATAGAGAATTGGCTCTATAACTATCAATATGAAAACTGCATAAATTAAAATATCATATTTAAGCAAATTTTATGACCAGGCAACCTGCTAGTATATATATAAAAACGACCTTGTGTGGGTATGAGCGCAGAAAGGCCTCTACTAAACTCCTATCAATTTTTGGTCTACAGACTTGAAACTTTAGATAGAGGATACTGACCTGTGGAACAAGTTCAATTTTGTTTTTAGCCGGTAAAAATAGCTGCTAATGAAAGAAAAATTGGAATTCGGCAGGTATGTCAACTTAAAGCGCACCTCTTTGCCTTTATACATTAAACTGCATTCATTTTTAGCTTTCATATCCATCTGTCCTTAGTGATAGTGAATAACACTCGAGAGCTAAATGTTTTTGCTTCAATTCTAGCTGATGGAAACCAAGTCATTTTTTTTTTTTTTAAACCTTTGAAATCACCATATAATGGGTAAAATATAATAACGAATTGGCTCAATAATAATAAATACAAACTCTACATAAAATATATTTAAGCATATTTTACAACAGGTGGCCTGTTAGTTAAAAAGAGAAAATGTAAAGTCATGTTCTATTTAAAAATTATATAATATACAAACTCTAACACTACCATAATTTAAAGTTGACTTGAATATCATTAAAAAAAAAAAAAAAAAAAAAAAAAAAATTATATTCTGTATTTTCTCTTTTTATTCCAAATATGATGTGCATTCTGGGAAGGATTGAATATGTTTTATTGGTTAAGAGCACAAAGAAATCATATTTTAAACATTAATTCAAGCCATGAATTACTTTCTTTTTACCGTTTTAAAGGCTTTAAAAGTACTATAAAATTTTTATGTATTACAATATTGGAAATAAGTCTGCCATTTTAACTTAATAATAACTAACGAGGGTACCCGGCGTTGCCCGGGTGTTTGGAGGTGTGTGTTGGTGGTGGGGGAGGAAGTAGATTAAAACAACCCTGTTAAAAAAAAAAAAAAAAAAACGTTGGCCGGTTGTTTGGAGGTGTAAAAGAAAAAACATAGTTTTAGTATAAAGGTAGGCTTGAACCCCGAACGTTTGACGCAGAGGTGGAAAGGAAATGGAAAAAAAAACCCTGCGACCTAACCATCTCGACCACGGGAACAGATGAATTGATAAGTGTGTTAAGTTGACGTTTATAAACTAAAATTAGCAGATGTGACGTCAAGTTGCGGAAGCCAGTTTCTGTTTTCCCCGCTATGCGGCGATCAAACAATAAAAAAAAAAACACAAAAAAAACTAACGTAAGGCAAACGAATGTTGAAAACAGAAAAACAAACACGTGAAAAATGGCTTAAATAAGCCTGTTTCGATATTAAAATTAAAAAAATCGGTGGGTATCCGGGTGTTTTTTGGGGTGTCACTAAGAATAAGCGAAGTTAAAAAAAAAAAAAAAAAGCAGAAAAACGAACGCTACGTGAAAAATGGCTTAAATAACACTGGTTCAATATTTAAATTTAAAAAATCGGACCCCCCCCCAAAAAAAAAACATCTCACACCACGATTCGAACCCAAAACGTTTAGATAATGAACCAAGGCCTTAACCAACTGAACTAACGCGATGTACATGAAATTTGTTCGGTTTTTCAACTATTTAAAGTAAATCAGGTCACGACGTCATCTGACGCATGCGTAGAATCAATATTTTTAGAATATTTGTTTTATAATAAACATACTAGAAAGATTTACAAAAATCTTAAGAAAGAAAAAATACCAATTATAATTTATATTTCATTGAAATTTGTAGTTATTAAACGATACCATTAAATCCAGCTGATATCTATAAAAGATTGCAGCGGAACAAAATTGATCACTATTTTAATATCTATCTTCTTTGGTGTTTAAAAAAATAACTGTTGTTTCCCGTTACTTTATTATAAAGGCAATAAACATGGCTGAAACCTGTGATGCTAAATACTATCACATATCAAGTAACACTTTAAATTAACAGAAAAAACATTTTTTTTATGAAAAATAATATGAGATTCACAGAGTATATATGATAATTGGAGTAACAACAAAAACTTGACCCTCGCCAGCAAGTGAGATGAGTAAACTGATCAGAAACAATTTTTTTTAAACATCACGAACGAGTTTATACATCAATTCTCAACAAGAAATGAATACACTCTGTAACTAGTATCTTTCCAAAAAAGATTTTTAAGTAAAATATTAAAAATAGATAAAAACAAAATATATTTCCATAATTAATATTAAAAAGGCCAATAAGAAAAAAATTGGTCTAAAAATGAAACATTTTCTCTAGAAACAAGTTGGCAAACTTTCTTTACCGACTTGTTTTTGGTTTCTTTCAGGTTAAAAAAATAATAAGGCTCTTTAAACAACTTTTCATTTACCAGTTTTGAGTGTGTGTGTGTGTGTATACATATAATAAGGTGTTCAAAGTATCGAGCCATCTTTATTAAATATCAATACCTCACCTGTGAATAGCAAATAACAATGCTAGAGCAGCAACAGTTTTTTCTCCTCCAGATAAATTGTCCATTGGTCGGAAGCGTTTTCCAGGGGCTACACAATTGTAGTTGACACCATCTAAGTAGGGCTCTTCAGGGTTCTCGGGGCCAAGAAAAGCTTGGGCACTAGGATTTCTGGACAAAGCCTTTAAATGACAAACAAATTTGAAAAACATGACTTGAAATTCTTCATTAATCACTAGTGGAACATCTTATGGAGTGACTATGACTATGTCACACTTAGTTTTTTTTTGTTTGTTTTTTTAAATTATTATTCTGAAACACTGAGGGAACTATGGTCCTGTTTTAATATTAATATTGCTGTTACTATTTACATAGTTTTAAGACAAATTTAAATGAAAACAAATGCAAGACACTTTTGGAATTTTTGATAAGTGCAAGGAAGCGAAAATGTTTGTGTGTATGTCCACACATCAGTTTTCAATATGTTTGTAGGTTACTGGGATTACATATTTGAGAAGTGTGTATATGAGGAAGGAGGAAGAAATATAAAGCCTCCACCCCAATCTTCTATAAATATCTTCAATGTGCATGAAATATTCAACAAGAAATATTCAACACAAATTAAGCTTCTTAAATTTTCAATTCATGAGACTTGAATTTTGACCTTGCTACTCAAAATTTAAACATTTCCGAAGACATGAAATCATTGCATAATATTTCATCAACAAGAGTCAAACACTTTTTAATGAAATATCTGTTTTAACTGTTTTAATTGTATCTTTTTCTTCTTTATATATATATATATATATATATATATATATATATATATATATATATATAGTAGGACAACAAGAGTATGAAATGAAGACACAAAACTATATATTCTTATACTCTTCTGATGAGAAGCATTAGGCTTAGAAATGCCCTGGCATAAAGAGTCCCTTCTATCCCCCAAATTTTGCCTGTATTCCATTATTAAATAAACGATCCATTCTATATCTACCAATATATAGTTTTGATAGTTTTGTGTCTTCATTTCATACTCTTGTTGTCCTACTGTATAAGCTCCAATAATTATTGTGGAGCTTGACATTATCTGGATAAGTCTCCTTTGTGGAATTGAACTTTCTCTTTTCCTTTTAAATTAAGCTATATATATATATATATATATATATATATATATATATATATATATATATATATATACACACACAAAGTCACCACTTATCAAGATCTACAGACCACTTGAGGATAAGGGTTAAAGAGTGTACAGTAGTCAATGGGACAATATAGTAATCGTTAGTAGTGTAAATTGGATTACTTAAAGGGAATGGCTCATCAAGAATTTATGTTGGACGTGAAGATGACCATATTGTAGTCAGTTGCTATTAAAGCAATTGTATGAATAAAGGAAAAGAAAACTAGATTTTCCTAACATTAAAAACTGACTTTGCGCAAATAAGAATTTCTTTCCCATAAAACACCTTGTTCCTATTTACTTACATAAATTAGTTTTTACTGTTGAGAAAAAAATCCAGTCTTCAATAAAGGGATACTCTGAATGGGAACAACAATGCCTGTATAGTATATACAATATTTCTGTATGGATAAGAGAGAAACAGGCAGTAAATACTCTTCACCTTCACCTCAAAACCAGAAGGAATGCTGAACATTATTTTTTTTTTTGGCTTACTTATGTATAAGGGTAAAGTTAGACTGAAGATTCATTTTTAATGTAGAAAAATCCAACCTTATTCTTATAAATTATGTTAGTTTTTTTTGTTTTGTACTGACAAATACAGTACTATGTGCCTTTTTTATTTTTTTGTAGATTGTGTCCATATGAAAATAATTCTGATCCAAGTATTTTTATTGTTTTTAAAAATATGCTGCAACAATCCACAAAAAGATCTGACAGACCAGAAGCAACTATTGATTTCCTACAAAGATATCACTGACAAAAATCAAGAAACAATTTAACTTGATGAAAAGATTAGTAATTTAATATTAACTTTTCACAGTTCATAGACTAGTTTTGTTTTTGTTTTGTTAAAGTTTATACTCTCAATGCAGTAATATTTGATATTTTTAACAATACTAATATATTGTCATTTTTTATAAAAACACTATAAAGTTACTAAATTTTACAAATATACAATTTATTGATTAATGAGATTGATAAATTAAAATTTCTTCATATTTTTACTTACTTTGTATACTTCGTCAATCCTTGTGGCCACGTGATCAAAGCACAACATGAACCTGTCATATCTTTCTTTTCGGATTTTTTCGAAATTTGTCTTTGCCCTTTTAGCTCGTTTGCGAGCATTTTCAAACTCTTCTGAGGTCTCCTGGAAACGTTCTCGTACACCATCAAGCCTTTTTTTTTTGGGGAAAAAAAAAAAAAAAATTGAAATTGCTAACAGAAAATTATCTGAAATTTAAACAAAAAAATTTTATGGACAAGCGTTCAAGAAAAGAATGGAAAGTCCTAGCATCATAATTTTTAAGTGTCTATATGACGATCAAAAGTTTTTTTTTTTATTAGCGTTGCCAAATATGTGTTTACTAAAATTGGTTTCCATTCACAGCAGAATTAACAATCCAAACTAAACATTTTATCTGATCATGTTCATCCTATAGTTGCAGAATTGTTTCTGGAGAGAAACTAATCTTTCAGAATTATAATGCACCAATTTACACATGAAAATTCAAATATCTGATTTCTGTGAAATTTTAACAACAGATATGAGATATCAATAAATATTCCTCTGATTTCAGTTTTTTTTTGGAATATTTTATACGTTCCATTTAAAAATTTAAATATAGAAGATTTGCACTGAATTTGATTGGCACGGTTTTACAATTTGTCATTATTCTGACAACTCTTTTACTAAGAGATTCGTTCATTTTCCCATCTCATAATTTCGGACGCGAATAATGCTGTCAGTAAGTTTTCACAAACGGTTTACAAAAACATATTTTTATGCTTTTGTTGGTTTTTTTTGGAGGAGGATATTCAATTATAGAACTTGTATAATTTTTAACAGATGCTTCTGCAGTTTTTCCGTAATTTTTTCGCATTACTTACAGAAAACGGTTAGTTAAACTGCAGAAGCACCTATTAAAAAACTATCCAAGTTCTATAATTGAATACCCTCCTCCAAAATAAAATAACAAAACACATAAAAGTATGTTTTTGTAAACCACTTGTGAAAACTTACTGACAGTATTATTAGCGTCCTAAATTATGAGATGAAAAATGAATGAATCTTTTAGTAAAAAAGAGTTGTCTCTCTCAGAACAATGACAAATTGTAAAACAGCACCATTTGATCCATAGTCACCAATGATGGAAGATTCTCGAAATTACAATATCTTCTCAAGACCTCTTAAACTTAGATTTAAGACATTTTATAGAATTAGAATCGTAATTTTGATCATAGTAAGAATAGGGATTCTAGATAAAAAGTTTACTATTATTATATCTTCATTTTAATTTTCGTAAGGGGACAAAAGTGTTACAAAACTGTTCTATTTGAGAAATTAATTTTTACTGGGCATTTTTTTTAGTATATATAAGAAATAGGATAGTATTTTTTTTTTTTTTAATATTGTTATGAAATGAATATTAAAAATTTTAAATTTAAGAAAGCCAAAAAAGATGCTTTTTCTTTTTGTCTTTAAGATAAATATTGATTTACCTTTAAAAATATGAAGCAAACTTTTACCTGGTTGAGGCCTTTTAAGGCAATATGTGTGTGTATATATATATATATATATATATATATATATATAGTTAATCATCCACACACAGTACTGTTTCGCTGTTTCACAGCTCATCAGTGCGGCTAGACAGGCAACTACCTAAAGCCAGGATTGAAACCCGACCGTCTGTACGACAGTCAAGGAATATATATATATTTCTTGAAGCTCCATTCTACCCTGGACATTTATATTTATTTTCTTATGGGTTACCAATGGATTTTCAACAGATCAATTTCAGATTTTTACTGACCTGGATTTTACCGTCTTTCCCATTGGACTTTTATCATGTCCTTTTTCTCTCTTTTCTGCACTTTTCCTCCCGTTTCTTGCTTTCTCAATCTCTTTACATCCCTATAAACGGTCTCAAACTGTTAAATGACTTTTTTGATACAAATATAAATTTCATATTGTTAGTTTTCTGTGATCCATTAACTTGCAAAATTTATTGTATATTTTGCAAATCTCTTCCCTCTGATGAGAAGAATTTCATTCTTTGAAACTCCATGGAATAAGGTTTTTCTTGTTTTATTTATACTCCTTATCAAATAATTAAAATTTTGTATACCTTCCTTACAGGTTTATAAAGTTTTTGGAAAATTTGAATAAATTTTCAATATCAAGATTTTTATATTATATATATATATGAGAGATAACTGAAATATAGTTTAAATATTCTTAATGTTTAATGAGTACTAATGTACATCTCATTTGTACAAACTATTTTTAAAATCTGTTTCAATAATTATTCTATTATTTGTATTCAATTTAATTCTTCATTTTTTTTCTTCTCTGTATTAGCAATAGTTTTAAAAGAGAAAGTGCAAATGTAAAACCTATTTTAATGGTTCATTCTATTTTATTTTGGTTTAATAAAATCATCTAAAGAAAATAATATAATGTTTAAGACATCAAACTTCAGCTAGTAATGAGTAACGAAATTTCTTCCCTTTTAAGCTGAAAAGGTGACTTACTTTTCCATTGCTTTCATGTTAGGTGCATTAATCCGTTGTAATGTTGACTGCATATCCGACATCGCTTTATTCATGGCATCTTGTGCCTTTTTTACATCATCGTGATGATCAATCTGAAAAAAAAAAATAAAAATAAAATTTTTTTTTTTAAATTTAAGAATCTATACACACACATGTAGAAAGTGAATATAAAATCTTTATTCAGTCCACATTTAGGTATACTCCATACACCTTCTTCAGATATGTTTTCACAGGGATAACATCTTCTTTTAATTCCAGGCACTGTACACAAAATTACTTATGCATATTATCCCCACAGTATCTATGAAAAAGGCCAGTGATGAAAATAAATGCCAACATTTGCTAATTTAATTAGTACAGGGTGGAATGACAAAAGTGTCACCCTAAAGAAAACAATACTACAGCTTTATTTTAAAACTTTTATTGAAAAAATCAATTCAGGGGTCCAGAACTGGGAGCATGCCTTTTCTACAAGCGCCGGCTAGAGCTCGGCAAATACTCAGGCTGGCTTTGGTATTGTAGGAGGTCATGTTGGTGATATTCTTGACGTATGACACAATAAAGTTCTCCAGGAGGTTCAGGTCCGGGGAGGGGGGGGGGTAAAGGAAGGCCAGTAAGAAAAAGGTACAAAGTTGTAGCACTCCTCCTGAAGCCAAGCCTGGATCTCTGTGAATTTGTGGGCTGGTGCCGAGTATTGCTGCCACACCCAGGGTTTGTCAGCAGCCACCTGCTTGTACCAGGTGATCATCACACTCTTTAGCAGATTCAGGTACACTTTGGTGTTGAATTTTAAGCCGACTTCAGAGATGTAAGATGGCATGATGTAACCCCCACTTGAAATCACACCCCTGTTATTCATGGCAATCCAGCGATGCATTTTGAGGGTGCTGACAATGGTCCTGTTGTCATATCTTGCATCGGTAAAGAGCATAAGTTGTACAGTGGCACATATGCTCGTTGAATATTGCGTTACTTTTAGACATGATAAAAGGCTTCTATCGCTTTTGGGATTTGTACACAACTAACAAACTAGTAGAGGGTCTGCAACAAAAAAAAAAACAAACGGTTTTCATCAAATGGAAACGGAATTATATCGTCTTTTCTAGGGTGACAATTTTATCGTTCCAACATACATACACTACCAGAGCTTGCCAGTGTCACCATATGAGTGGAGAGAATAACACCACAGGCAACTTAGTAAGGAGGGGGTTCATTATTTTTCTTTGTAAATTAATAATTTTATTTTAATCATTAATTATTTTTTAGAAATAGATTTTAGTTTTGTTTTGTTGCCAAAATGAATATATAAAACAAAATCATGTCATCTATATTTGTTTAAATATTTAACTTTATCAGCTGAGGGAAGCTACAGTTGAAAGTTGGTTTAGATACATCTTCGATAATGCACACAATGTGATGTAGGGAGAGACATCCACAATGACCAGGTTGCAGTTTATATATGCAAATCTATGGTCTAAAAAGAAATGAATAAATTATATTTTGAAACCACAAAATCATTAAGATTAGTTTTAGAGAACTAAAACTATATACAGCAATTAGACTTTTTTATTTAATTTAATCAGTGATATCATGTTTTATACAACACACAGACAATGGCAGATAGCTCAGTCATAATTTATAAATTTTAATACTTGGTTGAAATACTTACTACTGATTGGTCAACCCTATCAAAATACTCAATCTGGATTGGTTGTCTCTATCAGACTTCAACCAATCAGAAAGAGTCGCTTCTGGGAACCAAGTACCCGTTTCAATTGACTACATAAATACAAACTCAAATGTTGTTACCAGTGAGATACTCAACTTGCCATACAAACCCTTTTCAGTCATAACATTACAGATTTCTTGCGAGCACACAAACTCTGGCCATAGCTTCTTGGCTACTGGCATCATGGGGAACAAAACAAGTCACAGTCATGAACTATTTCAATATTTTAGCAGTCCGATAGCTTATATATACAGTTTCACGCACATGGATAAAAACAATTTTCTTTGTCTAAACCTATTGAACATTAAACTCCTACCTCCTTTACTTTTGACTATTCCTTTTACACTTGGGCTGTTCCATTACACATATTCTCTATGTTTTGTTGATTATTTGTATTTGTAAGTTAAAAAAAAAAAAAAAAAAGTTAAAAAAAATAAAAAATGTTAGAAATTCTTCTAACCTCTTTTTCATCTTCATCCAACAAACTATAATCAAGCTGAATACGAGCTTCTTTCTCATAAATAGCCCGAGATCCAGTGGAACTTTCGCGGGCAGTGCTGTCTGAAGTATTCTCATCAGCTTGACTAGAGTCGTTCTCCTGACTGATATCATCCATTGAACCTCGTTTCATTGGTAAGTGAATGTCATCCATCTGAAAGAAATGATAAAACAATATTTAGAAACAATCTGAAACAAGATAAAGAAAAATAGTATAGAAAAATCTATATATTAATATGATAGCAGGTGTTATTTTCTGTGTCACCCTTACATCCAGGTCATTTAATTGTTATATACTTTCATTTCTTGTAATAAATAATTTTACCAAGAATTCTTCGTAAGTTTTGGTTTTGGTTTCGATTATAGCTGATGGCACTAGAGTCATCTATTTTTTTATAAATAATTTTACCAAGAATTCCTCATAAGTTTTGGTTTCGGTTTTAGCTAATGGCACTCCAATAATCTATTTTTTAAAAATAATTTTATCAAGAATTTTTCATAAATCTTGGTTTTGGTTTCAATTTTAGCTGATGGCACTTTAGCAATCTATTTTTTTTATAAATAATTTTATAAGAATTCTTCATAAGTTTTGGTTTCGGTAATAGCTGAAGGAACTATGGTTATATATATATATATTTATTTATTCATAAGTTAGGGATTCAGTTTCAATTCAAGCTGATGAACCCCCAGTCATATAGATATATTTTTTATTTTTAAAATCGCAACTTTATA
This sequence comes from Euprymna scolopes, assembly GCF_053919585.1. Classification (NCBI taxonomy): domain Eukaryota; kingdom Metazoa; phylum Mollusca; class Cephalopoda; order Sepiida; family Sepiolidae; genus Euprymna; species Euprymna scolopes. The sequence goes on from NC_136503.1 coordinate 37,513,416, forward strand.
ATATATAAAAATCGATAGAACATTATCTCTATAATAATATATACGAAATCTGCAAGAATTAAATTATCATATTAAACGTATTTTACGACCTGGCTATGCCGGGCGTCCCTGCTAGCTTGGATAAATACTTTTGTAGTTTTAACAAAATAGTTACAATAATATCAGCGTCTCCATTTACGCTGAACATCTACAGAATGCCAACATCAATATATTACATATGAATCAGTCCCCTGTGGAATTTCCACAGGTCCCACTAGTTAAATATTAATACGAATTGCATAAGTAATTTATGCATCTGGATAGAGTGATGTTTAATCTGTTTTTGTTAGCTAACACAATTGTGGTGCTAAAAAGACATTTGTTTCCCCCCAAAATAGAAGAATTAAAAAGAGTAACTTAAAAACTTCTTTGGCAACTGTATAATAGATTATTGATGAACTATTACTAAATAACACTTAGAAAAAAGAAAAATTGTCGATCAGCCTGAAAGGGAGAAGAGAGTAGGAAATTGGGGAGAGAAAAATAATACAGGGAAGGGCACAAAAGGCATAGAAAAGGAAGAAAAAATATAGAAAAGGAAAAGAAAATAGGAAAAGAAAAATATAGTTATTCCCCTACTATCAAACAATGATAAGGTTGTTTGCATGACAACCGAGATAGCTAACATGCTTGCCAGTCAGTTTGCCTCAAACTCCACATTTGACCCAGCTAACCACTCCCTCCTCAACTTTCCTTTGCAGACATGCCACACTAGATGATCTGAAAATCACCCCTTCTCAGGTACATGGTATCATAAAAAAACCTAGACATCACGAAAGCATGTGGACCCGATCTCATCCCAGCTTTGCTATAAAAACAAAAATAAAATGCTTAGCCAAGGTGGCTCCAGTTCTCTCCAAACTTTTCAACAACTGCCTTAATGAATCTTCTTTCCTGACTGCTGGAAAACTGTTTCTGCGGTACCAGTTTCTAAGAATTCTGGCGAAAGAACTGATATTAAATTATCGCCTCATTAGCTTCCTCTCGCTTTTCGCCAAATTATTTGAGTCCATAATTAATCAAGCTCTAGTCTATTACTTTACAGTTGCTAAACTTCTAACTGACCCACAATATGGATTTAGGCAAGCCCGTTTCACACCAGATATCCTAACTGTAATCTCTGAACATATATACCATACACTGGACAAAGCAGGGGAGGATATATCTAAGGCTTTTGACAGGGTATGGCACAATGGTCTTCTCAGGAAAATCAGATCACATAGTATCACTAGAAGAATACATAATGTAATTAAATCCTTCTTAAGTTAGAGAAGAATCCAAGTTGTCCTCGACGGTCGTACATCTAAACAATATGATATAAATGCAGGAGTATCTCAGGGGTCTATCCTTGGACCTTTATTATTCCTAATATTCATAAATGACCTCCATGATAAAATTGTCTCTGAGATGGGTATATTTGCTGATAGCACCACGTTCTGTAACAGGCATGAGGGGAAAAAAATGAACACATATCTAAGAAAATGGCAGAAACACTAGAGAAAGACCTCTAAGCTGTAGTGGAATGAGGACAAAAATGGATGGTCACATTCAATGTTGCCAAGACTAAGCTTGTTTCCTTCAATAATTACAAGAAACCTTCTCTATCATCAATAGCAATGGCCAAAAACACATTACCTGAAAGTACTTCTTTTAAACTCCTTGGCCTAACATTCACATGGAACATGAGTTGGAACAGATACATTGAGAGCATTGCCAAGGCTGCTGCAAAGAAGGCGAGCTCTCTCTACAGTGCTAGAAAGCTACTTACACCTGAAAGTATCTTGTACCTCCATGTATGAAGTATTGTTGTCACATTTAGGCTGGTGCATCTGCTACTAGTCTCTCACTCCCAGACAGGGTTCAAAAGAGAGTTGCCAACCTGGTAGGTCATGGACTGTCATCTAAACTTCAGCCTCTGTCCCATCGATGAAATGTTGCATCCCTCTACCTGTTCTACAAGTATTTTAATGGTGAATGCTCTGACGAACTACAAGCACTTGTACCCCTCAATGACAAACCAGACAAGCAGCTAAATCCCACCCCTTCACCGTAGAGATCCTAGGTGCAAGAAAGCCTTCTACTCCAATAGTTTCTTCCCCAGAACTGCTAGACTTTGGAACCCCCTTCCGGGATTCTGCTTTCCCAACTGTACTGACATGCAGAAGTTCAAGTGTAATGTGAACAGACATCTTGCTGCCCATCTCTTCTCATAATATCCCTGCAACTTATGCCCCCGATAGTAGCCACCACTTCAAAGTGGCACTGTGCCTTGTTTGGGGTGAAAATTGAATAAAAAATAAAATAAATAAATAATAGGGGAAAGGATAAAAATAAAGAAAAGGATAAAAAATATAGAAAAGGATAAAAACTGAGAGAGAGTAAAAAAGAGAGGGAATAAAAGGAAGAGGAAAATAGGAAGAAAGAAAGACTGAGAAAAAAGAAAAACAAAGAACAAAAGAGTAAAAAAAAGTAGGAGCCATTACCTTACACGCCTTGAGTAAACTGTGTCTGTCAGCTTTTTTCTGTTCCATTTTGGTTTCAAGACTATTGATTGCCTTTTGCCAAGATGCTATTTCTTTTTGTTGTGCAGTTAAACGCTTACGAATCTCATTCAAAACGTTTTCCATGTCATCCACTTGTGATTTTGTAGTGATGCGCTGCTGTTTGTATCGTTCCTGACTTTGCATGGCTTCATCAATTACCTGCAAGAAAGAAGGAAAAATCGAAATTTTTATCGCATCCATAAAAAACAAGACATAAAAAATGAAAATGTAAAATTAATACGTCAACATTCATTTTAACAAAAATAGACTGGAATCAACAAATCAATTTCAAATCCCAGCTAAGTCCATTTTACTTCATATGAAGTCCAACTGAATCTTTTCCATATTTATGACGGTTGTCTGTTTGAAATCTGAATTCATCTAACATACTTGCAAAGCATTTGTCAGCCAATTCCAAAGATCAGTCCTTATATAAAAATTGGACTTAATTAAATTTTGTAGAATTAAACATTAAACCAGATAATAAATAATAAAAACAACAATACTGTAAAATATAATTCAAAACAATTTTAAAATGCTGTTTTTTTTTTATAAATTTTTTGATAAAATGGTTAGTTTAATTCAATTGTAAAAAATTGAAAATAACAATGTATAAAAATTATTTTGTTTTTGGATAAACTTTTTATATATCTCAGCTAAAAACGAATAAAAAAATCTAATATAAAACAAGTATAAAACCAATTTCAGCAAACTTGGAAACTAACAAATAATTTTCATATAATAACAGTCGAATTAACCAGTGTAATTTTAAACTAACACAAAACTTTAAATCTGATTCATATAAAAAACTTATCTTTCTTTGGATTCAGCTTGCTTAACTTTTAGAGAAATGACCCCTCAAAGAAATAATGTTTTCACTATAATGATATTTAGTAAAGTCTGTATTAAGGGAAAGGCATTCACTATTATGATTGCCTGCCAGTTTGACTATGGATGAAATAGAAGGATATACTGGGTTCACCATAAGTCTAAAAGAAAAATAACTTAGAGTGTTAAAAGTAACAAATACGTTGACAATATCGAATATGATAAATGTAAATCTAATATTGTGGCTGCCACCAAATTCATCCTCCACTGAATAATCTGGGAATTTGCTTTTGACCTCTACGAATCAAAAGTTTGGAATATTAGAAACCTTACAGCTCTGTGAAATAACTGACAATAAAAACAGATCCTAATTATAAAGTCAAAATGATAGAAAAAGATTGTTCTGACTAGAATAATATAAAATTAAGATAAAGTCATTGAAAAGTGTAGTCTACTTAGACAAAGTGATATGGTGACTAAAATTAACCCTTTCTTCAACATTTCTGTTCAATATCTTCATATGAAAATAATAGATTCTCATTTCTAACATTAAATCTGTTGTTTTCATAAATGAGAAATAATTTTAACTTTTAAACATAAAATCAAATGATAATTTTTTTTTTAATAGAAATACATTTCATAATTTCACTTGCATATCTTATCAGTCATATTCAGTGTAGCAGTCATCACGTGAGTTGAAGAGTAAAAAGAATAAGGATCACATTATATGTTATCATTGGGGAATGAACACAGATTATCTTGCTTACAAAAAAGAATCTTTTTTTTGGTATGCGATGACGAAAGTAAATTAGCATTGTTTGCATCATTGAATTCTCACTGATGTATAAAAAAAAAATCTTCACCAGGAGCAGTGTAAAAACTTAATCCAATAAGTTTGGAACATCAGCTCCTTTCTCCTCTTCTGACGAGAAGCATTAAGCTTCAAAATTCCATAGTACGGTATAGTCTATAACTTGTTTTCATTATTAAATTTGAATTGACAAATAAATTCATATCTATATATCTTGTTTTGTCTTATATGATACACACACACACACAATGCCATATTTAACTTTTAACTTCCAAACTTTTACAAAAATTAACAAATCTACATTAACTTTTCAGTTTTATAGTAAAATTTTTAACCTAACCTTTCAAGAACAATAAATCTACCTGACCTGAATATTTACATACTAAGCCTGCTGATGTATTTATAAAAGCATTATGGATTTTACAAATTTGCAACCAACTTTATAAATTGAATTTTGTTATACAGTTATATTTTCAATCATGGACATTATTTTCACTACCATTTTTTTGCACTTTTTATACTTTTTCAAGCATTAGTTTGAAAAACTTTACTTTTCATATTTTTACACTAACTAGCAACATTATAGCAAGTCTACAAGAAATGTTTTGCTGGTTATTTCATATGAAGAACAAAATGTCTAATATTTGAAATTCTGCAGAATAAAGAAACTATTTTTGTCTTGTATTTTTTGTCTTTGAACAATAAATTTTGTAAGTTTAAATTTGCATAATTTAATTCCCTTCGTGAGAGAGTAAGACCTGCAACAAGTCCAATCCTGGAAGAACAAGCTAGTAGAATTTTGGTTTGCAGCTAAATATGAGAAATACTGACAATCTAATGATTACTAAAAATGAACATGGCACCATTCGAAGACATGAACTGGAACAGTGAATACAGACATGGAGCTGGTAGCTGGTTCTTCATGTTTTCTGGTGTTCATCTTTGGAAACGGGAATTGCTGAAGTATACCCAAGACTCCTCTGTTGATTGTCATATAATGCTTAAGTTTGAAATAGCATTTTCATCGTTAAACGCATGCACCCTAAGAATTCTGGTTAATAAAATAACCATCAAAAAGTTATGACATTTCCTATTTAAGATGACAAACTAAATAATATGCAAAGTGCTACAAATAGTTGTGTTAATTTGATAAAAGTGCACTTAATAGTATAAGATATGTTCGCCTCTACCACGTGTAAACAGGCAATATAAAAGGAGACTATTTGGAACAGGGTTGCGGAATCGGATAGTAAAAGTTCAGCTCCAATTCCTAGGATGCCAACTCCGACTCTTTTGATATCTTTGACTCAGGACCCCTTAACCACTATGTGGAAATCTATTCTGCAGATCTATATACCAGCCTCTCACACCTATTCAGTAAGAATTTTATAAATACTTTTCATGTATATTATTTTTTACGTTTAACATTCACTTATATGATAAATATATTCACATATAAACTCAACCAGCTTTATAGAACAAGTTAAGATAACAAAGGGATAAAAAATTTACAATTAAATTTTATTATGCTATCAGTTCAAAATAGAATACAATATTTAGGGATAGGGAAACCTCTTTAGGCCATGGCATTTCGAAGCTAAACGCTTCTTATTAGAAGAGGGGAGTAAAGAAACATTATACAGAGAAGAAATTTTTTAAAGGATAATATTGCCTAATGGAAAGAGGATCAAATGAAAAACAGAAAAAAGCTATAAAGGGCTATAGTAGCATAGGTTACTTCTTATTGATTTAGGCCCATTTTTTTTTTCGGAAAAGATTGTAATTCCGGATCGATCCCAGATTAATCCAATTGACAAATTCCATTTGAATCAGGAATTGGATAACTTTCGGATTTCAATTCGATTGTTGATTGATTGATTGATTGATTGGTTTTACGGCATATCAACCTATGTGGTCATTTAATGCCGGAGTCCTTTTTTTTTTTTTTTTTTTTTAACTTTTTTTATTGGGAGGGGGGGAATGACTTTTTCAGCCTTTCCTCCCTTTTTTTATAAAATTGAACTAAGAAATTAAATGTTGTATTTATACATGGATGTGTATATTTGGATGACTTTAAATTTCCTTAAATTTTCTTATATAAATTTACTTTCCTTAGGTATGCTAGAATATTTGCTGAGTTGACCTTTTCAAAAAGGTCTTCCATATTGCTTTCTGTATAATATAATTTTCTAGTTGGGGCAAGGTCATCACACCCAACTAGGATATGTTTTACTGTGAGTGTCTCCTGGCATGGGATGCACTCTGGCGCCGATTCTCCATTTAGTATATAAGAATGAGTAAAGTTGGTGTGCCCTATGCGCAGCCGAGTCAGTATCACATCTTCTCGGCGTGATCTCTTGATGTCCGGACATCGTTCCTTAAGTTCAGGTTTGATTGAGTATAATTTGTTGCCCTCTTGCTGACTCCACCGCAGTTGCCATTTTTCCTGTATGTATGCTTTTATCTGGGGTCTAAGATCAGTATGTGGAATCTTAAAATTGTCAGTTGGAAGGTGAGAAGATCTTTTTGCAGCTGTATCTGCCCTGTCATTGCCTTTGATCCCCACATGGCTGGGGATCCAGACAAGAATAATGTTTTTAGTAGTTGAAAGGATATTGATTTTTTCTATTAATTTTGTTGTTAGTGGATTTTCTTGTTTTTGATTTTGTATAGATAATAGGACTGATAGAGAATCTGTGAGAATGATGAAGTTTTTGGTGGTTTCCTCTGAAATTATGTTGAGTGCTAGATCGATAGCTATAGTCTCTGCAGTGAATATAGATGCTTCATTTTGAAGATTTCTCTTCATTGTGATTTTATGGTACGTTGCTGCACATCCAGTGTGATTGTTGCTTTTAGACCCGTCTGTGTAGATAAAGGTGTAGTCTGAATATTGTAATTTTAAATGTTGAAGTTCGTCGTGGTATTCAATAGGGTTTGTGGTAGATTTGGACTTTTTGTTTAGGTTGAGTTTTATTTCAACTTGTTTCATGGTCCATGGGGGTGTTTTAGGCAGTATGAAGTTGTGAATGCTGGAGATTGGAATTTTCGATTCTTCAATGCTTTCCTTCATTCGGAGCCCGAACGTTTTGATAGTTTTTCTTCTCATGTTAAAGAGTTCTTCATATTTAGGATAGAAGGTACATTGGTATGCAGGGTTGTTTGGGCAAGACTTCAGTTTCAGTAAATATTGAAGGGCTAACTTTTCTCGCCTTAGATCTAGTGGGGGTTCGTGTGCTTCCGTGTATAGACTGTTCACGGGGGAAGTTCTGTATGCTCCTAGGGCCAATCTTAGGCCAGTATGGTGAATAGGGTCTAGGCTTTTTATATATGATGTTCGGGTTGATCCATATATGAAACAACCGTAGTCTAGCTTTCAGCGGACTAGTGCTCTGTAAAGTTTAAGGAGTGTTTCCCTGTCTGCACCCCAATCGGTATGTGCTACCACTCTCAAAAGATTTACAGCTTTGTTACATTTTTTTTTCAGATAGTTTATGTGTGGGATGAATGTTAACTTTTTGTCAAATAAAATCCCTAAGAATTTGTACTGGTCAGTAACTGGTATGGGCATTCCTTCCATGGTTAGGACAGGATCATTATGTATGTTCTTTAGTTTGCAGAAATGCATGCATTTCGTTTTTCTTTTGGAGAATCTAAATCCATTCTCTTCCGTCCATCTCATTACTTTGTTTAAGCACAATTGAAGCTTCCTTTCTATTATAGATATATATCTAGATCTACAGCATATTAGGAAGTCATCCACATATAGGGAGCAATCTACCCCAGGGTTAAGGTTTTTTACAATGTTGTTAATTCAGATACTGAACAGGGTCACTGACAGTATACTCCCTTGAGGTACTCCATTGTCTTGTTCTTTCAAGTCCGAGAGAGCTGTGCCAACCTTTATTCTGAACCGTCTATTTTTTAAAAAATTTTCAATAAAAATTGGCATTCTGCCTTTTAGTCCAAGCGCCTTCAGATCCCTTGTAACACCGCACTTCCACACAGTATCGTAGGCTTTTTCCATGTCCAAAAACACTGCTGTTAAATGTTCTTTCCTTACAAAGGCTTCTCTGATGAAGGTTTCAAGTCTGACTATGTGGTCTATTGAACTTCGGTTTTTCCTGAATCCTGTTTGAAATTCTGTAATAAGATTCTCTGTTTCCAGGAACCAGATTAGTCTTTTGTTTATAATCCTTTCCATGGTCTTACAAATGCAGCTTGTTAGAGCTATTGGCCTGAAATTCAATGGATCTGAGACGTTACTTGATTGGGATTGGATGTTTGAGTTTTCAGATTTGGGGATTGGTATTATTGTGGCCTCTTTCCAGGTCTCGGGTACGTTTCCACTGGACCATATAATATTGAAAATTTCAAGTAGGTATTTCATTGAGGCTTCTGGAAGTTTTTTGAGGATTTCATATGGAATTTCATCGGGCCCTGTAGCTGTGTCATGGGATTTGGTTAGTGATTCTTTTAATTCAGGCAAGGTAAGAGGTTGGTTGTATTTTTCAGTATTTTGTGATTTAAATAGAATTTTCTTTTTCTCTTCCTTTTCTCTAATCTTTTTGAATTTCTCTGTTTGTCTGTCACATGATGAAATTTTTGATAAATTATCTGCCAGGTTATTGGAAATGTCTTTTTGATCGGTGTATATTTTGTTGCCTTTAGAGATGTGGGATATTGGTGTACTACTACACTTTCCTTCTATTTTCCTCATCATGTTCCAAACTGTTTTCGCCTTGGTATTCACATTAATTTTGGATATATAATTTCTCCAGGTTGTTCTTTTGGATTCCTTTATGATTCGTCTGGCTTTTGCTCTGTTGTTTTTGAAGAAATCCAGATTTTCGCTTGTTGGATACTTTTCGAATTTTCTCAAGCCAGCTCGTCGAGCTCTGATGGCTTTTCTGCATTCTTTTGTGAACCAAGGTTTGTTGTGATTGTTGGTTTTGGTTGTTTTCGGTATGGTATTATTTGCTATGTTTGTCAGTGTTTTAATGAAGTAGTTCAAATGGTCATCTTCATCATTCTTTTCGATAATTAATTGGTTTTTGCACTGTTCCTGGAAGTCTTCCCAATCCGCTTTATGTAGGTTCCATTTGGGTGTTTTTTGTTCAGTGCTAGTACTTAGTCTTTCCAGGATGATTGGGAAATGATCACTCCCACAGGTGTCATTGTGTACTTTCCAGTCATAGTCCATATATATGGAAGGATCACATACGGTAAGGTCAATGGCGGTGAAAGTACCTGTTGCTGGGTACATATAGGTGTAGTTTTGATTATTAAGGAGGCATAGATTATTTTTATTTATTATGTTTTCTATTTCTTTTCCTTTTTTATTTGTTTCTTTACTTCCCCATATTACATTGTGACTGTTGAGATCTCCTAGTAGAAAAAAGGGTTTAGGGAGTTGTTTTATTAATTGAGTTATCTCAGTTTCGTTGATTGTATCTTTTGGAGGGATGTATATTGAGCAAAGTGTTATAGTTCTATGTAGAGTCACTGAAACTGCAATTGCTTGCAAGTTTGTGTTTATATTTATTTGTCTTTGAGGGACTTCATTCTTCACAAGTATTGATGTGCCTCCAGAAGCTCTGTCCGTATCTTTATTTATGTAGTTGTAAGATGTGTAGTGTTTTATGTTGATGGTATTATTTTCTTTCAGAAAGGTCTCCTGTAGACAGACAAGTGCTGGGCTCATATTTGTTATTAATAATGTGAGTTCATTTTGGTTTGCTTTTATCCCTCTGATATTCCATTGTAATATTTTGTTCATCATTTGGAATTGTGTTCAACTTCCATCGTCTCCAATCCCTCAAATCTTTTTTCTGTCGGAGTCCCTGTTCGAGATATAGATCGGGATCTTTTTTTTCCTGTTTTTGTTTGTTTTTGTTTTTTTTGTCTGGGGGGATTTTTGATTCTTTTCTGGCTTGTGATGTGTTTGATGGTTGTTCGGTTGTTTTTGTAGAAATGGTTTGTGGTTTTGTTTATTTTTGTGGTTCAGTAGTGTCTTTACTTAATATTATCCTTGGATTGGTTGCAGACATTGCACTATTCATTTTCCTCATTTCTTCTAATAGTTCTTTCATTTCCTTTATTAGTTTGCTTAGGACATCAATTTTCTTGTCAGTTGTATCCGTTACATGTATATGACCATTTTGATTGTTGATTGGATTAGTTTTTTTTGTTGCATCTGCATATGTTTTAGTTTCAATGATTTTCCTGGCCTCTGGGTAGGATATATTCTTTATATGTTTTAGTTTGGTCACTTCTTTTTCTCTTTTCCATATTTCGCAATATCTAGAGCCAGCGCCATGGTTTCCCAGGCAGTTGGCACACTTGAAATCTTTTCTGCAGTCAATGTGTGGGCCACTTTCTCCACATCTTCCACACACTGGTAATCGTGTGCACCGATCTTGATGGTGTCCAAACTTCTGGCACTTGAAGCATTGGAGGGGGTTTGGAATATAAATTTCTACATTTATTTTCATATATCCGACTTTCACTTCTTTGGGTATGGTGAGGGAATCGAAAGTTAGTATATATGTATTGGTATCGATTTTCTCACCGTTTTTTTTAATTTGAACTCTGCGAACATCTAACACATTCTGTTTCTGTAAGTTTGTCCGGATTTCCTCCAAGGGACAAAGTGCAAGTTCGTGGCTTTTCACTACTCCTTTGCAGGTATTTAGGGTTGGATGTCTGTAGCATTTGACTTTGATGTTTTCAAATAATTTTAGTTTCAATATTTCTTTAGTTTGTTCTTCGTTATGGGTTTCTATTAGTAGGCTGCCGTTAAATTGTTTTTTAATTGACTTTGGTTTTAGAGTTTTAAGATTTTTTTCAATTTTAAAAGGTGATAGTTTGCTCAAAGGAGTTTCCTCCATTGATTCTATTACTACGAATGTTGAGTTCCTTGGTTTTATCGTCTCTTCGTCAGAGCTACTGATGTCAGAGACATCAGAGTGGGTTCTCTTTGGGTGGTTGGGTGGTTTTTGGGAGGAATAAGCCATATATTTTGTTTTCTTTTTTCGTCATCTTTGTTCCCCACCCACCTCGGAGTCCTATTTGGGAAGAGCCTGGGGGGAAACCCATTCGCCCAGCCTCTACAGGGATACAATGATGATATAACCGACTTTAGTGGTATCATAATGATTATCTGTTCTCTCTTGATATTGCTATGGGATCTGTAGCAATCCTGAGGGGTTTACAGCCTCGTCATCGATATTCACACCTAATCGATTGACCCTCAGCCACCGCTTTCCATCATATATTAGGGAGTAGGGTTATTTGTGGGAGAGGGGGGATGTGTTGTATTAGTAGTGGGTTTTTGGAATGGGCAATATATGGTGGGGCTTGGCGTGACTGGCCGATTGGTCGGATCGGGCCTCTCCGACCGCCCGTCTAATCGAAGTAAGGGCCAAAGTAATGTGTTGCGGTGCCTAAACTTCTATGTATCCTGGTTTAGGTTCGCTCAATCACCAGGATCACGTCCTAAGACTTTACGGGTAGCAACCCACGGCTAACTGGTTGCCCCATTGAGGGATTTTTACCCTCTGCAGGGGGACAGTCGGTTTGTTCTCATGCCCTACCGACAGGGCAAAAAAATAAATAAATAGATAATTTAATAGAATATATTTGTTTTCTTTTTCTTTCTTTTTTGTTGTTTCTTTTCCTTTTTAAAATCTGTTTCTATTTAATCCATAGTTGGGACCCTAACAGGTACTACCACTCCGGGTCAGGGTGGACCTGGGAGCAATGGCAATTAAGAGGTGGCTCCACACTCCCCAAGCCCGTAAGCTGGACCTCACCATCGGATGTAGTTTAAGGTCATATCCAGGACCGGGAGTAAGGTAGGAAAAAATAAAATAAAAAGGGGGGGGGGATAGGCTGTTGTTTTTGGTTTTGCAGAACATAATTAAGTTTTACAAAAAAGATCAGAAAACAAAAAAAACGTCAATGTAGGTGCATTTCGTCTCAGGAAGCCACAGGGCAGCCTGATCTGGTAGCACCAGGATTTCAATTCGATTGTTATCCAATGTAATCCACAATGATCTCACTCAAAGACAGAATTTTCATTGATCCTGTGTGACGTCACAACCAAAACAGCTGTCCAGACAGGATTTACTTCGCTCAGTTTAACCAATGGAATCTTCAAGTCATTAGCTAAGAGTTGATGTGTCATACTACGATTGTCAATTTTAAAATGGATCATTACTCTAGCCTTCCTGCCACTGCACAGACACATCACCACACATTTGTTAGAGACGTTCATATATGCAAATTATGAATCTTTCTTTTTTATTTACCTTCATGTGTTTCTGCTCATCATTTTTCACTTTCTCTAATTCTTTTTCATCATCCTTTACGGTTTTATCCCATTTATGTACATTACCTGAGAAAAAAGAAACAAATAAAATCTAAGCTAAACAAACAATTAAAAAAAAAAAAAAACAGCTCAAATGTTTCAGCTTAATTTTACAATGTAAACATTAAGTTTTGGACCTGAAGCTAAAATATTGCACACATTCAATGAGTCAGCAGATTAGTCAACAAAATAAAGTATAGAATACTAATAAATATTGATTGTTTCTTTGTGAACCAAGTAAAAAAAATATTATGTGCAGGTTTTTTTCATCAAGTAAATAGATTAAAAAAATTAAAAAGAGGGTATGTGGTATATACACATTACATTTTGTTGTTTTGTTTTACAGCATATCAACCCTTTTCAGGTTATTTAATACCAAATCCAGTAATTTTAAAAAAATAAGTTTATGCTTCAAATATTTATTCATGGTATTTGGTTTGCTTTTGCTTTATGGCATATAATCCCTTTTTGAGTTATTTAATGCTGAATTCTTTAATTCTAGAAAAAAAGGTTTTATGTTTTAAATATTTATTCACAGAGTTTGGTTAGCATGTTTTGTTTCATTGCATGTCAACACATGTTCAATCATTTTAGCAAAAGTTTTTATGCTTCAAGTTGTCTATATCTTCAAATTCATGGTACTTAGGTCGTTTTGTAGTGAAAAATCATTATTTTTTGGCTTTGCGAAATATGATTGAGTTTTTCAAAAAAAAAAAAAAAAAACACTAACATTAATATTTGGTGCATTTTAGTCAGTCAGCCTGATCTGGAAAGCGCCAGAACTTTACATTTGATAAAAATAAAAAAAAATTACACTGTACAACAAATTTCAGGTTAAAGGAAAGTACATACCACATAAAACCTGTTTCAGGATAAGAAAACTATCATAATACTAAATGTGACCTTTATTTCTCTAGATCAAGCTCAATTTTCATGTACTATGAACCATATTTTATTATTATTGGTTATGAATGAAAAAACACAGAATTGTCGGTTTAAACAACATTTGTCCTCTTAACAGTCTTGTGTTGAGTGTCATTTTCCCTTTTTATATTTCAGCAGGTCTGCCAACATGCCAGGGTTTCATTTTTCTTTAAAACATTTCTCCATCATCGAAATATCTGAATGAAATCTCTCACCACATTCACTCACATCACTAAAATTCTCGAAAGTGACAATTTTATAAAAAGAAACCGTACCTAATTCGACAAAAAGGACAGAAATGGACTTTCCATGCCATTGTGTATATAAAAAAATGGCCACAGATGTCCTGTACTTTTTTGGAGTGTTGCACGGTGTTATCTGTTTTAATAGGAAACCAATATAGGAGAAAAAGTAGTGGATTAATTTGGAGAAAGTAAATATGTCTTGGATTTATGCCTAAGATCAGCAGAAAAGTTGCAATAATTCTTAAAAAAAAAAAATTGATCATCAACATACCAATAGTATCTCGAGATTTTTCAAACTCAATTTGATTTTGTAGCTTGAATCTTTGGTTTTCAAATTCTAACCGTACTTTAGCTCTTTCTTCTTGTACTTGAAGTTCTCTCTCTTCATATTGCCTATAAAAAGAAGAAAACAATCATTCTGGATGTTACTAGTTTTATTTGTTTATTATGTAATTTCCTTTAGAAAAAATAAAATCCTGTTAAATATTACATTAAGTAGTTTCTACATATGTTCTCTTAATTCCTATTTTTATTATTATTTTTCATCTATGTTGGCCATTATGCACATATTCAATTATAATAGTCTTTGCAAAATACAAAACTGTGATTAAAATCAAGCATATGTGAGATGAGCGATTTTTTTTTTCCAAAAAATTCTTAAAATAAGGATTGATCATTTGAGACTACTGTTCTCATTTTGGATGTTATTCTCACACTTTTGGTCAATGTAATATCGCATTTGAAGGTCAGAAGTTACATTGGCTAACATGCGAGAATAACACTGGAGATGTGTAGTGCGAATGTATATATGTATGTTCAAAATATGAGCAAGGTTTCAAAGGACAGTTAATATATTAATAATTATAACTAATCTCTTTATAAATTCAAAAACTGTGATAGAAGTCTATTTTCATGTCTCTCTACTTATCTCTTTCTCTCTGGTAAATAATCTAACTTTTTCAGCTCCAACTCAGTTGCCTGCTATATTTTGTATCTCTATTTCTCATAAATTATTTTTTTGTTTACTTTTAAGAAATGTCAAAGTTCACAAATAATCAAAAAAGAATTAAAATCTGTTACAAACCTAATGTTATCCACTCCTATCTGTTTACAGAATTCCGAAAAAACTTCATCTTCCACATTATTCATTTTAGTCTCTAAATCTTTTATCTTTTCACCTCGCTCAGACATTCTGCGATTAATTTCTTTAATCCGGGGCTAAAAAAAGAAATTAATACAAAAACATTTCACACAAAAAAACTGTACAATGCATTTGTATGTTTGTTTGCACATATGTTATCATTTTTACACTTGTTAAAGAGAGATCCTCCCAGCGTGAATGATGATATGCAAAAAAGTAATTGTTGCATATCTGGTGCTGTGGTGTGACAAAAATGTTTTACTCATTTTATATTTAATTGTTCCAAAATCGAATAAGACGTCATAAATGAAATTCTAATACAATCGACATAAAAGTGACATTTGTTTTATTTGTTCAAAGAAGATTTGGCTGGCTGTTTACAATAACGGTTGTATGTTTTATGGCATGTCAACCATTTAAGTTATTTAATTTTGAATTCAGTAATTTTGAAAAAAAGTTTATATTTTCAAATATTTATTCATGGTGTTTAATTTGGTTGTTTTGGAGAGAAAAGGTGTTCTCGTTTTTGGTGAACATTGTTAAGTTTTGTAAAGTGAAAGCAAAAAAACAAGAACAATGTTTTATGCATTCAAGTCAGGAAACTGATATGGTAGCACCAGACATTTTTTTTACAGTAAGAAAATCTATTTTCAAAAAAAATTTAAATTGTTAAAATAACCAACTAAATTAAAATGTGCCTTTTATTTATTCAAAAGATATTTAGCTGACAAATATTTTTGCAACAAGAAAACATATGGTAGGTAAGAATCATAGTTTTTATGAGGTCATAATTCTGGAGTTGTCACAATTATTTAGAAAGTTTGAGATTAAAGCTATATATATATATATATTGAAAAAAAAAAATTAAAAGAATTAAAATCTGTTACAAACCTAAAAAAAATAGCAATCAAGTACAATCCAGATAAAAAAATCTGGAATCAATTTCTAAGATGCATAAACAACTAAAAACCAAAAACATGACAATTTTTGTTGCCGAGATTATAATTTTACATTTACAAAATTCTTCAAACTGTTTGTCACTGGCAAAACTACTAATTTTTTTTTTATTTTAGATATTTTTATAAACAAGTCTTCAAGCTTTTCTTCTTACACAAAAAGATTTAATCAATTTAAGTTTGGTAGAAAACTTACATTGCTTTAGCATTTAATGTACCAAATATGAATATTGAAAATTAAATTATAAAACTGAATGTGATGAGATTAAAATGCAAATTTCATATTCAAAACACAATATTGGCTTTTTAATATACAGAGCATAATGTACTTTAGTTAATTTGCATATTGATTTGCAAAAGGACATCTCAAATTCCCCCTTCATAAATTTTTATGAATATTTTCATCTTATTATACATTTATCATACATATTTTTTACATAATCGATAAAAAAAAAATTAAAAAAAAAAAAAAAAAAAAATATCATTTTTGGATGGAAGGAGTTTTTCAATCTTTTCACATGTTACAATTTGATTCTACATTATAAATTACCCTCCTCTCTGAAAAAAAAACAAAACAAAAAACACACACACACACACATCGCAGCCAAGCAAACAAGTCGGTGATTATCTTTCCCCCACATAAATTTCATTAGGAAAATTAAATTCAGCAAAATGCATTTTCTTGTATTCAGACACAAGGCATTTTATTCTTTTGTTAAATTTTAAATTAAACACAAAGCACCCACCCCAAAAATTGAAACATATACATACACACTGGCCAAACAAACAAGTAACAAATTTTACAAAAATTTGTTATTTTGTGGAAAAGGCTTAGTAGGTGAAAAAAAAAACAACCCTTTTTCTGGTTAATTTACTTCTGGGAGTTATGATTCTTGGTTTCCTTCCAGCACACAGGTCCTGCTAGTATTATATAAATTATAGATTAAGCTATAAGAATAGCTGATAACTGACTATTACAATTTTTCAATTGCGATTTTTTTTTTCTAGAAAAAAAAAAAAAAAAAAAAAAAAAAAAAATGGAGGGGGATGTACAGTAGATAATCGATTTTTTGTAGCCATTTGTAAAAAATGAATGTCTAAAAAAAAAAAAAGATGAAATTGAAAAAAAATTTTTTCATTTTTTTTTTAAATTAAAGTTTACAATTGACAAAATTCTTCATTTTTTTTAATGTTACAAAACTCATTAAAAGATGTTTCATAATCTTTATACATTTATTAGCAAATAGCAGATGTATCAGTTTTGCCTGGAAGATATAAAGGACAATATCAGTAAAGAACTAAATTTGGAATAAATCATTCAGATGACTACGTAGTAAAACTGTGCTATTATTGCCTATCAAGTCAGAGGAAATGTTAATTGTTGCAAAATTTTTGATAAAATAGAAAGGATATGTTTAAGGAAAATTGGAAAGTTCTACATATAGACACTGCTGATAGGAATTGACCAATCAAATGCAGCTACATTCTGCTAGCAATCAATTAGAAACCAGAATTGCTTGATAAAGCTATTGGATCTTTTACAATTCTTGCACATAATTTTTCGTGTCCACAGGAGAAAGACCTTTGCTCTTTGTCTGCAAACGTAAAGTTCAAGACTTATACAGATCAGCTACCTACTGAAACCTTTTTCATCTCAGGATTTACACCGATCAGCTACCCATTGGAAACTCTTTTTCATCTCCAGGATAAAAAGATTAGCTACCTACCAATAACTTTTTTCATCTCCAGGGCTTATACAGATTAGCTACCCATCGAAAACTTTACATGGCTTTCAATTCAAAAGTCCTTGTTTGTTTTTATAACAAAACAATCACATGGATCAAATCACTAAAATAGTTGGAATCTGTCATAGCAACTCTGTACATATCAGAGCTGATTTCTACTTAAACATATGAAACTAAAGATCTTAACTAAAAAATAAGATTTTCCTCAGAATTAAAAGATCTTATTTTTAAATATATAACTTTTAATCATTTAATACATGCCAGGAACCTGCTGATTCCAAGTGTGCAATTGGAGAATAGATGTTTTGACAGACACACACATTGTTACTTTATATATAAGAGATATGAAAAGAATGATTTTAATGAATGGACCCATTATGAACCACATCTAAAAAAAGGCCATAAGAGTACATCAGTCGAAATGTTGCAAGTATAACAACCAAGATAAGGATACCTGTTCAGATGTAACATATATTAAAACTTTTTTTTAAAAATGTTGTATAAACACCAATCTGTGTTTTCTTTCTTTCTATCAAATAAAAAAGTGGAAAGGCTTCACAGAAGCATAATGACGAGAAATAAATTTTTTTTTTTTAAATAAGCACAACTTACCTCAAAAGATTTAAGCATTTCATTGTATGTGTTCAGATCTCTTTCATTTTGGGTTAACTGTTTGTTTAACTGAAAAGAAATAAAAACGTGTCTGCAATTCGAATTCAGAATAGAAAAATAGATAATTTCTTTACAGTATGTTGTAGTATAATATCTTGAATAGATTTAGTCACAGGTACACGTGCATTATTGACTGGTTGCTGAAGTAGGTATATTACTGTATTCAAATAGTCAAGATAAAAAGGAGGTAGAAAAAAATAAGAACGAGTTGACAATTGCTTAACCATGAGGGTTCTCTGTGGTGACATGGGTTATCAGCCAACACCAAGAGGCAAACAAATGCTGTGTAAGATAATGAAAGAAAAAAAAAATGCTAATAGCTAAATATAGTAGAGAGTAATTTCATTGAAACATTGAATAAATTCATGTTTTTAATTATAGTGGAAACTCTTTTTTATTTTTCCTCTTTTAAATACTTTTTTTTTTATTGATCTGTAATTTAATGTCGGTTTATTAACCAATTGTATTTTTTTTTGTTAATAGAGTAATATATTTTTGGAAAAAGTTGCCAAATGAGATCAAGAACATTATAGAAAGTATTATGATTTAAATTGAATGAATTCAGAATTAAATGGTTTAAATTCTTTTTAATTATGTTGCCATTTTTGGAAACTATTAGATAAAATATTCACCAGAACTTAATATGTGCACTGATTGTGTTAACGATTCAAGAAGCTAACTCGAAAAAGAGATCATGCATGAAAAACAATATTAATAATTACAGTATTGTCTCTGTCAGTTATGGAATATTTCAGCCTAGTCTCCAAGCCTTTTATTTGAGAATTAACCGTGTTCAATTCGGATTCCTTTCGCTTCTTCTTCATCTGTTCTTTCAATTCATCAGTCAATTTCTCTTTTCTTGATTTCAACTGGTTCAACATTTTCTCATCCCAACGGCGAGCTCTGGCACGTAAATCACTACAAAAGCAAACATAAAATTCATATTTCAAAAGAAAAGAACATTCATTTTTAAATTGATTGCTCACCAATAAATATTGAGATTTCTTTACAAAAAGAGTGTTTGAATTTTGAAATGGCCTTAGAGCCAATGGACCACCTCTCACAGAAAATGGATATTGGAAGTAGGCTGTCAGAAGTTCAATGTTCAAAATTGATATGAATATGGGAATGCACAGGTGGAAGATCAAAATGGAAACAGTAGAAGTAGAGAATCAAATGGTGTGAAGGCAGATTTTGAAGGGGTGGGGAGGGGGGAATAAATCTGGTAAATGTTAAGAAAAAGAACAGATGTAAAATTTAGTTCTCAATTTTTTTTAAAGGCACCACTGGATAAATCATAATGCTAAAACAACAGAAATTAAAAAAACCTTACAAACTTTAAATAATAGTTAATGTTAAAACATTTTTATTTCCATTTGCCCCTTCAGACTATTATCTGAATGTTTGTAAAAGTGGTTAATAAATTTTGTCGATGTGTATAATAAAAAATATTTCATTCTGGGAATAAACAGGAGGGGTGGAGAAGGTAAATTAATTTAAGTGACCTAAAAAGAATTAAAAAAAAATTTTTATAATAAAATACTTTAAAGATGCATTCATTAGACTGAAAATTTCATTAAGATTGGATAATTCTCTGATTTTGGTAGATTTTTTTTTTTTTTATTAAATAAACAAATTATTTTCATTTTCATTGCACATTTCTACCTTTATCAGAGTTTATGAATTTATAAATGAAATCAAAGTGGAATAAATAGTATTTGTGGATCAACAAGTCACATGTACGTCTAGAAAACATATGCATGAAAAATAAGAGGGTACTGCAATTTCACAGTAGCTATAAACAAGCTGTCATTGTACTGGACATTAATGTTTAGGTTATTAGAAAAATGTGTTAAGCCATAAAATAATTACAAAGCAGAAAACAAAAAATACATTTTGCCATTGTTCTTACCTTGCTCCACCAGAAATAATACCAGACTTTTGAAATAGGGTACCATCCAAAGCAACAGACTAAGAAAAAAAAAAACAAAATTAATTGTTTAAATTATCATAAAAGATAAGAGCTAGCATCTAAAAGGATGTGAAAAATTATGTATGTATAAAAATTGGCAGTCATTTTAGATGGATGCATTTGATTAACCACTATTTGTGTGAATGCACACTTATACATAATCTAATCATTACCAATGCTCGGGTATGTCTTTATTTGAATTACTCAAACTTCGGGTATGTCTTTATTTGAATTACTCAAACTTTTGTTTGTGTGACAACACAATATAGAACGTTTTATGTCTGATGATGTGTAAATATCATGACAGACATCAGATATGCTTTGATGTGAACTGTTTTATCAATTTTAAACAATTTCTTTCTGAATAAAATTACAAAGTATATATAAGCCCATAATAACAAAGATGGAAAAAAAAAACAAACAAACATGCATATATTTTCTTGCAGGAATTCAAATTTAATCATAATACTTCCATAAAAGCCATCAATATCAACATAAAATAAGGAGGAGAGAGGCAATATGTGATCAAATAATATGAAGGTGATTTCAAAATTCTATAATAATAATTACAGCCTTGAAGATGAAAAAAGGATGCATGCATTCTTAATAGATGTTTGAAAGTAATTGTTGAACAAAACATAAGTCAACGTATCAAAAAAATGTCTCAAGCACTTGATGCTAGTATTGCAATGGTGTCAAATCAAATTGATACAGTGAAAAAGCGTAATTAGTTCTATATGAGCTGCATGAATGTTTGTTTATGAATTCAGTCATAATTTTTCAAACCTAATCACACAGACATTTTCTTTTTATACTCAAACATGAACAAAATCTCTTTTCAATCCCAATAAATGAATAACCAAATTTGTTTGAATGTCTACAAGAAAAATACATGCATCTCTTCATCTTTGCTATTAAGAGCTATTTTATTTGGAAATAAATTATTGGAAGTGCACATAAATTTAAAAAAAAAAAAAAAAGGAGGGGTATACAAAATTTTATGAAAAGAAAAACGTTCAGTGTATACCTTGTGTCTCTCGTGTCCCCCAAAGGCTACCCGGCGTGAATCTTCAACTGTGTCACAAACTAAGGCATTTCCACAGGCGAAAAGGAGAGCCTTTTTGATTGCAGGTGGATCGTATCGGATTACGTCAATGACCAACTTGACGTTTTTTGGTTCTTTTATGTCCCTGCATAATTAGAAAATGTGAAAATTGTTTACAATTTTAAGATTTACATTCTTACTGCTCAAAGTAGTCATCGTTGCTAGGTTCTCAAATTTTCCTACTGTGAACATAAATTTAATTAATTTTAAATTGAAATAAAAACAAATTGTTAATCGGTAAACATTTTCACAAAATAACAAATTATTGATTTATTAATTTTTTACAATGTAGTAATAGTTAATTAAAACAAGCTCAATCATTCTTTAATAATCTTATTAGAATGTACAGAGCGAAACGATAAAATTGTTGTGCTAGAAAAGACATGATTCCATTTCTGTTTGATGAAACCGGTTTTCTTTTTTGTTGCAGACCATCTATTAGGTTTTTGCATAAGTTCCTGCCATTTGATCTAAGTTATGACAACAGCACCATTGCCAGCACCCTCAAAATATATTGCTGGATTGCCACGAATAACAGGGACATGCCGAGGATGATGAAAACAAAGTTTCTGGCCATGATTATGCCCTCTCACATCTTCAAAGTCGGCTTAAAAGTAAACACCAAAATGCACCTGGATGTGCTGAAAAGTGTGGTGATCCCCTGGTGCAATCAGGTGGCTGCTAGCAGACACTGGGTGTGGCAGCAGGACACGGCGCCAGCCCATAAGTCCAAAGAGACCCAGGCTTGGCTTCAGAAGGAGTCCTACGACTTGGTAGCCTTCTCTTACTTCCCGACCTGAACCTGCTGGACTACTTTGTTTGGTCATATGTCAAGAACAGCACCAACATGACCTCCCACAACACCAAAGCCAGCCTGATGGCTGCCATCCACAGAATATTCTCCGAGCTCCTGCCGGTGCTTGTGAAAAAGGCATGCTCCCAGTTCTGGACCTGTATTGAGGTGGTGATTGCGGCTGAATAGATGTCAGCTCTACTAGATAATCAAGTTACCTGAATTGATGTTTTTCAATAAAAGTTTTAAAATAAATCTGTAGTGTTGTTTTGTTTAGGGCGACAACTTCTATCATTCCACTCTGTATTTATGCTTCAATATTTTTCTATACTATGGTTTTTAAAACCAATATCTAAATAATATCTAATAGTTTGGTACCAAAGTGATATATAGTTATGCATTTTTTTTTTTTAATGACATCAATATGGTATAGTTTAACACAGAATCATTGAGGACACTACTACTAAGGTTGCTTCTTTCTCCTTGTCCCATATCATTATGTCAGGTTCAATTGCTTCATTTTCTTGGTACGTAGCTGTAGGTATTGCATAGTCATAGGAGATGGTGTAAGACTTATTTCCAACTGTTTTTTTTCTGGTATATGTTCCCAGGATTTGCTAATACATTCAATATTCAGCTTTTTACAGATCATCCAGTGAAGATATTTGAATATTCCATTGTGTCGCATTGTATAGAAGCTGTTCCCCAGCAGAACCTTATAGCTAGACTAGCTTGGGTTGCCGGCGTTGCCCGGGTGTTTGGAAGTGTGTGTTGAGCAAAAAAAAAAAGTGGTAGTAAGCAGGCAGGTTTGAACCCGTACCGCAAAGAGAAAAAGAATGTGCGAAAAAAAAAAACAAAAAAACGTGACGTCTTTACTGTGCCCATCACCAAACAGAAAGTGGCAAATGTTTAAATTAAGGCTAGTCAATCAAAAAGAGGAGATGCCTTTTGAAAATATCGGCAAAAAAAGTGACCCCTCCTTGTAGAAAAGTGCCCAGTTGAGGGTGAAGGAATTAATGTTTTTAGCCAATTTTTCGATATTTGTCGTCCGAAGGGTCGAGCTTCAAAACGATACTGATCTCATGAAAATATGTCGCCTTTGTCGAAAGTTTAAGGCAAACATACATACATTTAAACAGACAAGTAAGATTTTTATTATAGATGTCAGATGGTTAACACTCTCTACAAAACCTGCACTTGTTGTCATTGGTAAGACCGCTCGTCGTCTTAAAAACATTGATCATCAAGCTTTGATTTTAGGCAGCCATTAATTATAATCCTCTCCTGATAATAGAGCAATCCTTTTTTAGCCAGTTTATTTAACCTTCCTTATGATGCAGAAAATATTTGGAATGCTGTTGCTCGGCACATTCTTCCAATTTTATTTTTTGCAATGGAAGTTCTTAATGCATTTTTCACAACTTTTGGGTTATTTCCATAGCAGACTTGTTTTCTGACACATCTGAGTTGTTTCATGACATTGATGTACCATTTTGAAGTTTGGATTTTCAGAGTTCATCAGAAAATCCTCAGTGCTCACAACAGTGGCACAATGCTGATGGTCTTACTTGTGTACATGTGTATGTAGCTTTAAACAATATGCTATTAATCAAACCAAACATTGCAGTAAAATTCAGTATGATGAAGCTGTTTGGAAGATGTCTGATGCCAATCAACAGATTGGGCCATTTAACAAGTGTTATTATAATTTTTTTCTTGTGATATCACATAGTATAGAATAGATTAATTTTTTATGATATTAATGAATCAAAGTAAAAATGTTGGTGTCAACCCTCAAATAGCAGTTAATTAAACAAACACTTGTTAATCATATATACACTCAACTTACCTAAGTTTCTCATTAACTGGTTTAACATCAAGGTAATCTAGAGGTAAGAAGGTTTCTGGTTCAATCCGCTGTTCCTTCATGTATTGGATGCAATCTTTTGCTGTTTTTTCATTATCACACACAATTGCATCCATGTATTTGCCCAACACTTTTGTGATGGCTACTTGATATTTTTTGTGGCTGGGTTCACACAGATCAATTAAACGACCGTGCTGAAAGAAATGACAAAAACACAGCAATATTAGTTTCACACTTATATTTGTTTGTATTATAATATAATATAGTATGTATGGATTTTGTTGTTTCAGCATTTTAAACAATAGTAAACAAAGGAATCACATAACTGTAGTAATAACTCAGTAGCACTTGATCCATTTTGGTAAAGTTATCCTTTGTTTAACTGACGACAGACTGAGAGCACCAAAAATTTTTTAAACTGATTGTTAGGAAGTTGGAGTGGACACTCCATAACCATAAAATGACCATAGAATGTAAATCCATGCATTTAACTTGGCATGAAATAAATGTTTCTGTGTAGCTTACTTGACATAATTATATATTTTTTATGTTACTATTTATATAGAGGTACATTAAATACATACACATATGTATTATTGTTGTAGAAAGATAGAATCACTACTCACAAACCAAATAAACTAGTTATAAAACCTATAGCTCTATCTTGCAAACATTCATTACTATCAATACATTGGTATTAAAAATAGAAGTATATCAACTCTTACTGTAAATCGTCTGCAAAAATGAAGAAACCATTTTTTAAATTATACATTTAAAATGGAGTTCTAAGTTCTGTACATTATTAAACCTTCCATTTAAGAAAAATAGGACATGAAGACAAATCATCAAGATTTATTTTTAAACTGACTGAAACCTTTTATAAATAAAAGTGTAGATACCATTTTAAATTTATTTCATTAAAATTTTATATTTTCTAAAAATCTTTTTTTTTTCTTTTTACATAGGCATCACCACTTGTCAAAGGCCCAGAGGCCACTCGAGGATAAGGGTTAAAGAGTATAGAGTAGTAAAATTGTACAATATAGTAATCGTTAGTAATGGAAATTCGGTAAATTTGTTAACTTAAGTGGAATGGCTCATTAAGAACTTGTTTACATTGGACTTGAAGACAACCATATTGTAGTCAGCTGGAAAGCAGGAAAACGAAAGACAGTTCCACAGGTGTGCAGTTCTAAGAAAGAAGCTTTGTTCATGGAATCTATGTTTAGGTTTAGGCACAGATAAAGAGTGGGGGGAATTATTGATAGTGTTTTCTATTAGATGAGTGTTTCTTGTGAAAGTTTGGCGAGGGGGAACCATAGATTGGAGCTCAGATGAACATTTGCCATAAAAATAACGATAAAGCAGAGACAAACTCGCAACATCTCTTCTGTGAGAAAGAGGTTGCAGGGAAGAGAAAAGGACATCCCCTACGAAGTCTATTTTGAACTCTATCAAGGCAGGATAAGTCCTTTCTAGCAGCTCCTGCCCAGATGTGGCAACAGTACTCCATCCTTGGACATACCTGGCTCTTATATAGATAGAAAATTGCATCAACAGTGAGATGTCTACTGGATCGATAGAAGGATCCCACCATTTTTCCAGCGGCCTTGGCAACGGATTTAATGTATGTGTTCCATTTCAGATCGGGAATAAAGGTCAAACCCAAAAGCTTGTCAAAAACATGAGGCCTCCCCAAGATGAGGGCCAT
Organism: Euprymna scolopes; assembly: GCF_053919585.1. Taxonomy (NCBI): domain Eukaryota; kingdom Metazoa; phylum Mollusca; class Cephalopoda; order Sepiida; family Sepiolidae; genus Euprymna; species Euprymna scolopes. The sequence continues at coordinate 37,539,139 of NC_136503.1, forward strand.
TCATTTCAATTGATGGCAGATGGGGATCAGAGCGTTGATGATGTGAAGACAAAAGCTTGGTTTTAGATGCATTAAAAGTAACAAGCCACCTCTTTCCCCATTGTACCACTTGCTCAAGATCAGAGAAGAGAGAATCAGAGAGAACTTGGTCGTTCACGGTCTTAGATGTGCTACCATAGTATTTTCATATATATATATATATATAAATATAAAAATATATTAATGACAAGTGAGCTAGATATAAATGTTGGTTCCATTCCGAAACAAAATCAATCCAAATACATGAATTTACATCCAAAGGACCTGATTTTATCCCTACTATGAAGAATGCTTTACTGAGCTGGCCCCTGTCCTCTCTAAACTGTACAGCAAATGCCTTATTGGATCTTACTTCCCTAATAGCTGGAAAATTGCCTCTGTGGTACCTATGTTTAAGAATTTTGGTGAGAGAACTGACAATTTTCCTCCTACTCTTCAGTAACTTCTTTCTAACGGTATGGATTTAAGTGCCTGTGGATATCTTAAGTTATCTTTGAACCCATGCCATACACTGGACAAGACAGATGAAGCTAGGAACGTAGCGCTTGACATATCCAAAGCCTTTGACAAGGTATAGCATAAAGATCTCATTAAAATTAATTTGTACCATATTAAATTAATTTGTACTATATTATTGGACAAATATTTAATATAATCAGATCCTTCTTAGCCAAAAGAAAATCCAGGTTGTCCTCGATAGCTATATGTCCAAACAACATAACATTAATGCAGCTGTGTCCCAAGGAGCGATTTTTGGATCATTACTGTTTCTGATTTCCATAAACAACTTCCCTGATGTAATTGTGTCAGAGATGGGCATATTTGCTGATAACAATACATTCTACTCTCGACATTTGGGTAAAATGAATGCACACCTCTAAGGCAATAGCTGAATCCTTAGAAAACAACCTGCAGTTTGTAGTAAAATGGAGACATACATGAAAGGTAATATTTAATGCTACTAAGACTAAACTTCTTTCCTTTAACAATTATAAAAAACTTTTCAACTAACAATTGCCATGACTAATAGTACCCTATATAAGAGGCTATCATTTAAACTTGTCTAATATTTACAGGTAACATAAATTGGAACAAATACATAGAACATACCACCAAAGTCAATGAAAGAAAAGTGGGCTCCCTCTACTAAGCTAGAAAACTTTTCACATCTGTCAGTATCCTATATCTCTACAAAGCCACCATTTGCCATGCATGGAGTATTGTTGTAACATCTGGGCTGGTGCACCAACCACTAGTCTTTACATTTTAGATAGCGCCCCCATCCAAAAAAAGAACCCCTAATCTAATAGAACCCACATTATCTACCAACCTCCAGCTCCTGTCTCATCGCCACAATGTTGCATCCTTGAGATTTGTTAACAAGTACTTCAATGAAATTTGCTCTGCTGCACTTGTGCTCCCTCAGCATAAATATTCCTGTCCAACCCGACAATTAGCAAAATTCCCCTGCAGATCTCCTCAGATGCCAAAAGGATTTTTACTTTAATAGCTCCTTTCATTAAACTGTTAGCCTTTGGAGTTCCTCCCCATTTTTCTGACTGGATTAACATATAAAAATTTAAATGTAATGCGAACCAACATCTTGTTGCACAAGTTCACATTTAGGATATCCTTAGGTCAATGTAATTTCCAATCTTTTTCAGGTGTATATTATCAAACTCAGGAATCTGCATGGAATTTCAAATGGAACCCTTTATTTAATCCACAGGGTAACCTATTCCTGTTCAGTCAGCCAAGACTGACTAGAAATCCTAAGTAATTTGCAATTGTATTTTTGGGTGTCGCCTGCACTGAAGATTGAACCGTCAACCTCCAGAAGAGTGTAAGTTTACAAATGAATTTTACTAGACACTATCTACTGCCCCACAGATCCGTGGAGAGGTTACATCGACTAAAACGTTGTGCAAATAACACTCAAGATTAGACCAGCATTTTGAAGAATCCAAATAATCTAGTATGGTAATGCATATCATGAGTAACAAGAAATGTCATGAACAGTTTAAGATGCACTTACCACACCAGGGAAAAGTCTCCGCAGATTTTCAAGTAACTCTGCCTTTTTTATAGCTCTTGATGATTCATGTTTATCAACCTAGAAATAAGAAAATCATAAAACGAAACGATGATGACTATGAGAAAAGGAAAAACTGAAATAAACGGACACATTCAAAACAATTGACAACACATGAAATAAATCACTTTAAACAAACCCAATATAGAAAAAAAAAGACAATCAGAGCCCCAAAACAAAATTAGAAATTATTTTGACTCAATTCCACATTGGTCATATACAATTAACATTTTCAAACGGGAAGATCAACCACAACATACATGTAGAAACTTAACCCATACTAGGAAGGTAGATTAACTCTTAATTTCCCAGAGACTCATTAAAATCTAATTTGTAAGTCTTAAAATTAGACACAAGGTCATTTATAAGGAGAGAGAATGTACAACTCTTTCCTGAAAAGGGGGCATTTTAGAAAAGGAATGATCTCACATCTTGACAGAGGACAAAACAGATACTACATATTTATCATAGTATAAAGGTCAGGAAATAAAGTTTGGATAAAATATTTGGTAGAGAAAACAACAAATAATTTCTTAGTTTACAGGTGTCGTCCAAATATTGATTTTGGGCATTGGTTCCAAACAATTTATTGTTTTTAATAAATCCATAATAACAGATGTCTTTCAACAGAGTAAAATAACATTCAAAACATTTTGTACAATATTGACACAAAAAAAAAAAAAGGGGGTGGGTATTTATGAATTATTAGGCAAGCTGAAAATAGAAAAGATATAAATAAATTTACTTACTTTAGCCTCTCCTAACTGCTCTACAACATCAGTTAGTTCAAAGTTGATTTGCTCAATTCTGGCATTAGCAGTTGTCACTTCTTCCTCAAGTTCCCTTGCAGTTTTTTTCTGTTCTTCTACAGCCTGCATGCTTGTCCTATAAGAATGGAAAAGAGATGTATGAAGTAATTTCCCTTTCAAATCTTCAATAATATCAAAGTTGTAAAGCACTGGAAATTTTCATTTAAATTTGTCATAATAGAATAAATTCTGTGTCAACTTTGTTTTCATTGATAAATTCTGTTAAAAAGAAAAAAAAAATCTTTTCATAATAAAGCAATATCATTTTCCATACAGATGAAGAATACAAGATAAATTAAAAAATTTTCATTATGATTTTAAGATGAATGTACTCAATTTCTTAAATGACAATACTACTACTTCTACTATAGTAGTAGTGTCAACAATAAATTCATAATGAAAATTGTATATGAAAATAGGCAGTGGCTTGAGAGAATCCGGATCTGGTGATTTTTTTAAAGTAATTCTGTAGATGCATGCTTTTTGTAGTGTTTACATACATATATTCTTAAGAAATAACATTTTTTTTTCAAAATGTCCATTTCATCAATTTTGATGTTTGTCATTTTCCAATGAAAATTAATTTAATCTGAACATCGATATCTAAATTGAAAACAGACAAATTTAATCAGATTATTACTATTTTCAATTTTGTAAACCAACAAAACACATGCATACAATTCATGCCAAGTGAATTAAATCGGAGCAAAAAAAAGTGTTCACTATTTTTCTTTCATCTAAAAATAGTATTCATATATTAACAATCCCTTTTCATTTTATGTACTGATCGATTTGGTTGAGGTTTATAGCAATTTTAAAAAGAATCTTGTAGATAGAGTACCTTAAAAATGCACCAGATCAAAAGATTTTATAGTGCTTTGAGCATTGTTACAATAAAGTGACTCAATGATGAAAGGTGACTACCAAAAAAGTCCTCAATACCACAATTAGAGCTGGTATTAAAGATAATTGATGCTTCGTTGAACACACTCTATGATTAAATACACTCAGCAATAATAAACGTATCTACTACATAAAATTAAGTCAGTTGGTTTTCAAAGTCAGACCTAAATAGCAATCCATCTGACATATCACTATTTGACTAAAGCAAGTTTATTTTTTGTTAACACCTAAGTATTGATACAAACATAATTCCTTTAGATTCATTCATTTTTTTATCTGATAATATATCAGCCAGATAAGAGTAACATAAAAGTGGATACATTTTTTACTGCAAGGTGGAACAATAAAATTGCTGCCCTAGAAAAGACATGATTCCATTTCCATTTGATGAAAACTGGTTTTCATTTTTTGTTGCAGACCATCTACTAGTTGGCCAGTTGTGTATAAATCCTAAGATCGATAGGAGCCTTCTATCATGTCTGAAAGTGACACAATGTTCAACGAGCGAGATTGTAGATGTGCCGCTGTATAACTCATGCTGTCTACCGATCAAAGTTATGCAACAGGACCATTGCCAGTACCCTCAAAATGCAAATCCAGATGGTTCAACGCTTAAGGGTATGCCCAGAGTAATGAAAACAAAGTTTCCGACCACGGTTATGATCTTTGGTGTGGTTTCAAGTGAGGGCCACATTATGTCACCTCACATCTTCAAAGTCAGCTTGAAAGTCAACACCAAAGTGTACCTAGATGTGTTTTCCTGGTACAATCAGGTGGCCGCTGACAGACCATCGGTGTGGCAGCAACATCAAGAACATCAATAACATGACATCCCACAACACCAAAGCCAGCCTGATCAGCCCTTCTTGCCGGTGCTTGTGGAAAAGGTATGTTTCCAATTCCGGACCCGTATTGAGGCGATGATTGAGGCTGAAGGTGGTTACATTGAATAGATGTCAGCTCTACTACATAACCAAGTTATCTGAATTGATTTTTTTAAATAAAAGTTTTAAAATAAAGCTGTAATGTTGTTTTCTTCAGGGCAACAAATTTATCGTTCCATACTGTGTTGTCTTATACCGAAGCACGATATATATATATATATATATATATATATATATAGTAATGATTTCAAAAGTTTAAAAAAAAAAAAAAATTCCTTCAGTGTTATCAGTTGGAATCAAAATAAAAACATTCAGTCTTAATTGTTACCAACTGAATAATAAGAAAATGTTAAAATTTAACCTACTTTGACGTGTAAATGTGTATTCGCACATGCGGACAAGAGCACTTTAAACTGACTTACATCTACCAAGTTCCAATTCTTTTTTAAATTTTGACTCCTTAGTCACTTACCAGCTAAAAGCCAAATCAAATTTGTTCCACAAGTCCAAATCCCCTATATATAAAGTTTCAAGCCTGTAGACCAAAAATTGACAGGAGTTTGGTAGAGACCGATCATCAAATAGACAGACAATGTTTATATATATATATATATATATATATATATATATATATATATATTAAGTAAAGTGATTTATAATTAAAAAATTTAAAAAATTTTTTAAATTTAAAAATCAAATTTTAATTAAATTAAAAATCAGTTTCATAAGAAGGAACAACAACAAAGTCAATTATCTGTACGATCGTTTCGGAAATCCGTGCTTTTTATTTGTGGTATACATGAAGTCACGTAGAACAATTATACATAGTTTTTTTGGTAAGCACGGTCTCCTCATCAGCAAATTTAGGAGGATTTCTATTGAATTGAAAAGACACCAAAAATAAACCTAGCATTAAAAGTAAGGCAGATGAATCTGAAAAATTGAAGTAAAAGGTTTGGATTTAAAATTTATAAGAAAATTAGTATAGGTTAGAGATAGAAATGAGTAGAAAAAATATATATATTTTTTTGAATTTACATAATAAATTTGATTTAAAAATATATAGATATAGTTACCTTTTAGTTTTTCTTTTTTTGAAATCAGGAACTGTATTTAAAGTAGTCATTTAGATGTTTGCTTTAGCTTTTTATTTTATTGAATGATGAATTTTAAAAGGGCGACGCTCGTGCAGTAAATTGTTTCCGTTAGCGTATTTTGATTTAAAGACGCTACAGTTAATATATATAGAGAGAGAATATTTGTTTTGCAAGTTTTTAAGGGGAGATAATTGTCATGTGTTATTGGCTTTTTTTATTATTTGATTTACGAGTCTAAGGGCGGTAATTGGTCTAACTTAATTTATTAAAAAAAAAAAAAAAAAAAAAAAAAAAGTAATCTATTTTTACTAATGAGTAATTTTTAATGATTTAAGGTGGTTTATATTTATTAAATTTAAACCAACGTTTATGATTACATGATAGAAGCTCGTGTCTTGAATTTACTAGTTTGGTTGTGCTTTTTATATCTTCATATTTTAAACGGAAACAATTTACTGCACGAGCGTCGCCCTTTTAAAATTCATCATTCAATAAAATAAAAAGCTAAAGCAAACATCTAAATGACTACTTTAAATACAGTTCCTGATTTCAAAAAAAGAAAAACTAAAAGGTAACTATATCTATATATTTTTAAATCAAATTTATTATGTAAATTCAAAAAAAAAATATATTTTTTCTACTCATTTCTATCTCTAACCTATACTAATTTTCTTATAAATTTTAAATCCAAACCTTTTACTTCAATTTTTCAGATTCATCTGCCTTACTTTTAATGCTAGGTTTATTTTTGGTGTCTTTTCAATTCAATAGAAATCCTCCTAAATTTGCTGATGAGGAGACCGTGCTTACCAAAAAAACTATGTATAATTGTTCTACGTGACTTCATGTATACCACAAATAAAAAGCACGGATTTCCGAAACGATCGTACAGATAATTGACTTTGTTGTTGTTCCTTCTTATGAAACTGATTTTTAATTTAATTAAAATTTGATTTTTAAATTTTAAAATTTTTTTTAAATTTTTAAATTATAAATCACTTTACTTAATATTGAATTAGCTCTAGGACATTTAACTATCGAGCTTATTATATATCTAAATTACAACGAGCATTTCCTGTATTTTAATTAAACTAGTAATTTCACTATTACATTAAAATACACTTAGCTCTTTAGACTATTATTCTAATTTCCTTTAAATTATATATATATATATATATATATATATATATATATATATAAAATTTTCAGAATTTGAGAGATTATATATAATAAATCCCACAGCCAAACAATGTCGTAATCCACAAGAGCCATGACAGTCAATGAACCAGAAGTCCAAGAATCAAGTTTCGCCCTCATTTGGGCTCATCAATTAGACACATCCGAACTTAGGATTCAAAACCCGAGCCTCTTGCATGCGAGGCAAGCACTGCCAACTGGGAGGCTTGAGTTTCGAATCCTGAGTTCGAATGTGTCTAACTGATGAGCCCAAATGAGAGCGAAACTTGAGTCTTGGACTTCTGGTTCTGTTGACTATCATGACTCTTGTGGGTTGCAATGTTGTTTGGCTGTGGAATATATATATATATATATATATTACACACACACACACGCTATATATACTTACTTGATATAATCATTAAGTTTCTCCACTCGTTTCTTATTCTCTTCCATCTCGTGTTTCTTTTGCTCAATTTTGTTGACCATTTCACCTTTTTTACGTTCTTCATTGTCCCGTCGATCTTGATCAGATTTCTGTTCACGGTTAATGGACTCCATCTCTTGTAAGTAACGTGCAGCTTTTTTACCACCTTCTTCTTTCAAACGATGGTACTCCTGAACCTGAAAGACAAACCATAAGGAGTATAGACAATGTTAAAAACAAGTGAAGTGTGTGATGTCCCACTGTTATCAACACTACTTTATAACAGTGATCAGAACATTTTTATTGATTTAAGTCAAAGATTAATGATGACATCTTTAAATATTTCTTCCAAGATTGTACAATCATCAGTATTTGTTTTATTAACAGTTATCCTAATTTTCGGTAGATTTTGAGCAAAAGCTCATGAAGGATAGCAATAAAAACAGGAGTTCCTTCTGATTAAGATCAGGGACAAAAGTGTTAGATTCAAAGGGCAAAAAGTTTGATTTGATTTAATTTGGTTTGGTTGTTTTGTTTTGCTGCATATCAACCCTTTTCGTATTATTTAATGCTGTATCCAATAGTTTTGGAAACTGTTACTATGTTTCAAGTTCTTTATATTTTCAAATATTTATGAACAGTGCTTGGTTAGGTTGTTTTGTAGAAAAAATGATTTTTTACTTTGCAGAACATGATTGAGTTTTACAAAGAGAAAGCGGGGAAAAAACATGAATAGCAAATATCTTGAGAATTTCTGATCTGGCAGCATCAATCAAAAATGTGTTTGAATCAACTGACAAAAAATTGACTAAAAGTCATTTATAAATTTACCAATAAATTCTGGAACTAATGCATGATAAAAATGCTTGACTAGTGGTGGTCATTCAATGATTTTATGAACTGTCACTGATAAAGTTACATTTTATATAACAAAAGAGGATCATGTGGTTGTCAGCTTTGAGGAAGTGAATCAAGGTAAGATCGATCATGATGGAATCAGTAGTAGGAGGTGTATTATATTCAAAGACCTGAAACACTGTAAGGCTCTTCTACACATTACTGTGTATTATTAGAATATAAACAAAGCTTTTTTTCTTTTAATTAACATATATAAAATTCATTAAAATTCAAGAACTTATGAGTAGATACTTATTTTTTAATGTAACTTGGCTGGTCATTCAATTTCTGAATAATTTAAATTCTCTAATTAAACCTTTGCCTGTCCAAATACAAGGCAGTGGTGCCAATAGTTTTTTTTTTTTTTTTTTTTTTTTTTTTTGAGGTAATTAGTCCTTGGGACACACTGTTGAGAGTTTGGGTCCTCAGGAAATTAAAATACAATGTGGTCCAATTAAACTTTCTTAATAAATTCTAGTGTTAAACTATGATACCAGACTGCATTCAGTATCATTTGCACTGAGAGAAATGTTTTAGAGTAAATTAACAAGTTCAATTAAGATTTCTTTTTTAGAAATTATATTTTTAATGGCAGAACAAAATTATAATATCAAAAATGAAAATTAAATAAAATGTCAAGATTTAAATTTAAAATATGTAATTTATTTTATAATGTCTGTAATATGCTCTCCACTTGCACCTATCAAACAAAAAGTGAAAAGTTGTGAACATCGAAAAAATGTACTTATTCAGAAATTTTGAACACTAAAATTTTTTGAAAGACAAAATTACAGAAAATTGAAAATTCCCGAGTTATGTTTTTAGGTTTTGAAAATGTACACCTGACAATCTGTAAAGGTAAAGGATAATTCCTACTACATTTATAGTTTCAATATCTAAAAGTATTAGTGGAGAAAGAGTAAAACAGTTTTCATATTAGTATAAAGTTGTTGCATGTAAGAATCAAAATTTCAATTGCAAATCTATTTAATTTAAATGAATTAAAAAATAAATGAAAGAGAAAGAAAAAGATGAATCAAAAATTTAAAAAAAAAAAAAAAAAATGAAGGAAAATAAAAATTGAAAAGAAGAAAAAAAGAAGGAAAGGTAGTTATATTTACCTGAGACTCTTCCAACTGAAGGTCTCTACCCTGTGACTGAGATTCCTCTTCTATTCCTTTTTCATACTCCTTTTTCTTTTCTTCAACTTCTTCAAGCTCTTTCTCCAGTTGACGAATCTGTTCAAAGACAATTTTAACAGACAAAATTAATTAAATTAAAACAGAGTTTCTCATTTATCAGATTAATCAACTAAGAAACAGATCTAAAGTGGATTATTCTGTACTTAATTTAAAACTGTCATACTGCCAAGATTACATTACTTTTTTGGATCACATAGAATAAAAATTTGCTCACAACATAAAAAAAAACAAAAAAACAACTAGTAGTGCTCGACTCATTGATAACATAAAACTACTACTTTATGCAATGCTCATAGAAGACTCATCAATAATATAAATCTCACTTGTCTGTTTAAATGTATGTATGTATACCTAAAACTTTTGACAGTGGCGATGGATTTTCACGAGATCGGTATCAATTTGAAGCTCAATCCTTCGGACGACATATATATATCCATCTAACACTTATCATTGGCTAATTTTTAACCTTGAAATAATTTTTTTTTTTAAGTTTCTTACATAAAATGGTTTTGTGCCTTGTCTGGAGCTATTTCAATTAAAGAAAACTATTTTAATCATACATATATATATTTCTGTCTGCCCATTTCATGTTTTCTCGGAAACTATTGGACCAATCTAATTGAACATTTGTATGGATTTTTGTTATGGTAAGATGCAGTAGACCTTCCATTGTTTCACAGACAAGTACTAAAACATCTCAGCACAGAATCCGCAATGTACTCTCATACTTTAACATTAATGCTGTCACTAAATGTGCTATTAATTCTAACACAACAGAGCATTTTTGTATACTGATTGAACAACTTTCATCAACTACCCATCTGTTTCTAATTTATGTAAAGTCTACCAGACAATATATGGGGACTCTGGAGAAAAGTTTTTCCAGATCTACAAAAGCAAAATACATGTTCTCCTTACCAAAGTACTTTTCTTACATTTATCTCCATAAATACTTCTGGCATAAAACTGTATTTCATTTACGCTTATCTGACGTCTTATTTACGGCTCAATTATTCTCAAATCACTTTCAGAACCAGAATTAAGCCTCCATGATTATCTAGCACTCCTTTCTCCTTTTTACCCTTGTAACAATCATGTTTATTAAATTATGCAGGATAACACTATTCTTATTTCCATAAATAGCAAAACTATATGAATATACTTTTGTCATAGTGGCATGCAGAGACAGATGCGAACTTATTAGAAAAGCTACAAATGTTAAAAGTAACATCAAATTTTATTAATTTCAATATTTCAGTGTCATATAAGTCAAGGATACATCCTTGGCAATTAGTTAAATACAGTCTGGATCATTTTTAAGTAGATAAATAACTTTGCATCAATCTGAAGTATGGTCCTGTGCATCTATAGGAGGTCCATCCTATCAGCTTTATCTTCTCTTTGAGAAAGGGTTAGTTTATTGCTAATTGCCTGAGCCACTCCTAGGAATGCAGACAGCGATTGAGGTTGTTCAGAAGAGTTAAACTAACATCAAAAGTCTAGTTTATTGAACACATTAAAATACATAAAAACTTGAAAGAGGAAACCTATGTGCTTTGTGTACCCTTCTTATAAGCCATTTTTATTATTTGTGTAATAACAAATTGTTAATTATTAAATTTGAATCTGAAAGCTCATTTTGTTTTGTTTGTATATCCGGTATTGGGTATTTTGTTCAAAAGATGTAATATCTAAGATTGGGGCTATTACAGATGTAGTGTGATGATTGTATTTTGTATATGCGTATTTGTAACTGTGAAAAGGGAAATCTATTCACTAAATTTTGACAAACAAAATATACATTTTTATTACAGGTATAAGTGTCTTGTCATGCATTGTGTAAATGTTTACATGTGATGATCATAATCAATTTGATGGTTGTCTTTTAACATTAATAAGGTAGTTTCTTAAAGAAATTGTTTCTGAAGTTTAATTGAAGAAAATTTCAGGTGAGATAATTGTAAACCATGGAAATGTAGTTATATGTAAAGCGTATGGATGCCATCTTCTTAATAATCAATTCAACAAGTTTTACAGGGCAGTAGCTATCTATATAAGAGCCAGGTATGTCCAAGGATGGAGTACTGTTGCCACATCTGGGAAGGAGCTGCTAGAAAGGACTTATCCTGCCTTGATAGAGTTCAAAATAGACTTTGTAGCCTCATAGGGGATGTCCTTTTCTCTTTCCTGCAACCTCTTTCTCACAGAAGAGATGTTACAAGTTTGTCTCTGCTTTATCGTTATTTTCATGGCAAGTACTTGACTGAGCTCCAATCTATGCCCCCCCCCACTCGCCAAATTTTCACAAGAAACACTCGTCTAGCAGAAAACACTATCAATAATTTCCCCCCCACTCTTTATCTGTGCCTAAACCCAAACGTAGATTCCATAAACAAAGCTTCTTTCTTAGAACTGCACGCCTGTGGAACTGTCTTCCATTTTCCTGCTTTCCAGCTGACTACAATATGGTTGTCTTCAAGTCTAACGTAAACAAGTTTTTGATGAGCCATTCCACTTAAGTTAACAAATTTACCAAATTTCCATTACTAACGATTACTATATTGTCCACTCTTTAACCCTTATCCTCGAGTGGCCTCTTGGCCTTGATAAGTGGTGATGTCTATGTAAAAAAAAAAGAAAAGAAAAGCTCTGCTAGAATTATATGAATTTATTGGCCTTGATAAGTGGTGATGTCTATGTAAAAAAAAAAAGAAAAAAAAAGCTCTGCTAGAATTATATGAATTTATTGATATGGCAGAGATAATCTTGGGGGTCTGAGAAAATGTCTATGTTGGTACTATACATTACAGACGTTCTTAAGATTATCAATGTGATTAATATGGAAGTTTAGAAATTTGTAGTCGTCTGGAGGTTTTATGAAGAGAAAAGTAGATAAGATGTTATTTTGCTATCATATTATATCTAGACATGAAATAAACATCTATGAATGTTCAATGGCAAATGTTATTATGGTCGTAATTATTGGCCCATTGGTGACAGTTCATTAACTTGTCTAGTTGATGTGCTTATATAGTTATAATTATGATACAGCATATCAATCTTTTTTTAGAGTTATTTAAGGCCAAATTCAATATTTTGAAAATAAATTTTGTTTCAAGTTTTTTATGTCTTCAAATATTTATACACGGTGTTTGGTTTATTTGCTTTGCAGAAAAAAATTGTTGTTTTTGACTTTGCAGAACATGATTGAGTTTTGTGAAAGAAAATAACCTCAATGTTTGGTGCATTTTAGGTCATTTTATATATAAATACATCACCTTTACATCTACAGTAGTGCATTGGTTTTTAGAGAGTAGTTCTGATAGTTGCTATGTTATATATTACATCTTTTACCCAAAATATCTAAGTATCAAATACATAATCGAAACAAAATTAGCTTTTAGACACACAAATTAAAATGATTACTTACCTCAGCTTCATGATTATCATATGTCTTCTTTGCAGCTTTGAGGGATTTCCTACAAAAATAATTTTTTTAATGAAATATATATAAAAAAAACAAAAACAACATGATTAAGTCACTTGAAGAAATAACAAAAATATTTAAATATTTTATATCTTCATCAGGAATGTGACTATGGTAAAAAACAAAAGAAAATCTGCAGTCACCCAAGCTAGTGAATAATTTAGGTCCATGCTAAAATGGCCAGAGAAAAACCTTTCACTCTTTTTCTCGTACTTCTAGCCATTACTATTAGGAAATATCAAATAACCAAGTCAGAAACTAAATATTTATAACCAACTCCAATTTCAATAATAAACTGTTATTAATTTTTTATCAAGTAAATTTATTTTTTGTATTAATACCGAAATTACATAGAAATCAAAATGAAAAAGCAGGGAAGGAAAGATATGAATTTTATACAAGAAAAAGAAGTAGCAAAGTGGAGATAAATGGATGAAGAAAATAACACAGGAAAACATTTTATTTAACTAAAATAAAATTTTAAAAAATTGGAATTTTCTTGTTTTTATTTTCAACAACTATGAAAAGGCTGGATATCTTAGGAAACTTTTTTTCTGACAGTTACAAAATGAACAATATCACATGTGTCAGAGATAATCAGGTGTGCAAGTCATAATCGGCTCAACATGCAATATTTATTCATACAAGTATGCTTTGTGGTAATGATGGATTTAAATTGGGTGGGTGGGTTGATGGATACAAATTATAAGGTGGGTTAGGGGGGAATAGGAAGAAAGTAAAAAAATCCAAACAAATATCTTGAGATATGAATGCATTAAGATAGAATTTTTTTGAATATGACAATACATTGCATCTATATTTACACCCTAAGATACAATATTTTTGAGATGTGTGATTTTAAAACTCACAACACCAAAAAAATTACTCTCAAAGCAAGCAAAAAAAAGTGTGTGCGTGTATCGTAGACTAAAGCTAGGCTGTCTCATCCCTCTCTTTCTGGCTCCTCCTAGCTCACTTTTGTTCGTCATCATCCCTGTCTCCATAAGTTGACTACAATGTTATTCTTTATTTTTTTTATTCTATTCAACCTTTCTGTTACATTAAAACTTAAATGTTGAGCATTTAGTAAATCATTCAACGTTTTTAATTGTGTATAATCTTGCCCCCTTTTTAGTTACCATATTGTGTGTGTGTGTGTGTGTGTGTGTGTGTGGTAGCCTTGCTTGTCTCCCTCCCTTCCTCCTTGTATGCATCCTGTATGCTAGCACTCACCTAGGCGGTGAGTACAACCGTTTTTCGTTATAATAAACATTTATTATTACATATCAATTTCTGTGTTATTACTGTTGTATTTATCTTTCTTTTGTGATTATTGAGCATAATTTTAGCTTATTTTGGGTAAATTTCTTACCCTTGGAATGGATTAATTTTGTTTCTTTCAAATCAAATGGAAACGACTTCAGCTGTCATGGAATGAATTCTCAAGGTATTACTGTATCTGGTAAAAATTCGATTAGTTTTCAGGTGTGGGGAATTTGGTGTAGGAAATATTCTTTAGCTTCAGCCTTAGTCAGCAAGCTTAGCTTAATGGTGAATTATGGGGCTTGCTGACCGAGGATGGAGCTGGTCAGATTTCCCACACTTTGGAAACCACCAATATCAATGATTAATCAAATTTTCAATCTATAGTACTTCCCCATATATATATTATGCTCTTACAAAGTTATTTAAACCCTCTGTGTTTATTCTTCTTAAACTACATAATAACTAAATGTGAAGTACGATTTAATAAGGTAAATATAAATTTGATTAAAAAAAAAATTTCAACTGACTTTCCTGCTTCAAGCTTCTTGATCATATGAGCTGTTTTCTCCTTTGCCTTGATATATATTGGACGTTTTTTATTCAACTCTGATTCCTGAAAAATATAGAAAAATAAAATTAATAAATTTTCAAAAGTTAAGCACCAATCTTCTAATTATAAGATTAAACAAATATTGATTGATTCCCACCCATCCCTCCCCACATTATGTAGGCCATGTCACTAACTTTAACAAGTACAGCATGGGTTGGATTTTGTGGAAAACTAACAAGCCTACTTCTAGATATTTATTGAAAATATATAATTTTTGTTAATTGGATGAATTTCAGTAATCCAAGGAAAGAAAATAAACACCAATTTTCCTGGGAGTCATCAGTAATTGTTTCATATAAATAAACATTGATCTTAATTTTTTGGAAGACTGAGCAAAAAGTAATGAAGGACACACACACACACACAATTATTTATAATAAACATTTTTCAATATTCACATTCATACGTTTCATCTTAACTGCAGTGTGGCTATATATAACTGTACAACTGGTCACAGGAATGGAACCCTGGACTTCTATCCCCCCCCCTTTTTTTGGGAGAAGGAGGTTAAGCTCAATATGTGAAATTTAATCCATGATGATTCCCCCTTCATTTGTGGGCCATTCTAGCTTCTTAGCTAGAAAAAAGAAAAAAAAAAAAAAACTGTTAACTCTAGTACTAACCCTAAGTGTTAGTAGCAAGAATCCTAAAAAACCTTAAGATCAAGTGAAATCCAGACCCACTCCCCCACCATAATTCTGTGTCAAGCCCATCTTAAAAAAAAAAAAAAAAAAAGTTTTCTTCCATAGCAAATTGGTTAACTGCCCTAAAATATGGAAATGGATCATTTTACATTAAATTCATATGCAAAATTGATCCTCCATTTTAAATTATAATTTTTTTTCAGGATGTCTATACAAAACTTCTAAAAAAAAAAAAAAATAAAAAAAAAAAAAATAAAAAAAAAAAATAAAAAAATGTAACAAAGCTTGTTAACCTACAAAATTATTTTTTATACTAGAAGTATCGACGGATATCTTTTCACTTCGTTTTTGCTTTAAAATTCATTAAAAATAATTTTCAGAACATTCAAAGTTTATTTTGTGTAATAAAAGTTTAAAACATGAATATGTTTGGTCTAAGAAATAAATAGATTAGTTGGTGGTGTTGTGTTTAACAGCCTATCAACCTCTAAAAAGTCATTTAAGGCCAGAATTTTTTTTCTTTTTTTTTTTATTATCGGAGGTACTTTAGTTGGCCCATGGAGAGTCCCAGAGGGCGTAAAAATGGCATCAAATGCTTATATAGCTTTTCTGAAGGAGCACTTTAAACCATGGCTGAAGAAACAAAGGTTGACATTCAGAAGAACCATTATTTTTATCAAAGATAATGCTCCCTCGCATGCAGCAAACAAAAGCAAAGAGTATTTGCAACAACTGGGGTTCTCTGGGCGACGGAGGATGGAGTGGCCTGCAAATTCACCAGATTTGAACCCAATTGAGAACCTTTGGAGTATCATGAAGCGACGCCTCTATGCAAGTGGATGCCAATTTAAGAGCAAAGAGGAGTTGTGGGATGCTCTCCAAGAGGTATCACGAGGAATAACTGTTGATGAAATCACAAATTTGACTAATTCTGTGGACCAACGTCTTTCACAAGTCATTCATAAAAAAGATCCAATATGCTCTACTAATTATGTCAACGTAGAAATTGCTATGTAGTTATTGTGTTCTAATGTTTGAATATTATTTAAATAAATAAGTTATGGGTATATTGTGTTTTTTTCTCAACCTCATTAATAACTTGACACACTGAAATCAACAGATATTCCTATCTTTTGCCATAGTTTCGCTAATACTGCTTTAAATACTTTTATTTTCGGACTGGAGTAGCTGAATAGTATCGTCAGCACTTTCTCAAAGTTTCACGGATTTTTATTCACTCGTTCCTTAAATATTTAAAAGAAAATTTTAAAAAATGTAAACTTGTTAATAATTTGATATGCAGTGTGTATGTACATATATATATATATATATATATATATATAAATGTTTAGAGGTACAGAATTTAAATACAGTTTTAAATATAATGGGCGGAAGTCTCTCAAAAGCTCTTTCAGCTATCATCTCATCAGGAGAAAATCGATAGCGTAAAAATAATACTATGTCGAAAATAAAGAGTTCTATAGGGAACTATTTTGGCACATTCAATAGTTCCCCATAGAACTCTTTACTTTCAACATAGTATTATTATTTTTACGCTATCGATTTTCTCCTGATGAGATGATAGCTGAAAGAGCTCTTGAGAGAGTTCCGCCCATTATATTTAAAATATATATATATATATATATATATATATATATATATATATATATGCACACACCATTTCAAATTGGGTAAAAAAATGTTTTTTGAATTTTTTAGATGAAGATTGATAATTTTTATTATTTGGACTACTGTTCTTATCTTGAGTGTTATTCACACGAGAATGTTTGTCAAACTTAGGAATCTGTACAAAATTTTGAAGGAAACCCTTTATTTAATCCACAGAGGTAGCATGCTCTTGTTTCATCAGTCATGAATAGGTAGAAGTTTTAAGCAATTCACAATTGTATTCTTATTATTGCCTGCACCGAAGATTAAACCTTCAACCTCTAGAAGAGTGTCACTCAGAACTGAATTTTCATTAAGTACTTCATTTGTTATGCCATGAGTCCGTGTCGACAGATTCTCAAGCTAGACAAAATACACCCATAGAAAGTAGGTTACATCAGCAGAAACAAGAATTACACTCAAGATGAGAACGGTAGTCCAAATAATCTGAAAATAATAGTATCTTAAAATATGCTACAATGAATATATTTCATTTTCTTTCAAGTTTTGTCAATTTCATCTTGGCACCTGGTTCACAAAAAAAAAAAAAAAAAAATTGTTTTTTTTTAAATACTCACCGCTTCTTTGATGTGTTGCTCAATCTTTGTAAGATCTCGGCTTAACTTTCCTTGTTCTTTCTTTTTGTCTTTTATCTCCTCTTCAATCTTGTCTCGTTTCTTCATTTCACGATCCAGTCCTGCATTCTTCATGCTTATTTCTTCATTATGTTCTTTAATTTCTTTTTCATTATGATATAATTTGAACAGCTGCAGCTTCATGACTTTCTCAGCCTACAAAAAATTTCACATTTGCAAGATATAAAAACATCAACATCCACAAGACATAAACTGATTAGGTTCAATGCTATGTTACTTTTTGCAAAAAACACAAAAAGCAGCCAGCATACGACACAACACACAATTTCAGTGAGAAATCATAAATCTACTCAACAATTGTTAAATCTACTCACCAATTGTTCTTTCAGTTTCTGGTATCGTTCAGCCTCTTCTTTTTCTAACTTTGCTTCTTTCTTTTCAGCAGCGATGCCTTTCTTTTTATGGTAATTAAACTGAGTGTCTTCCTCAGCCTTCAACATTTCAGCTTTGGCTTTATCGTATTCTTCTTTCATTTCACCCGATCTGTAGCAATAATCGAGAAAATAAACAAAAAGTAACATAGCATTGAAGTTTAAACACATTCAACAACAAAATTAGACAAGTTGATATTTTTATCTATAACTAGTGGAAATTGTAGGTCCATACCTTTCTTAACAGTATTAGTGCTTACATAACCATGATAGATTTGATAGGATTTTAACTTGGTAGAACAGGTTTCATACTCCAAAATCGTTTCAATTATGCCAATCATGCACCACCACACAAAATCAACTATAATATTTATATCTATAATATAAAGCTGAATATCTGTATGTGTGTGTCTGGTCACGAATAGGCTCCTATATGGTTAACTATTTTAAAAAACTGATTACATATAATAATAGAAGATGTATCGAGACACAGGAATGGGTATGTTTGATCTGGCGGAACGGTGGTTCATTATAATTGTGGGGTCTGCGTTGCACCTGGTCCACAAAGTACGGAAATAAAAAATTTAAAAATTAAAAAAAAAAAAAAAAAAAAAAAAAAACGTTTACAAGTGTTTTTGATATAGATGTACATAAGAATACTTTGATAAGTATGTTTTAACTTAAATAGGATGGTATAATAAAATTGTGGGGGTCTACGTTCGCGCCTGGCCTCTATAGAATGGAAATAGGCACAAACTTTAATAAAGACTTTTCATATCTATCTGTGTAAGTATACTTTGATAATTATGTTTCAGTTTGAAGAAATATGGTATAATAAAATTATGGGGTGTTCATTCGCACCTGACCTCTATAGAATGGAAATATGTCACAAAGTTTAACAAGGTTTTTTAATATAGATCCACAGAATATTGTGATAAGTGTTTCAGTGTGAACAGGGATGGTATAATAAATTATGGGGTTTATATATTTTATTTTTACTTTCATGATATTTTGCTTTGGTTTTGATACCCCCAAATTCGAAGCTATCTCTTCACAACCATTCCTTTTCATAACCTATCATACTTTCATAAATCAGAGTCCATTTTCTGTAGGCTGTTTTTTTAACCCAGTAAACGACGGGTACTTTTGTATATTTTATTATTTTGAAAGTGCTGATGATATGCACCAGAACATTGGTAATCCTGATGATATGTGTCTGAGCATACAAGTTAATTTGTATAGATTGTTTTAATGTTATAAAATTCAATTCAAGATAAAATAAATATAGGTATATATGAATTTATTTGCCAGGTTAATAAGGAAAAGCATCATTTACAAAGAGGGATACCTTTATCTTTATATCTAGGCATTTCAAAGCCTAATGTTTTGTTGTCAGAAGAGAAGGGACCTAGGTTACAAATATAGGGAAATATGACATCTAACTTACCATACATTAGGATGGAAATGTAAAATGTAATAGAGAGAAGATAAATTAAATAGAAAACAAAGGATGAAGGAAAAAACAAAGGATGAAGGAAAAAACAAAAAAGTAAAGAGATCGTATGGCAGTAATATAACTAGGGGGTTGTTGAGACTAGAGGGGAGCGATAGGACTAATTAAAATGGGGTTAAATTCTAATAAAAGAATGCATAGTGAGTTTTTTTAAGGGTAAAGAAATATAGAAAATGGAGAAAAATGTCAAAACAGAAATATGAGAAAAAAAATATAATAATATGGGTACTAGTGCAGAGAGTGATCCGGACGTAACTCAGCCACTGCTCGGCTGTCACCGGAACACTGATGTCAACAGCCGGAGTAAGCCGAGCGTCGCCATAACATAAAGCCAAGCAACTGAAAATGAGGCGCAATGTTTTTCAACACGGCGCGCGTTGCAAATTCAAAGCAGCAGACGACAATTTAGAAGAGGAAGAAAAGAAAAAAGAAAAAGTAAAAAGAAAACACACACCAGTTCCTATATTAACGGAAAAGACACACAAGTTATTAAATTCAGGGCAGGAAGAAAAAAAAGCGTAACAAAATATGAATTTCACATCTTTATATGACCAACTCAAAACCTCAGCTGGAGTACTGGATTTTTACCAACAAAAAAACTTACTGGCAAGGTCGAAAACGTGTTCGTCATGCGGACACAGCTGTCAGTTTATGAGAAGAGCAAAAATCAGCGATGGCTATGCCTGGAGGTGTCAGGCTAGCAATTGCCGAATGTATAATTCACTAAGGACTGGCACATTTTTCGCCAAGTCCAGGCTTACAATAGCAACAATTATCAAAATCATTTACCTGTGGGCCTACCAGCGAGCCAAAAAAAAATATCTCCAACGCAAATGCGGTTTAAGGTCATCACACACCATCGCTGATTGAAAAAATTTCCTGAGAGACATCTGTGGAGAATATTTTCTCAAAAATCCCCGGCAGATAGGGGGCCCAGGCCATACGGTGGAAATAGACGAGGCAGTATTCAATCGCCGAAAACATAACGTAGGCTGACTAATCACACCAGTCTGGGTCTTCAATGGATACGACCCCGCCGAAAAGGAGGGTTTCTTGGTGAGTGTACCAAACCGGAATGCAGAAACCCTCCTTCTCTTAATAAAACAGTATATTCTGCCAGGGACAACGGTCGTATCAGACTGTTGGAAGGCATACAACAAAGTTGGGGGGAGAAGGGTATTGCCATTTGACGGTGAACCACCACAGCCTTCATTTTGTAGATCTCAAAACAAAGGCTACGACGAATTATGTGGAGTGAATGTGGAAGGAAGCGAAATAATGCAACAAAGTTGAATGCAAGACCAACCAGGAGCTTTTGGACACATATCACCTAGAGTTTATGTGGAAGCAAAAATTTGGTAATGCTCCGTTTGTCTCCATATTAGCTTAAATCGCCAAAAGCTACCCAGTTGATGACTTGCACATCCGTTACCACCTGTGTCCACTTTGTCGTCGTGTGATGAACATAACCCCCCCCCCCAAGAAGAACAAATGTTTCACTTTTCACGTTTTTCTAAAAAAAAAAAAAAAAAAACTTCCCACCCCCAAGTTTGGTTACGTTTTGGTTTGTTTTTGTAAAAAAAAAGTTTCAAATTTACACGTTTTTCTATATAAAAAAAAGAAACATAAAAACTTTAAATTTCCAGGTGGTTACATAAGATTATATAACAAGTCAATAGTAACATATGCATATTCTTCAAGTAGTGAAGCAAATCATATTCTTCAAGTAGAAAAATTGGGTCAGCTGGATATAGATAAAAATGCAGACATGTTAATGTGTCGGAAGAGCTGAAGTCCTGATATTCCTGTTGTAGAAATCCTCAAATTTAGAATTGGAATATTGCCTCAAAGTTCAAAATATATTAATCCTTATTAAACTGGCAAATAAATTCATATATTCCTATATTTATTTTATTTTGTCTTAAATTTCATTTTATATTATGCTCCACCTTCAATTGTTGAGCTTCATATATCCTGATAAGTCCCTACAGGGAATTTAAATGTAGACTTATCAATATTTTACCATTATGCAAATCTAAAAAATATTAGAAATTATTTTGAAATGTAATCTTTGAAACATATTGAGAGCAAAAAAAGGTGAATTTACGTTGCTTGATAAATGCATAGCATTACTTTATATTTAAAATGAACAAAAATCAGAAGATTAAATTTTTTTTAAATGTCTCATATTTATTACTTTTGTAAAATAACTAAACATGTCTGAGAATGAAAGACAAAAGTCATCATCATACCTGCTGATTTCTTCAAACATCGCTGTACGTTCCTTCGCATTTTTCATGGCGATACTTTCTACAGTTCCTTGAAACACCAAAAAGTTCTTTGATTTCACCAAAACACCAATTTTTTCCAATTCTAGGGCATATTGGGAAGAGGAAACTCCCTGTTAAAAAAAAAAAATTTTTTTTAGAATTTAAATTACAAATAAAATTATCATCACCTGTCCCACAGTCTAAATGACTGTTGGATGTTCAAAGATGACTTGACAATTAGCTTTTGCTAGGACTTACAATTTTCTGCTTTCTAGATTGTGCTACTTAGCACTATCCCTTTCCACCTTCAGCCTGACCCTTTCTTTGTATGCTCTCTGTGCAAGCCTTAGTAAAATTGTCTTTATAAAACATTCTCGTCCTCAACTTTATACGTCTATTTTCTTTGACACACTCTTTGCTTCTCCAACCACGTGGTGAATTTTTTCTCCTCATACACAATTCCTAATTTGCATATGCACTTTTTTCGGCTGTTACTGCTAATCTCCTCACAAGCCAGCTATCCTTTGCTGCTGCTGATATTTTCCCACGTGCTCATATGCACTATGTTACATGTTGCTTAAAATAGGTGACATTTCTTTTTAATTTAAATAAGTATAGGTTGGAGGGGGTCCAGAATTCCCGCTATTAAATCAATAAAGTAGTTTTAATTTTTAATAATAAACTCCAATTTTGTAGCAAAACAGTGACAACATCACAACACTATCTTGAAAGAAAGGGAAATAACTCCAAATAATTCAAGCTTACAATATTTTAGAAAGCCATTCTTAACTTAGAAACATTGGAAAAATTCAAATTCGTTTAAAAATGATTTTATTTATAAAAATAAAAACTACTTGATCAATTTACATGATTTTTGGAATAGGATATTTTTTCCAACATTTGGGAGATGTCTGTTTTAATACACTAGCTTTTTAATGAAAAATCAATGATGCAATTATTTTCAACAAAGTGGAAATAAACTTGACATACCTTGCCATTCACTTTATGATCTGATGAAGAGCCATGAATAATTCTAGTAAATTTGGTCTCTTTGTTACTTTCACTGTCAATATAAACTGCAGAGACAATTGCTCGATTGGATGCAGGTTTACCAATAGGAGCACCATGGATTAAATCCTAGAAAAAAAAAAAAAAAAAACATACAATCAAAAATACTATTTTTTTTTCATATCAATAACAATGTTATTTCCTATTTTGAATTAATGGACAAATCTATCTGCATAGAAAGATAAAATAAAATAAGCTGATGTTGTTAACATGCACAATAAAGATTTCAGTCAAAACAAGCATTATTTTAAGATAAACTGTTCTAACAGGTTCTAAATGAAATTCTGTATAACAAAAACAGACAATTTAATTTTATATTTGTGGATGAATGTTTAGAAAAATGTCATTTACAATATATTTTTTTACTATGGAGACCTATTAGGTCTACAATTACATTTTTGTGGTGATTATAATTTAATTATTTTTTTTTTAATGAATTAACAGATTCAAGAAAAAAAAGTTTCTTTTTTCTTGCTGTTTTTGTAAAGAGGATTAAAACAATTATTTTATTTTTTTTTTTTTTTTTACTTACGCTGAGTTTTTTCACTCGAAGATTACTTGTTTTTTCTCCCAACACAAAACTGATGGCATCCATCAAATTGGATTTTCCTGAATTTAAGAGATGAGAAAAAAAGTGTTAACAATAACATTTACCAATGCAATTGATTGTTGTTTAGTCCATGTGATATGATTAAGGCCCTATAAAACTACTAGGAGGACATAAATAAACAGTTATCAGCACCCTTTTAGAATTTAGAATAGTGCTATGTTTTTGGAAAGCTACCCAACCCAGCCAGATTCTGCGTTTCAATGTCATCTCGGGATCACTGGAGAAAGTCAGTTTATGCCCTAAATAAATAGAGTGACATGTTAGATGGGTTTACTATGAATAGTCATGTTTAGGTTAAACTGTGATTTAGCTGTAGCTTCTGTTTTCTCCAAGTTTATTTCTAATCCTGTCTCCTTTGCGTTTTTTGCTAATACATAAACAAAAAATTGGAGTTTATGTGTGCATAACAAGAGCGATGCCATCAGCATAGCAAAGGTTGGAGAGGATTTGTCCACCAATAGAAAAATCGCTTTGGCAAGTCACTTCTGTCTTAAGCATAAGAGCAGCTAGTGCCGATATATAATCTATCCTGGGTTACACCGGCATTTGATTTAGCTATGCAGGTTGATTAGTGCAAAAAGAGTTCAAAAAGTTAAGTTGTTGATGTAAAAAAGAAAGCTTGTCAACAATGTGATGCCCCCCCTCCATTCCGTTCACTCTTAGACGAATAAAGAAGTCATGCCATAAAATTTGCATTATGTCTGCATCAGTCAGATGCCCTTTTACAGCATTGACCAGTGACAGGAAGAATTAATAATAGAAGATAAAAAAAAAAAAAGGTACAATGACTTTATCACACAATATATACACATACACACTAGAGGTGACACAACCACATACAGACATGCATTGATACACACGTAATAAGGGACATGTATTAATAATAATATTAATAGTAACATTAATAATAAGACATAAGCACAACAGACCGAAAGAACCTCCTCTCCCCCGTAACATAACAGTGCAACACAGAACAGGATTGTTGAAAGCATATTTCCTTGCTTGACAGCCCTTTTGATGTTTACGGATTATTGGTTTACTGTGTTAATAAAAATTAAAAAGTCTACATAAGAGTTCTTTCAGAATTAAAAAAAAAACAAAAAACACTTGTATACCAGAAACAGACTATTTAATTTAATAATCACTTCATTATATGATAAGTCTATTTACTTTTCATCAATTATTAATATTTTTTTACATTCATATTTCTTTTATTGTCAGTCATTTTTCAACTAAATATACATCATTAAACAGCATTTATTCACTATTGTAATATTGTATTTGCATTATCAGCAATTCATTATTCCATGTCAATCATCCAGAGTTTGAAACGTACATCTTCAGATTTTGTTGTAATTTGCACCACAGATACACATAAAAACCAAGAAATTCTGAAAAATTGAGCATATAACTCAAAGTAGTTATTGATTTAAACATTTTCCATTTTGTATAAATTGCACAAGATGTTACCTGGTCAACATTTCTTAAATTAGAACATGATGTGACCCTAAAAATTCATATGGGTACATTTTTGAACCTGAGGAAGCTAAAAATGGCATCAGATTTGTTCAGGAATGCAGACTTATGTGATTTTATCAAATTTTGTAAATTTATTTTTTACATATGCCTCAATATGGAGAAAATAATCATGTGGTCAAGATGATACCTTTTTTTTCTCTTTTAGACATTCATGAAGATACTGTAAAATACATCTAGATCCAAAATGGTACAAAGTTCTTTTGTTCATTCACAGTGTCTATTCAAATTATTTTTTCTAATGGTTCAGAAATACCCTATTGGAAGAAGCAATTAGTTTGCGTATGCATGATGAAGTTGAGAGAGACTCTAAATTTATGTAAAATTCATATTGAAATAGGGATCAAGAAAAGAATAAGGATCTCAATTGACCAAGAAAAACAAAAGAGCAGATTTTGATCTTGATCTTTGCATACGCACATGGCTTCTGCAAACAAATATAAAATAATGTTCGAATTTTCACAACCAAGATTTAGGTTTTATACAGAGTGCGTTTTACATACACACACACATTTACAAAACTTTTTAAATTTATTTAAACCAAAAGTTTTCAATTTAAGGAGCAAAACGTTTAAACAAAATAATTTAAATAAATGGATTTCTTTTTTTTTTTTAACAAAAATATCTCGAGTGCCTCAATTTGGAGCGCTTGTTCCTCCCAAAATAAGACACTATGGATTGGAATAGAGGGTTTTTCCTTATTTAAAAATAAATACCAGCCATTAAAAAGTTTAGTTTAAATTGAATGCATTCACACAAAACACACATGGTGACCAGCGAAAATAATATGGAATACATTGGATGATAAAGACTTTAATATCATCAAAATTATTTGTAGGCAACAATTTTAAACGTGGTATTCATTCAAAACAGAGCTGAATAATCCTATAAATCAACTTTTAAAAGGCAAGACTTTAATTGGTACTTTATTACATATTGACCCAAAACTTTAATAAAACTATTTCTACCAAACTTTTTAATGGCCGGCATTTTATTTTTTAAATAAGGAAAAACCAGTTATTCCAATCAAGTGTATTCAATTTTGGGACAAACAAGCTCCCCAAAATGAGGCACTGTGGATTGATATTTTTATTAAAAAAAAAAAATATAAATAAACAAATATTTATTTAAATGTATTTTCTTTAAATATGTTTTGTTCCTTACATTAAAAATTTACATTTTACTTAGTTTAAATAGATTTATTAAAAACTTGGTTTCAAATGATCTGAAATAACAGCAAACTTGATTCCAAATATTTCTCATGTTATATCTCTCCTCTTTTGGAAATAGGGTACGATTATGAATAGCTCCAGTATCAAATAATCCTTATACACTGAAATTTACTTTATGTATGAAAACCAAAGAAAGGCGATATAACATATGAGAAATATTTGGAATCAAGCAGTCTCCCCCCATCAAGGCCAGGGGTTTGGGGGAAATTGAAGTGCTCCTATCTTTGGTTCTATAGGACGAAACTACATGAAAATTTGCAGGGTTTTGAAGATAATATTATATGGTTCAAATTTTATGACAATTGGTAAAAAAAAAAAAATTTTCAAACCAATGAAATATGCCCAAATTTGCCTACATTTGTATATATAGTGTCCTGGCTAGCTTTAGTTTTGCTGCTTTGGAATGAATTTTGCTTAGGTTTTTTTTTTTGCTTGGTTGTCTCCTCTGTGGCCTTGCCAGACCACTAATATATTACAGTCACATACAAAAGTTAAAAATAACCATGTTTATTATAAAAAAGTATTTATATCGTGTTAGATATTCACATATTTTATTTAGTGTGGCTTATGGCATATCAACCCTTTAGGGATTATTTAATGCTAAAACAAACAATTCATAGAATACCAGTTGCTACTTCATTCATATCTGTGGAGGGAGTTTCAAACAATATTATGTAAACATATAGTCTACATTCATGCCCATCAACTCATAGTCTACATCCATATTTATTAATGTTTCTTTGGTTTTATAAAAAAGCAAAATACTTGACCTTCACCTGTAAAATTTAATTCAAGCTAAAAATTACTTTCTAACAAAACGAAAAGACTTAGAAATTAGCTTTAGAATATTAGTCAAATCTAGCAACTGACTTAGTAAATATGAACTACATTTTTTCAAGATTTGTCAACAATAACAACCGCTTTTGATCTCCAGGTGTTTAACACGCATGGATATGCCTATAAAGTTAGAAAACAACAATGCTCAGAATTGCTGATGCATGGAACTGCGTACATCTGCTGAGACACAGCATTCATTAAAATCCTCATTCTTTTCATGATTTGCCCAAACTTCACCTCCATATCATGACCGATACATTTCCTTGACAATTGTTACATTATTCAATGTACTAGACATGCACATTTGAGGAGTTTTAGTTCACCTGAGCACGGTACACAATTTCATTATTATTATCAATGTTTCCATTTGATTACAGATTAATACTGCATTGAAACCCTACCAAACAAAATAAAATTGCTTGTGCAAAATTTAAACTAATGTAATGTTCTTGAAAAATAAAATAAAATGAAAATAATGGTAAAATTTTAGATAAATCAACTACCATTTGAAATCAAGATCTTTCTTCAGTTTACTAAATTGAAACTTGAAATTGAAGATTATATTAGTTAGAAAAAGGCAAATAAAAAAACATCTTTAATCCTACAGAGGAACCATGAAAGGAGGTGGGGTAATTTTCAAACCATAATCCATTGTACAGCGACCTTTTACTTATAGGTCAAGAAAGCACGTACATATTTATTTATTTCAAATGACTTTCAACGAATACAGATTTGGATGTAAAATGGGTTAATTTTACAAATGATTAGGTTTGGAAGAGAAAGTTATTAAAAATGTTTTTTTTTATAATTGTCAACTTTAGTGAATGTCTAATAAGCAATAATAAATTAAAGTGTATTTTCATGACAGAAGCGTTTTTTTTTTCAGTTTTAAAAGAGGACAAATGAATTTGAACTTTGCCTTGAATTTAAGCCAAAAATTAGTTGTTATTCCAACGTTGTTACCATTTTGTTAGAGCTGGCCTTTTTTCAGATGCCTTATGTCAAACTCTGAAGATATGATTTTCAGCTCCATCCAATTTGTTCAAAATATCATGGCAGTTCAAAGTGTGACACAAGACAACTGAAAAATTCTGGAGCTTAAAAGGTCGGAATAATAACAACCAAGATGAGAAAGTCAGTAGAAAATTATAAAACAGCAACGAAAATTTTATCACTCACCTTAAAAATACAGACAAATTAGTAAGAAGAAATTTCAGTAGAAAGACATATCACCCAAGACAATCCACTTCCTCCTAGAAAGTGCCCTGCATTCGCTGGCGTATCTTGAATATATGGCCCCACTATATTATGTTCTAACTTACATTAACACATAAAATATATTATGGTTAAAATAGTTGCAGTTATAACTGCAGATATATATATATATATATATATATATATATATATATATATATATATATATATATATATATATATATATATAAAACAACCTTTTTTGGTAATATCATAAGTTCCAAATCTCAGCAACTATTGATCAGAATTTAACAAATGACGGCTCATTGGAAAAGTAATGACCTGAATTATGTAGTGGGCTAGGTGACATTTGCCCTTAAGGTCGCACATTAAGGGGATCATCCATCATGCAGAGCCCATGTTCGGCACTTTTTTACAGCCATAAAATGTTTCGGTAAAGGTGCAGTATCTTTCCACCCTCAAAAAATCCTTTAAAATTACCACTATTATAGGTTTTCAAAACATTTTATGGCTGTAAAAATATTGTAGAAATATTTTTATAAAGCCAAAAATTGGCTTTATAATACAAAATCTGCATAAAGTAAAATATCAGATTTAAGTGTATTTTACGATCGGGCAACGCTGGATGACCTGCTAGCTTATGGAGAAAAACAAATTTTTATTAATAAATAGTTTTTACATAAACATTAACTTGAGTATTTTAAAATAAAACATTACAAGACGTTTATCAAGTAACAAGCCGAGCATGTGGGATCCCCTCCACGAGTGAAAAATTTTCTTTCACCTTGACTAATGTTTGTACAAAATTTCCAAAAAATTCAAGGCATGGTTATTGAGAAAAGTATGGACGAATGATTTTGGAGCAATTTTACCCCTATAATGCATCCTTAGTGAGCAGCCCGAGTTATCCTGGAAAATCCGTTCTAGCAAAAATTTACTTCACTATAACTAATGTTTGTGCAGATTTAAAATAAAAAAATTATTATGGTTATTGAAAAAAGTGCAAACAGACGTATAGGAGTGGATTATCAGGTTCAATCTCTCCTTTGTTGGGGAACCAAAAATACTGGGAAACTGTTTCTGTGGTACCAGTTTTCAAGAATTCTGGCAAAAGAACTGACCCATCAAATTATCGCCCCATTAACCTCCTCCCGCTCTTCGTCAAAATATTTGAGTACAAAATTAATTAAGCTCTAGTCCATCACCTTTCTGCTAAACTTCTGACCAACCATTAATATTGATTTAGGACAGCCAGTTCTACGCCAGATATCCTAACTAATCTATGAACGTATATACCGTTCACTGGACAAAGCAGAGGAGGGTACAGCAGTAGCCCTTGATATATCTAAGGCTTTTGACAGGGTATGGCATGATGGTCTTCTAAGGAAAATCAGATCACATGGAATCTCTGAAGTACATCTAAACAATATGATATAAATGCGAGAGTACCTCAGGGGGTCTATCCTAGGACCTTTATTATTCCTAATATTCATAAATGACCTCCCTGATAAAATTGTCTCTGAGATCGGTATATTTGCTGACAACACCACACTCTTTAACAGGCAGGAGGGGAAAATAAATATACACATATATAAGGAAATGGCAGAAACACTAGAGGAAGACCTCCAATCTGTAGTGGAATGGGGACAAAAATGGATGGTCACATTCAATGCTATCAAGACTAAGCTGGTTTCCTTCATTAATTATAAGAAACCTTCTCTACCCCCAATAGCAATGGCCAAAAACATTACCTGAAATTACTTCCTTTAAACTCCTCAGCCTAATGTTCACAGGGAACATGAATTGGAACATACATTGAGAGCATTGTTGTCACATTTGGGCTGGTGCATCTGTAGGTGTGTCAGAAATTTTGTGAAAAATAGTGAATAATTCCACCCCGTCTTTCCAAGTTTATAACTCCTCGAAAAATGTAATTAAAGCCCTAATTTTTTTTTCAATTAAAGGAGCAAGGACCAAGGTTTCATTGAAAAAAAAAAAAAAAAAAAAAATTTAAAAAGGTTTTAATCTTTGGATTTTACAGGTAAATTTCTAAAAAAAACACTACTTTTTTTTGTTTTAAATTTGAATATATTATTTATTGACCTTTTCTCTTCAATTTGTGATATATAACACTTTGGTGAGTAAATTAATTATTTACTTTTTAATAGACATTTCAAAATGGGAGGCGTGAATTATTCGACCCCGTCTTTCCAAGCTTATAACTACTCGAAAAATGTAATTCAAGCCCTAATTTTTTTTTTTTTCAATTAAAGGAGCAAGGACCAAGGTTTCATTGAAAAAAAAAAAAAAAGAAAAAACAAACAGCGTGGTTAAAAAAAAAAAAAAAAAAGGTTTTAAACTTCGAACTTTGCAGATAAATTTCTAAAAAACACTACTTTTTTTTGTTTTAAATTTGAATATATTATTTATTGACCTTTTCTCTTCAATTTGTGATATATAAAACTTTGGTGAGTAAATTAATTATTTACTTTTTAATAGACACTTGAAAATGGGGGGGGGTGAATTAAAAAAAAAAAAAAACGTTTGTCTAAAATATTATATTCAGTTTATTGGAAAGAGCATAAAATTTCACATTGACTCTGAAAATATCATAAAAATACAATCAATAGAAAAAATTTTGATAGATTTTTAAAGTTTAAAAATTGAAAAATATTGAGTTCGTAAAATTCATTACTGTTTTTTAAAAAATAAAAAAAAATATTTCTATTACTTTTATAACAACTTTAATAGTTTATTTTGGAAGTATAATCCATAAAGAAAATAAACAACCCACTTTTAAAAGAGAAATTACGAGCTTTTTATATTTTATTCGCAGTTTCGTGTTAGGGGTGTCAAAAATTCCTACAAAAATTCTGATACACCTAGTGCATCTGCTACTAGTCTCTTACTCCTGGACAGGGTTCAAAAGATAGTCGCCAACCTGATAGGTCCTGAACTGTCATCTAAGCTTCAGCCTCTGTCTCATCACATTACAAAGTGCCGGTGTGCCTTCATGCAGCAATTTTTTTTACCTAATGAAATCGATTGAATTTTACGAGTTAAATATTTTTCAATTTTTAAACTTTAAAAATCTATCCAAATTTTTCTATTGGTTCAATTTTTACGATATTTTCAGGGTCAATGTGAAATTTTATGTTCTTCCCAATAAACCAAATATAATATTTTAGACAAACGTTTTTTTTTTTTAAATTCACCCTCCCCCCCATTTTGAAATGTCTACTAGAATTTAAATAATTAATTTACTCACCAAAGTTTTATATATCACAAATTGAAGATAAAAGATCAATAAATAAAATATTCTAATTTAAAAAAAAAAAAAAAGTGTTTTTTGGAAATTTACCTGTAAAGTCCAAAGTGTAAAACCTTTTTTTTTAAACCACGTTGATTTTTTTTTGTAAAGTGAAAGTTTATGTTATGCTTAAATTGTCCAGTAAATATTGGACGTTGACGACAATTTTTTTCTATTTCATTCAATGTTCTCGATAAAGAAGAATTAAAATATATTAAATCAAACAATCATATATTTCTTTAAGAGAATAAAAAAAAGATAGAAATTTGGTCGAGCAAACTTTTTGTAATTGGCCAAAATCCATGAATGAAATGTTCATATTTTTCAAATATGGTAGTACATATACATAAACATTCATTTATTTTATACAAAACTGAATAAAATATGCTTATAGTAAAAAAAAAAAAAAGAAAGAAAAAAAAAAAGCGTTTTTCGTTATTACATTAAATGTTTGTTTATTCATATAGTTACTATCGAGATTATTAATGTGTTGTTTTTACGTTTTCGAAATAATTATTTTTGTCACTTCGCTGGTTCCATGTATAAGAAATCGACAATCAACAAACTTCTGGTTTTGTTAATGGTGGATAACATTTACCAAAAAACGTTTTTCCTAGACTCTTTGTTTAAAAATCCTGTTATTTAAAAAATACATCGAATATAATGTATAAATATGGACAAATTCTTATACATGAAGAATAAAAGTACCCATAGCTTAGTAATTTTGAACAGGCAAGTGATTTTTTGGGCAGTTATATATATTTATTGTATTTCGATGACGTTAAATTTGTTGATTTTCATGAAATCGTTTTTAAAGAAAACCAATAAAAAAAAAAATTGTATATTTTTCGATTAAACCTTTTATTATTTTAAAATTTGGTCTTTGCTCATTTTATTGAAATAAAAATTGGGGTTTGAAATTACATTTTCATATTGTTATTAACTTGTAGACATGGAGAGTCTATTTAATGAAATGTTTTCAATGGGGACTTGCCCAAAAATTTTGATACACCTTTATTTTTATAATTTCATAAACATGTTTCTTATCAAATTTCAAATGAACTAAAAACATTTTTTTAAATTTTGTTATTAAAAATGCAAATAAAGACTAATTGTTGTCTACAGTTCTGGGATGATGTGATTTCATTATGGATTTCGTTTTTCAGACTCACTTCCTCATTTTCGGTGTTTTTTTCCACTATGTTTCGGCCGTATCATCCTTCAGCCTTCTTCAGGTGTATCTTGAACTCGGGAACTGTTTTTTTGGAATTTCGAACCCAAGCCTTTATTGTTACAGGGGGTACCATGTTCTCATTCCATTCAGGTCGTCCCTGCTGCTACCGCTTAATGCTGTTGCGTCTATCGCTGTCGCTGCCATTGTGTTGTCACTGCCACTGCTTTCGCTCAGGATTGAACTCAGCACCTTGGAGACTTGCAATGTCTGTTCCAACGTCTTAGTCGCCTAGGCCATGTGTCACTAGGACAATGATGTATCAACTTTTGGGACTGTTAAACCTAAATTGTTATTCTAGGTTCTCTCTTATGATTAGAGGTTCCCAAATTGTGTTCAGTTCTTTACTCGGTTTGCTCAGGAGGTTGTTATGTCCTAGCATGTGTGATGTTTCTTTAAGTTTTCGCACTTTCCAGTGGGGCTCACTATTTATTATTTTAACTTCATCCCAGAGGGGGCGATGGTCACCCTTTTCCTTCCATACATGGTAAGCTATATACCCGACTTTTCCGTCTCCTCTCTAGTCACTGCTTTTCGATGTTACTCCACCCTTACTTTAAAAGGGCGGCATGTTTCGCCCTTGTAAACCTTGCTGCAGCAGCATTGGATGGAATATATGCATATCCTTCAGCTAACATTCACGTATGTGGAGACTTCAATGTTCACAACGTTGAATGGTTGACCCACTCAAACAAGACCGATGATGAGGGGAGGTTCTGTCATGATTTCTCCATTGCCTATGACCTCACTCAGATTGTTCACGAACCCACCCGTGTGCTCGACAATGACGGCCAGTATGCGAGCTTACTAGACCTTTTTCTCACAACTTGCCCTGAACTATGTTCAGTTTCTGTTCTGTCGCCTCTTGGATCTTCCGACCACTCTGTTGTATCAATTAAGATAAAAATGAAATGTAATATGTCCCCAGACGTACCTCTCCATCATACAGTATATTGATACACTAAGGCTGACTGGAATAGTTTCCGTACATTTATATCTGATCTACCTCTGCATTCCATGTTTAAAAAGGATGTGTCCTCTATAGTATTAGACCAGACGGAATGGTTAATTGTAGATATAGACCGTTTCATACCCTCGAAAAAGTTTCAGCAAAAACCTAACAGCCAGCCATGGTTCTCTCCAGAATGTGCTGCTGCCATTGCGCACAGAAATCACTTTTTCCACTGCTCCCAACGTAATAGATGTATGGAAACTAAAGCCGCTTTCAGGACTGCCAGCAACCATTGTAAGAAAGTAATAAAGAATGCAAGAGAGTTGTATGCTCAATCTGTTAAGTCCAAAGTAGCTGAGCAGCGGCTTGGTTCCCACCAGTTTTGGCAAATAGCAAACAGAATCCTGAACAGAAGTGTGTGCTCCATCCCAACTATTACCAATGGATCTCAGGTAATCTCGTCAGCATCAGACAAACCCAAACTCTTTTGTCAAGAACTTTGCTGCTAATTCTACCCTTTGCGATCAAGGCCGCCAACCCCCAATATTTCCTCCTGTATCAGAAAACACGCTATGTGATATACGTATATCTGTACGTGATGTTGCCAAGTTAATCAAAAACTTTGATTCCAGTAAAGCAACCGGCCCTGACGGTATTCCAATTATAGTACTCAAAAAATTTCAACCAGAACTAGCGCCCATACTTACAAAACTGTTTAAACGTTGTCTTAAGGAGAATAGTTTCCCATCTCCTGGAAAATTTCATCAGTATGCCCTGTATTTAAGAATTCAGGTGATCGCTCATCCCCCCTCTCAGTACAGGCCAATAAGTCTCCTGTGCGTCATGAGTAAGTTGCTGGAATCTGTGTTAAATACAGAAGTAATGAACCATCTCAACAAAAATAACCTTCTTAGTGACACACAATATGGTTTCGGTTCTGTTAGATCTACAGCAGATGTGCTTACAGTTATATCTCATAGGATTAGCAAATCTTTCGACGGAGGCAACCTTTCTAGGGCAATTGCTCTTGACATATCTAAGGCCTTTGATACGGTATGGCATAAAGGTTTACTTCATAAGATCTCTAGCTATGGTATAGCTGGAAATGTCTTCTCAATTATTAAATCATTTCTTTCTGATAGGTTCTTAAGAGTAGTAGTTGAGGGGCAAAAATCAGAAGCTCACAGTATTAATGCCGGTGTCCCTTAGGGGTCCATCCTGGGCCCAACTCTTTTCCTGATCTACATTAATGATCTTCCAAATCACATCCTTACATCATTTGTAGACATTTATGCTGACGACACTACCATTTATGGTAGCACATCTAAGACAGTAAATGACCAAGTTCTCTCCAATTCTCTCTCCTCTGATCTTGAGCACGTAGTACAATGGGGAAAGGAGTGGCTGGTTACTTTTAATGCATCTAAAACCAAGCTTCTCTCTTTACATCATCAACATTCTGATCCACATCTGGCATCAATTGAAATGAATGGCTCTCGTCTTCAGGAGGCTTCAAGTTTTGACAAGCTTCTGGGCTTGACCTTTACTCCTGATTTTAAATGGAACACGTACATCAAATCTGTTGCCAAGGCCGCTGGAAAAATGGTGGGATCTTTCTATCGATCCGGTAAATATCTCACTGCTGATTCTATTCTCTATCTATATAAGAGCCAGGTACGTCCAAGGATGGAATATTGTTGCCACATCTGGGCAGGAGCTGCTAGAAAGGACTTGTCCTGCCTTGATAGAGTTCAAAATAGACTTCGTAGCCTCGTAGGAGATATCCTTTTCTCTTCCTTGCAACCTCTATCTCACAGAAGAGATGTTGCGAGTTTGTCTCTGATGTATCGTTATTTTCATGGAAGGTGTTCAACTGAGCTTCAATCTATGGTCCCCCCTCGCCAAACTCTCACAAGAAACACTCGTCTAGCTGTAAACACTATCAATAATTCCCCCCACTCTTTATCTGTGCCTAAACCTAAACGTAGATTCCATGAACAAAGCTTCTTTCTTAGAACTGCACGCCTGTGGAATTGTCTTCCGTTTTCCTGCTTTCCAGCTGACTACAATATGGTTGTGTTCAAGTCTAACATAAATAAGTTCTTGATGAGCCGTTCTATATAAGTTATCAAATTTACCAAATTTTCATTACTAATGATTACTATATTGTCCAATGTCTACTGTACACTCTTTAAACCTGATCCTTGAGTGGCCTCTTGGCCTTTATAAGTGGTGATGCCTATGTAAAAAAAAAAAAAAAAAAAAAGTACTTCGTCTGGTTCTCCTCCATTGGTGGCTTTATTTTGACTAGGTGTCTTCTTAGAGTTGACTCACTTTTAAATACCGCCCTGATGTTGTAAGGGGTACATATCTTTTGAATTCTTTCGGAGACGCCTTGTATGCATGGTAGGCAGACCGTTGGAAGTTTTTGTGACTCACTTTCTTCCCTTATTCTATTGTTTCCTCTAGTGGATAGTGTGCTATCGGGGTAGCTGTTTCGTCGAAGGGTATCTCTTAGCCTAGTCATTTCTTGTTGGTACGTATGAGGATCGCTACTAATTGTCTGTGCTCAGTGTTGTAGACAGCGTGCGATTCCATATTTGACACTGTGTGGGTGATGGGAGTTGAAGTTTAGGTATTGTCCGGTGAAGGTGGGCTTGCGATACACAGATGCCTTGAACCGACACTGTGCGTGTAGTTGGTTATTTGTTTCCTTCTCCATTGTGAACTGTATGGATGGTTGTATTGTGTTCACATGATCCAGTAGTATCTGGACATCTCCCTGATGAGGCCAGAGTATGAAAGTGTCATCAACGTATCTGAGCCACATTGTTGGCTTTAAGGGAGCTGAACATAATGCCATGTCTTCAAAGTATTCCATGTATATATTCGCCATTACTGGTGACAACGGCGAACCCATAGCCAGACCTTCTTCTTGTCGATATATTTCAGTACCCATTCTGAAGTAAGATGATTTCATGCAGATGGTCAGCATTTCCATTATGTTCAGCAATGGTACACACATGTATGGCAGGGTCTGCAGCTAGTTTGTCCCTAATTACAGTTAGTGCCTCACTTGTTGGGACTTTGGTACAGACTAACCATTTCGTGTGAACCGATGGGTGCATCCTTGATCAGTTCTGTGAAGTGGGCTGAATTCTTAATTCAAAATTCCAAAAAACAGTTCCAGAGTTCAAGATACACCTGAAGAAGGCCAAAGGATGATACGACCGAAACAGTGGAAAAAACACTGAAGATGAGGAAGTGAGTCCCGAAAAACGAAATCCATAAAGACTAATTGTGTTATTTTTTTTATAAGTACAAGCAAAAATGGTGAAATAAAGGTAGGGGGACATCGTTTTGAAAGCAGATTTATTATAACTTTTTGTAGATTTCCGACTACTTGTTGTGTTTGTAAGATTAAAGACTAAAGTTCATTTCCAAAAGGAAAACATTTGTACACGTGAAAAAAAAAAAAGGTGATGAAAAATGTTTTTACAGCAAGCTAACTAATTCAGCTAAATTTTGAAGTTAAATAAATTCACTGGGAAAATCCTTTAAAAGATAAATACTACTTTTCTGGGTCTATTTCAAAGATAATTAGTAAAGTAGTAAGATATTGGATAAATTTAAAAAAACCAAAAAAACACCTGGTTTGTACAAAAAATAGTTTAATTAACTCCCAAAAGCCAGAGATTCTCGCTTCGTTCAACAGAAAGAAAACAAAATCCTCGTCACATGTTTCTTAAATCTTATTTCAATAAATCGCTTCACAATAGAAATACTGAAGAATAATAAAAGTGAAGAAACTGATTTGCCTTGACACCGCCCCCGGTAGCGCTGCGTTGGAAGTTAGGAAGTACGTTAGCTAACAATAACCCTAGCTTTACTTACAAGTTCGTGCCCCCTATCTTAAACTAGAGAAAACATTAAGTTTTGACATCCTCTCTCCAAGCAATATATGCGTGAACGCCCGAAGATAAAAAACATTTAATTTTACGCTTTTTTGGTCAAACTTAAATCTCCCGCCATTTGAAGTCCTGTCGTAACGAACGAAGCTAAAAACTTAAGACACAGTGTCACTATGAGCGGATACATAAAGCAGAAGCCGAAGCTGAAATTTGACAAAAATATGAAAAATAATTCTCGGAAATAAATGTTATCACACAAAATAATAATAAAGTTTATTTTTTCCCTCGCGCTTTCTTTCTGGTCTACGTATGCTTAAGACAGATTTTCCTCATTTTCCTTTCTTTCTTTTTTTATTATGTAATTTCTAGTTTTTCTTTATGTACCAGACAAAAAAAAAAAAAAAAAAACTTTAACACCAATCAAAAGATTAAAAAAAAAATTCTTTAAGTCGTCATTAATGGATATTTTTTGAACGCGCAAATAGGAAAATAGTTCTTCAACTGGTAAAGGTATCAATTCAACTTGACCTCTTTTTCTAACTATGGAAGGCCAGATGATCAATAAACAAAAACAAACTTTATCCTAACACAAGTAACAGGAGTATCCTCACAACCAAAAATATGTTTTTAACGAAAGTAAAAGTATAAAATATATAGAACTCGTAAGAAACAGAATTCATATAAAACGTATTTTCCAAAATAGCCAACAAGAAATGGAGGTATAAATATATAACGAATGTTATCAAAGGAAAGCTAAATTATTCTTCTACATACCTGGATAAGTTTTTTTATTCGCATTTTAACTTATTTTAAAGCTCAAATGATAAAATTTAACAAAAAGGGACTTTTCCAGGATGTTCACCGTGCCGTGCACCCGAATGCTCAACAGAAACCGTATATCAACAAAGACAAATGGAAATAACTGCATATTTAATTTATTCACACCCTTTTTTGTTTTGTTAAATGTTAAAAATGCCACACTTTATTTTTTTTAATCACGATCGTTTAGTGCAAGACACGCAAGTTTATTGGTGGCGGCTTGTTGTTGTAAATTTGAAATATTGACAAGAAAATTAATGACGACCATGCAAATTACGTAGAGGCAAGAAACGCACAAACAATCACACATTTTCATTAATACACAGACTATAAAAAAGTAAAATAATTCATATAATTGCTTCGATTTCCGTATGTTTTACATAAATTATTTTGTATATTTCTGTATACTTGTGCAGAGGACCGCGTTATCGTCGGCATCCGACAGATTACGTAAACCGCCGGAAGATGCAGAACAAAAACTTCATGATTTTTTTTTTAATTTATTTATTGCGAAAACGTTAGTTAATGTTTAAAACACTAGTAAATAATTAAGAATTTAGGAAAAAACAATTTTACTATATTATAGACGGAAAGCATTTGTCGTTACGAAGAAAAACTAATGAAAAATTTTACGAAACTTTATGAAAATTTAAAGGAAAAAGTACAATTAAGAGAAAAAAATCATAATTAATCAATATTTTTTATAAAGAAATATGGTGCAACAACTGATAGCCAAACAATTTTT
The DNA here is from genome assembly GCF_053919585.1 of Euprymna scolopes. NCBI lineage: Eukaryota > Metazoa > Mollusca > Cephalopoda > Sepiida > Sepiolidae > Euprymna > Euprymna scolopes. Next base: position 37,578,616 of record NC_136503.1, read on the forward strand.
TTTTATGTTTTTCGTAAAATGATCGGCACTTATGCAATGCAGTGCATAAGTGCCGATCATTTTACGAAAAACATAAAAAAAATTGTGTTAAGAATGGCTTTCAAAATAACGTTAATATTTCAGCACGATAACAAACGTGCATAAGTTATGCACGTTTGTTATCGTGCTGAAATATTAACGTTATTTTGAAAGCCATTCTTAACACAGGGAGGGTGTTTTTGTTTTGTAACTATTCTGTGCTTCCACTTAATAAAAAAAAAAAAATATATCATGAAACTTGAATTTAACCTGAAAAAAAAAAAAAAAACTAGTTAAAAATAGCGCGGTATCAAAAGTGTAGAAGCCCCAAATGATCTTCATTTTTTATTTATTTATTTTTGCATACTCCTTTTTCAGCAACGCCGAATATAGGTTGGTTTTTTATTTATTAGGTTTAAATTATTTCGTCATTTTGTACAACTCCAAGCAGACTTGTCTTATTTTTTTTATGCTTAAATTGCATGTTCTGTACACATGTTCGGCAGCTCTTCCGTTTTCAACTATCATTTTCCCTTTTTTATGGACAAAATTCAATATCCCCTCCAGAAGACAAAAGCGTCTGTCTCCATTCGCTTAGATTTATGCTAACTTCAACCAATTTTCACAAATTGGTTGAAGTTCCCGCAATGTTTTTATCGGGTTTCTCAATTGTCGGCTGCTGCGATTTCATTGGCTAAGCGTTTCCAGTACCTTCTAGCCGTTTACGTAACCTGCTGGAATATGCCGACGAAACGTCGTTTGGGGGGGGGGGGTATTCCAAAGGGCATTTTCTTATTTTCAACCTCCCCATGTTAAGAACGACTTTCGGAATAAACCCCTTTGCAGGTTGGACAACCAGTGAACATCGACCTATAAAACTCCTTTCCCTTCGTGTTAATAATGGGTTTCAAATAATAACGTTATTATTTCAACACGGTCCGTATTCTGCATAGCTACCTAAATTGTTTTCGACTAATTTCCTAAACCATATTTCCTTTAAAATAATTTATGTCGCCAATTGTAACATTTACTATTAAAAATAATGGAACGTATGCACTTATTGTGCCGTGCTGAAATAATAACGTTATTTAGAACAACAACAACACCATTAACATGGGGAGGGTGGATGTTTATTGTTTTGTAACTATTCTGTACTTTCACCTAACAATTTAATAATAAAAAAGGGTAAATTTTTACGACGTGCCCCAGCGTATTACAAACACCCCAGCCTCACCATGTTAAGAACAGCTTTCGGAATAACCCCCCTCCCAACCTCGAAAGCCGTTCTTAACATGGGGAGGTTGAGGGGGTGTTTTATTACGCTGGGACAGGTCGTAAAAAAATACCAAAAAAAGATATCGTAGAACTTCAATTTAACTTGAAAATACTATTTTTAAAAATAGCGCGGTGAAAAAAGCACTAAAATAATAATCTGGTTTAAAAAAAAAAAAAAAAAAGCGCCATAAGTTTTAAATAGAGTAAAATCAAAAATGAAAGTAAAAAGATCCCGAACAACGCCGGGTAGGTAAGCTAAACATTTAAAATTAAGAAAAGGTTCATCATAATAATTGAATAAAAAATGGATGAAAATGTTAAGGTTCGCAAGTAAGTTTTCTTTCTAGTAAATTTTAAATTCCCTTAAAGACTATTATTATGGCACCGTTGGCCATCCGTAGGGCTGATTTAGAATCTTTTAAGGATTTATAAAATTTATTTTTTTATATGAACTTTAAGTCGACTTATAGAATAATATAGAATAGATACATTGTTTTATAATATGTAATATATAAATATATTATTGCATTGATCGTTTGGCTATATAAATAATATATTTATGGTATATTTCATTTGGATTTGTAAATCTACCATTTTACTGAAAAAATATAATTTAATCGTGATCGTAAATCGATCACAAGTCCATATAATAAATTTATTTTATATGTATTTTGTTTTTAGAAATATTAATTCTTCATGAAGAAATATAGACCATATATCATTTTTATTTGAAATGGAAATAAAATTTTATTATTAGTCCATACAAAATAAAAAATCTTTTTGGTACATTGTTTACTATTTACAAACAAGTTGCATCTTTTGAGAGACGAATGAAAAATATTTCACGAAATATTTTTATAAACATGATTAACTGATGAATTTTATCTAAACAAGAAAATAAAATTAAAAGGCAAACGATTTAGCCATATTTATCTGGGGAAAATTTATTTTAAAAAAATGTAAATTATATATTAAAAAAAAATCTTATTCAAATACAAAAAAACATATTCTTCTTACCTGACCCATTAGGACCGATAATTGCTGTAAACTTCTTAAATGGTCCGATTAGCTGTTTTCCTCTGTAAGATTTAAAGTTTTCGACTTCGATATATTTTAAATGGCCCGGCATTTTGGATAAGTCTTGGGAAAAAAATAATTATAATTTTTTTTTTAATGCAATAACTTATCAGAAAAGAAAATGGAAGCTTTACATCTTCAAAAAGTAGCCATTACTGTAACAATTTTTACCGCGAAGATTGTTGTGAAAAATTGGCCTTCCGATTCGTTAATATTAATTTTTTAATATTAAGCAACTTTATACATTCTAAAAATTTTATTTTAATAAAACTAATGATGTAACATGGTGAAAGATGGTTTATAAATGATTATTATTTTAATCTTATTTCAACGAATCATATTGAATATTACATTCAGCACGTGTGGTTGCTAGGCAACGTCATCGCTAAAGTTTTTACAGCTTTCGGAACGAAAGAAAACTGTTTTTGATTTTAACTTTTCGGCTTTGTCTGTTTTAGTTATTTTATTAAAATATAATAGAAAAACTGAATTGTCGCAAGTCCGAAAATCACACAAAACATGCATAAACTTGGTTTACCGATCGATTATAAGGAAGCGGCGGCGATCGAGCGCCGTCGTAATATGGAAAAACAACGCCAGAGCCGTATATTTAATGCGAAAGTTCGAACGATCGGAGTAAGTATAAAAAGGATTTGATTCTTCATTTTATTGATACAACGTATAATCTTCTAAAATGTATGCTATTCATTTGTTTGTTTATTTATTTTAACCTTTTCGAGTACTGGTGTGCAAAGGCGTGGCCTCGGTATAGACACAGCCTCCGCCTCCGTTCTGATGATGGTCGAGCAACACGGCCAACGCTTTACGGTGATCATGGCCTAATTTCTTGATTGTACCCCTTCAAAGCTGAAGTATAAGTATTTATTCCTAGGATGAGGGTGGAGGTGGGAAGACACCATCCTGTCTCCCTCTCTCTCTGTACGCCACAATGTTTCAGCGTGACCTTTGTAAATAAGAGCCCTAGTCACTGAAAAAATGACGTCACGTCTGAAATCCAAGCACACAAGATGTTGTGAACAGTCAGATTGTTGATAATGAATGGGAGCTTTTTACAAAAACATTAAAAAAAAAAAATTTTTTTAACTTACATTAAAAAAGAAAAAAAAAACACGACTTCTAATGAATCTGAATTTATTCAATATTAATTAAGAAAAAAAACAAGAATAGAAAACTGAGAATTTTTTTATTACATAGGCATCACCACATTGTCAAGGCCAAGAGACCACTCGAGGATAAGGGTTAAAGAGTGTACAGTAGAAATTGGACAATATAGTAATCATTGGTAATGGAAATTCGGTAAATTTGTTAACTTATATGGAACGACTCATCAAGAACTTGTTTACGTTAGACTTGAAGACAACCATATTGTAGTCAGCCAGAAAGCAGGAAAACGGAAGACAATTCCACAGGCATGCAGTTCTAAGAAAGAAGCTTTGTTCATGGAATCTACGTTTAGGTTTAGGCACAGATAAAGAGTGGAGGAAATTATTGATAGTGTTTTCAGCTAGAGGAGTGTTTCTTGTGAAAGTTTGGCGAGGGGGGACCATAGACTGAAGTTCAGTTGAACACTTTCCAAGAAAATAACGATAAAGCAGAGACAAACTCGCAACATCTCTTCTGTGAGATAGAGGTTGCAGGGAAGAGAAAAGGACATCCCCCACAAAGCCACAAAGTCTATTTTGAACTCTATCAAGGCAGGACAAGTCCTTTCTAGCAGCTCCTGCCCAGATATGGCAATAGTACTCCATCCTTGGACGTACCTGGCTCTTATATAGATAGAGAATTGCATCAGCAGTGAGATATCTACTGGATTGATAGAAAGATCCCACCATTTTTCCAGCGGCCTTGGCAACAGATTTGATGTACGTGTTCCATTTAAGATCAGGAGTAAAGGTCAAGCCCAGAAGCTTGTCAAAACTTGAGGCCTCCTGAAGACGAGAGCCATTCATTTCAATTGATGCCAGATGTGGATTAGAATGTTGATGATGTAAAGAGAGAAGCTTGGTTTTAGATGCATTAAAAGTAACCAGCTACTCCTTTCCCCATTGTACCACTTGCTCAAGATCAGAGGAGAATAGGAGAGAACTTGGTCGTTTACTGTCTTAGATGTGCTACCATAAATGGTAGTGTCATCAGCATAAATGTCTACAAATGATGTAAGGATGTGATTTGGAAGATCATTAATGTAGATCAGGAAAAGAGTTGGGCCCAGGATGGACCCCTGAGGGACTTCAGCATTAATACTGTGAGCTTCTGATTTTTGCCCCTAAACTACTACTCTTATGAACCTATCAGAAAGAAATGATTTAATAATTGAGAAGACATTTCCAGCTATACCATAGCTAGAGATCTTGTGAAGTAAACCTTTATGCCATATCCTATCAAAGGCCTTAGATATGTCAAAAGCAATTGCCCTAGAAAGGTTGCCTCCGTCAAGAGATTTGCTAATCCTATAAGATATAACTGTAATCCCATCTGCTGTAGATCTAGCAGAACGGAAACCATATTGAGTGTCACTAAGAAGGTTATTTTTGTTGAAATGGTTGATTACTTCTCTATTTAACACAGATTCCAACAACTTACTCATGACGCACAGGAGACTTATTGGCCTGTACTGAGAGGGGGATGAGCGATCACCTGAATTCTTAAATACAGGGCATACTGATGAGATTTTCCAGGATGATGGGAAGCTATTCTCCTTAAGACAACATTTAAACAGTTTTGTAAGTATGGGCGTTAGTTCTGGTTGAAGGTTTTTTGAGTACTATAATTGGAATACCGTCAGGGCCGGTTGCTTTACTGGAATCAAGGTTTTTGATTAGCTTGGCAACATCATGTACAGATATGTGTATATCACGTAACATGCTTTCTGATACAGGAGGAAATATTGGGGGTTGGCGGCCTTGGTAGCAAAGGGTAGAATTAGCTGCACAGTTCTTGGCAAAGAGTTTGGCTTTGTCTGATGCTGAGGAGATTACCTCAGGTCTATTGATGATAGTTGGGATAGAGCACACGCTTCTGTTCAGGATTCTGTTTGCTATTTGCCAAAACTGGTGGGAACCAAGCCGCTGCTCAGCTACTTTGGACTTGACAGATTGAGCATACAACTCTCTTGCGTTCTTTATTACTTTCTTACAATGGTTGCTGGCAGTCCTGAAAGCAGCTTTAGTTTCCATACATCTAATACGTTGGAAGCAGTGGAAAAAGTGATTTCTGTGCGCTATGGCAGCAGCACATTCTGGAGAGAACCATGGCTGGCTGTTAGGTTTTTGCTGAAAGTTTTTCAAGGTATGAAACGGTCTATACCTACAATTAACCATTCTGTCAGGTCTGATACTATAGAGAACACATCCTTTTTAAACATGGAACGCAGAAGTAGATCTGATATAAATGTAAGGAAGATATCCCAGTCAGCCTTAGTGTATCGTTATACTGTACGATGGAGAGGTATGTCTGGGGACTTATTACATTTAATTTTTATCTTAATTGATACAACAGAGTGGTCGGAAGATCCAAGAAGAGACAGAACAGAAACTGAACCATAGTTCAGGGCAAGTTGTGAGAAAAAGGTCTAGTATACTAGCCGTCATTGTCGGGAACATGGGTGGGTTCGTGAACAATCTGAGTGAGGTCATAAGCAATGGAGAAATCATGACAGAACCTTCCCTCACCATCGGTCTTGTTTGAGTGGGTCAACCAATCCATGTTGTGAACATTGAAGTCGCCACATACGTGAATGTTAGCTGAAGGATAAGCAGATAGGACTTGGTCAATTTTCTCAGATATGCTTTTAAAGATAGTAACTCCGCTGTTGTGGCGGCAATAGAGAGTAAATATAAATGCAGTAGTGTGAGCTAATGCAACCCGAAAGAACATATAGGGTAAGTTAGGATCTTCTCTGGAGATGTCCCTACCACATGGAAAGCCATCTTTAATATAGGCACATATTCCATGCACATGGCGATCTTGGGGGTCAGATTTAGAAGTTAAGTTAGAGTATCCTTTAATTGCGAACTCTTCTAGGGAAATAGCCTGTCCAATGCCAGTTTCACTTAAAAATAAAAGGTCTGGTTTAGTCTCCTGTAATTGTGTTTCAACCTCTGGAAGGTTAGAACATAGGCCCCTGATGTTGGAGAAGGAGACATGGTAGTAGAGGTCTATGTTGGAAGTTGAAGAACTGGGTTTAATTGTGTATTTTTTCTTGAAACTTGTCATGATGGAATTTTGGAATTTGTGGACTAGGTCGTCAGATTTACTTAGAGCAGGACAGAGAGGAGAAACTAAGAGAGAAAAAGAAACAAATAATTTTTTTTTTTGTAGAATATAAGGTAAAGCCGTAACAATTACCCACTAATATGGCATTGAGAGGCCCCACCAGAAGCTACTACATGGTCCAGAATCCATTCACCAAATGGCAATACAGCAGCCCCAGTACTTTGCACCTAATTAATTTAAAAGTTGTGTTATTTCTATAAATAAAAATTTTGTTGTTTCATAGATTTAAAAGACTAAAATTTGTTTATTATTTACTTTAAAAATTGTGTTAAAAACAAAATAAACAAATACAATTTCATTTATACTGAAATTGAAGTTTATTTAATATAAATTAAAAAGTAAAGACAAGAATTATCTGTGTAAAATTATGTATGTTTGGAGCAGGAGACAAACAAATATTGCAAAAGCTAAATTATGAATTTAAGGAATTAAAAAACGATAATTAAACAAACAAATTAAAATCGAACGATAAATAATTTTTAATAACGAATGCAAAGGATAAATAATTTTAAAATCGAATGCGAATGATAAATAATTTTTAAAAACAAAAGTGAACGATAAATAATTTTTATGATGAAAACAACTGAAATTCAAAAAATTAATTAAAATAAAAAGTTACTAGTGCAGAAATGTATCATTTTAAACCAAAATTATAGAAAATCTGTTGGATAATTTAGATTTTTTTTTTTTTTTTTAAATTTCATTTTCACCCCAAACAAGGCATATTGCCACTTTGTTATAGGGGGCTACTATCAAGGACATGGGCCTCAGGGGTACTGTATAGGGAGTTGAGCAGCAAGATATCAGTTCACGTTGCACTTGAACTTCTGCATGTCAGTACAGTTGGGGAAGCATGGACCCGCACGGAATTCCAAAATCTAGCTGTTCTGGGGAAGAAGGCTCTCTTACATCTAGGGATCTCTACTATGAAGGGGTGGGATTTAGCTGCTTCTCGAGTTTGTTGGGGGTATTTATGTCGCGGGGGCACAAGTGCTTGCAGTTCGTCAGAGCATTCACCGTTAAAGTACTTATAGAAAAGGCAGAGGGATGCAACATTTCGTCGATGGGACAGGGGCTGAAGCTTAGATGACAGTTCAGGACCTATCAGATTGGCGACTCTCTTTTGAACCTTATCTAGGAACGAGAGACTAGTGGTAGATGCACCAGCCCAAATATGACAACAATACTCCATACACGAGCGAATGGTGGCCTTATAGAGGTATAGGATATTTTCGGGCGTTAGTATCTTTCTAGCACGGTAGAGAGAACCTACCTTCTCCGCAACAGTCCTGGCGATACTCTCGATGTAATTGTTCCAACTTATGTTTCCTGAGAGTGTTAAGCTGAGGAGTTTAAAGGATGTACTTTCAGATAAAGAGTCATTGATCATTGCTATTGGTGGTAGAGAAGGTTTCTTGTAATTATTGAAGGAAACAAGTTTAATCTTAGCAGCATTGAATGTGACCAGCCATTTATGTCCCCATTCCACTACAGATCAGAGGTCATCCTCTAGTGTTTCTGCCATTTCTTTAGATATGTGTTCATTTGTTTTCCTGTCGTGTCTGTTATAGAGTGTGGTGTCATCAGCATATATACCCATCTCACAGGCAATTTTGTCAGGGAGGTCATTTATGAATATTAGGAATAACAGAAGTCCCAGGATAGACCCCTGAGGCACTCCTGCATTTATATCGTAATGTTTAGATGTATGACCATCGAGGACAACCTGGATTTTTCTCTTATCTAAGAAAGATTTAATTATGTCATGTATTCTTCCAGTGATACTGTATGATCTGACTTTCCTGAGAAGACCTTCATGCCATACCCTGTCAAAAGCCTTAGATATATCTAGAGCTACCGCTCTACCCTCCCCCGCTTTGTCCAGTGACTGGTATATACATTCTGAGATTACAGTTAGGATGTCTGCTGTTGAACGGGCTTTTCTAAATCCATATTGTTTGTCAGTCAGAAGTTTAGCATCTGTAAGGTGATGGACTAGAGCTTGGTTAATTATTGTCTCAAATATTTTGGCGAAAAGTGGGAGGAGGCTAATGGGGCAATAATTTACTGGGTCAGTTCTTTCGCCAGAATTCTTGAAAACTGGTACTACAGAAGCAGTTTTCCAGCAGGCAGGAAAGCAAGATTTATTAAGGCATTTGTTGTAAAGCTTGGAGAGAACTGGAGCTACTTCAGCAGAGCACTTTTTTAATAGCACAGCCGGGATGCTTTTGCAGTGTCAAGATTTCTTATGATAGCATACACCTGAGAAGAGGTGATTTTCAGATCGTCTAGTGTGGTGTCTGTCCGCAAAGGAAAGTCAGGGAGGGGGTGGTTGGCAGGGTCCAGTATGGAGTTGGAGGCAAACCGACTGGCAAGCATGTTAGCCTTCTCAGTTGCAGAGCAAACAACCTTATGATTGTTGGATAGTGGGGGGATTGTTAATTGCCTATTATTTACTACAATGTTGTAGATTTTCCAGAAGTCGCGGGTCCCTTATTTCTGTGCTTCGATGCGTTTTTTGGTGGTTTCAGTAAATTCTTTCTTACAGTTACTTCTGGCTTCTATATACTTCTGTCTGTTTGAACTGGACTTATGTCGGTTAAATCTGCGGTACGCATGCTGCCTCTGCCGATGGCGGTTGCACAAGTAGAAGTAAACCATTGGGGAGAGTGGGGCTTGCTATAAAATTTCCGTGTGGGAACATGTTCTTCAATTGCCGTTTTTAACCAATCAGTGGTCTCATTTGCGCACTGTTCAGCAGGAAGTGAAAAGATATTTTGCCATGGGGCGTCACTGATGAGATCCCTGATGGCTTCCCAGTCAGCCTTTTTATAATATCTCATTGTTTTGAGCAGTGGCTCTTCAGTTTTGGCTCTAAAGTTTAGGGCTATTTCAACTATTACCACTGCATGATCGGCATTCCCAAGTGGGCTGTGGGCATTAGTTACACAGTCATCGGGAACTGTGGTCAGAAACAAATCTAGAAGTGATGCGTTTTGTTCTTGCTGGCCTGGGAGACGGGTTGGAAATGTAACCATCTGTGATAGGGAATGAGATATAGAGAAGTTATATGTAGACATACCAGCTGCGTCTGTGTGAGTAGAAAATCCAAGCCAGTTGGTGTGGTGGATATTGAACTCACCAAACACATGCACTTGTGTGCTAGTGTCAAAGGAAAGTGCTGTATCTATGCTGTTAGGGATTTTGTTTATTAGGGTACAGTCCTGGGTCGAGGGAGAGTGGTAGAGAAAATAAAAGTAGGTAATGTTATGTTGCATGTTAAGTCTAAAGCACATAAAGGCTTGATCGTCCGATTCTAGTTTAGTTTCTCTAGTCAAGGGGAGGGTGTTCCGAATATATACTCCAAGCCTGAGCATATGTCTGTCAGAGTCCTTATGGCAATAGCATAGTGAGGTACCAGCGAATGTAGGACCAGGTACTGAAGATACTTGTAACCCCCCAGATAGCTCATCAAGAAAATGAAAGAAGAGAAATAGTGGGCCTAATACCATCTCCAACAAATCAAAACCCAGAAAGGGTAACGATGCCATGGTTGGGAAGGCTAGTAGAAAATTCTGCTAAGTTAAAGGATTGTACATCTTAAATTGTGTCCAAACTGAAAAGGGTAGAATAATCCATGTTAGGCAAGAGGGTAGTCAGCCTAATGAATGCCTAAGTCACTATTTTATTTTTGTCTATTACTTTATTAGATCCTTTTTTTTTTATTATTATTTTTGTTTTTCAGAAAAAAGGGAAGATATTGCATAAGAGACTAATTAGGGTTTACACTGCATTTAGTGGTGTCATTGTAGTTTGTGCCTTAATAAAGAACCATGCAATCAGGCACTCTGCACATGTTGTGTTGCCTTTTATCTATTAACATCCATGTTTAAACATTAGGAAAACATCCACAAATAGTGGGGAAGGCAAAGCGCTTGTAAAATCAAGACAATTCACAATGTTCCTTGTGGTGCATTCGTCATTAACAGACCAAGAACGTTTCTGAATTTTTGAGATGAGGATTGGTTATTATTTGGATTCATCGGACTACTGTTCTCATCTTGAGTGTGGTTTTCACAACGTTTCGGTCGATGTAACCACCGACCTTCTTCAGGTGTATCTTGTGTATCTTGTGGAACTTGGGAATGTTTCCAAATTCCCGAGTTTGACAAGATACACCTGAAGAAGGTTGGAGGTTACATCGACCTAAACGTTGTGAAAATCACACTCAAGATGAGTCTGTTGAAAAAATTGAACTTAACACAACCTATCACTCCACTCATCTCCACAGTGATCAGTTGGAACTCATATTTGTCGAGAAGACCAAAATATATCTCTAAAATTAGATTTGCAGATTATGGAATGTACTAATACTGATGTTTAATCAGTATATTCTGGTAAGTTACATAAACTGACAAAAGGTTCCAAAATGTTTAACCAATGAAATCACAGTAGCCAACAATTGGTAAGCATGATAAAAATATTGCTGAAGATTCAATAATTTTTTAAAAAATTTATTAAAATCTGCATGAATCTAATTGAGTTGGGACAGATGCTTCAGTCGCCTGAAGCAAATATTGAATTTATTGAATTTTGTCACAAAAATAAAGAACACTGACAGTCAAAAAGTAGAGTTGCCAAACATATGCACATGCATGCAATTTAGAAAGAAAAAAATGACTTTAAGGACAATTATGCTTGGAGGTGCACAAATGCCAAAACGACTTTACCTTAACTTAACCCAAACAAAAAACCAACCTAATCCTAACCCAAACTAATCAAACTCTAATAACAACAAAAAAAAACATGTCCTGGATATCATAAAAATCTTTGACACCTAAAAAGTATGCAGACCAGCTCTTATGCCTGTTTTCATTATAAATAAATGCTCTGTTGAGCTGGTCCCTATCCTCTTTAAACTCTACCACTAATACCTTGCAGAATTTTGCTTCCCTAATTGCTGTAAAATTACCTCTGTGATACCAGTTTTCAAAAATTCTCAAGAAAAATGTGACCAACAAAATTATTGCCCCATACGTCTGTTGCAGGCAGGAGGGAGCAACCGTTTATTAAACCAGTTGATCATACAACTAAAATATTAAGATACAGAGGTAAAAAGAAAAACAGCAAAACAAAAGGAAGAATAACAAAAAGCTGAAGTCAGTTTAAAGACAACGTATCAATTTTTATTTACAAAACGGAAGTAAATAAAAATAGTAAGCTGCTTGGGGCTGCAAGTGGTGCTGGAAGGCTATAGGAAGCCGAGGCAGGCACTGGAAGGATGTAAGAAGTTGGGGTAGGTGCTGGAAGGCTGCATAAGGGTGTGGCTGACACTGGGATGCTGTAGGAGGCACCAAGGGCCAGAAGGCTGCAGGAGGCGCTGGAGGCCGCTGATTGAAGAAGGGAGGTCTCAGGAAGTAGGCAGTAGTAATTGCATGGTAGTAGTTTGTGGATCACATAAGAATAGTTTGAGAATTGTATATTAATGTGGAAAATGGTAGCCCCGAAAAGGCTGTTTGAACTAATGCTGCTGCTGCTGGAGACCCTTCAGCTGCTGGGATCGACTTGACTAGGAACGTTAACATTGCATCTCTGGAGACTCCCTGCTCCCTACCTTGTTGGCCAGGCCGGCCACAGAAGGGCTGTATTCATGACAGCTGTTTGTTACAGCATTTGTTGCTCCTAGTAAGAAAACAAATTAATAGAGTTAATTCACAACTGAACCAATCACAATAAATAGAATTTCAGATTTTAATTTATCGTGTTAATGTTTGATTAAGCTTAGAATCAAAATCTCTTCTTTGTTGCTTGACGGAGAAAGGGTTGGATTTTGGTTTCTTTCTCTTCCGTTCGAAATAAGAAAAGTGGATGGTGCTATTTTTAACACAGATCAGTAGTTCTGATTGTTTCACCACTAGGCAGTATCTGTGAGATTGTTTACCACTAAAAAAAATGGCCGTTGTAGTAAAAATACAAAACACAGCATAAGCGCACCACGACAAGTCTTCTCCTGCTCTTTGCTAAAATCTTTGATTTCTCAATCAAACTAGCAATAGTCTGGCACCTAGAAAAATGTTAAACTTCTATTTGACCAACAGCATGGATTTAGGTCATGCTGCTTTACTGCTGATGCCTTAACGGTCATCTCTGAACGTATAAACCACCCACTGAATATGGCAAGTGAAGCTAGAGTAGTAGCACTAGATATTTTAAAAGCATGTGACAAGGTCATGTGACAAGGTTTGTCATGAAGGTTTTGTTTTCTCAAGAAAATTAACTTGTATAGTATTACTGCAAAAATGTTTGATATAATCAGATCTTTCTTGGCTAAAAGGAGATTCAGCTCATTCTCAATGTAGTTGTACCCAAAGGATTGATATCCGGACCAATATTATTTCTAATTTTCATCAATGATTTCATTGATGCAATTATGTCTAAGATGGGCGTATTTGCCAGTGCCATCATGCTTTATTCCCGGTATGAGGACAAATCGAATTCATACACATGCAAAACAATGATTAAATTCTTATAAAACGATCTGCAGTCTGTAGTAGAAGGGGTAAAAAAAAAAAATGGATGGTCACATTTAATGTTACCAAGAAGTGTCAATTAAAATTGAATTTTACCAAGTGCTTTATCTGCTATGTCACAGGTCTTTGCTCTTCTGGAGGTTGAAGGTTCAATACTCAATCTGGGCAATACTCAGAATGCAATTGCAAATTACTTAGGACTTCTATTCGGTCATGGCTGATGGAAGGAGAGCATTCTATCTCTGTAGATTAAATAAAGGGTTCTTTTCGAAATTACTGCTAGATAATAGCAGGATTCAAAGTGTTAATTAGCTATCTATCTATCTATCTATCTATCTATCTATCTATTGATAAGTGAATAACACCAGCGACCTTGCTAGGTTAAGAAGAGAAATATTGTTTTGGTAAAATAACTTTAGCCAAAAGTTAATTATGTAAATAGTTAAGTGATATGTTTATAGATTTAGCTGTACCTTATTTATAAATATAAGAATTTAGAAATCCAAAACAAGAATTGATAAGTGACATAGATCACACCACATTTAAATAGGTGACCGGAAGTTACATTAAGGAGACATGTCCTTTAATCGGCTACATCACCGGAACTGACATGTCAAAAAGATTAGAGCTAAGAGTTTGGATTTTGTCACCAAGGTGTGCAGACGTGCTCCAGGAAGCCAGGAAGCGAGGCTAGATGAAACAAGCTTATAGACATAGTATACTTCAGTGAAACACTGAGACATCCAAAATAAATTTATATTTATAAAATATAAAGTCGTTGTCCTGTGCTTACAAAGAAGAAAAATCAGGTATGTCTCAGTTGTCTTATTGTGTCAATATGGCGGACATTCATCACAGTGTCAGCAGGAAGACGAAGGACCTCTGGACAGAAATGTATGAAGCATCTTCTTCTTCCATATATCCTCCCCCACTATGTAACATTACATGTGGATTCCTGACTTTGGCAAGATACACCAGCAGAAGGTCAGCTGAAACGTTGTGAAAATGACATTCAAGATGAGAACAGTAGTCTAAACAATCCAAATAATATGAATTATCAATACTCATCTCAAAAACTCAGAAATAAAAATTCCTTTGTCTCTGACTTCTCAAATCTGACTCGACTCTACAACTCAACCAACTACTATGATTTCTTGTTCATTTTTCTATTTAAACATGAAAAGAAATTGTTGAATAAATATTATTTCTTTAAATTCAGATTGATATCTCAGCCATTGATCAGCAGGCAAAGGAGAAGAAACTTACTGAGGAGCAAGAAAAGCAAAGAAACGATGCCTTTGGTTTGTATGGATTTTAACAATATTGCACTTTATCTACGATTATGACAGGAGATTATCATTTTCCCACTCTATTGTTAGTTATGGATATTATAATTGTAAGTAAGAGATATGGAGTTCTCGTTAGATGTGAGATAGTATCCTATATGATAGTGTGATGTGGCAGTCATCCAACATAAATTGGGAAGAAAGAATTTTGCTATGAGAATGTAGCAGTTATATAATTACAATCTCTTCTTTTTTTTTTTTTTTTTTGCACTACTTTATCTGCATTGATACATTGTTTGGTTAAAACACTTTAGACAGTTGGTGTTAAAACTCCAAAGTTACAAGGCGGAATATTCTTGTCTCATCTCTAATCCCTGTCTTAGATTTGGCAAGATGAACAGACCCAGATCCAACCACTTTTTCACACCTGGAACTATTCTCTATCTCTACAAATCTATCAGACCACGTATGGAGTACTGTTGTCATATTTGAGCTGGTGAATCTCTGTTCTGTTCATAAGGTGCAGAAAAGTATCTGCAATTTGACTGGCCCCACTCTTTTTTCTCTGAAACCCCTCTCTTTCTTTCTGTTTCTCTCTCTCTCTCTCTCTCTCTCTCTCTCTCTCTCTCTCTCTCTCACACAGACATAATGTTGCGAATTTCAGTCTTTTCTATAAATACTAAATAGCGCGTGTTCTTCAGAATTGTCTGATCTATTTCCTGCTTCCTTTGTGTCAGCTCGTTTTTATCATTTTCATCAATTTACTGTTTTGATAACTCATTGTATTTCACTATTCCTATTCCAGTAGCTTCTTTCTAAGAACTGCAGGATTCAGGAACTCTTTTCCTGCTGACTGTTTTTCTCCTATCTATAGTCTTTTCAAGACTAAGGTCAATAAACATTTCTTGTCTTGCAATAATCATCTTCCATTCTTAATAGTTCTTTACATCAAGTGGCTCCAAGCTTTGTCTGGAGCATTTCCCATTTAAAAAATTAGTCTCTCTTTTTTTGAGAATGAGATATGCAAAGACATATATTTTGTGCTTTTGATTGGCTTAAATGAGATTTCTATATTACTAGCCTGGGTGCCCGGCGTTGCCTGGGCGTTTGGAGGTGTGTTGAGCAAAAAAAAAAAAAAAAAAAAAGTGGTAGTAGGCAGGCAGGCTCGAACCCGTACCGTGAAGGAGGAAAAGAATGTGAAAAAAAAATGTGACGTCCTTGCCGTTGCGTCCATTGCCAAACTGGAAGTGGCGTAGGTTTAAATTAAGGTTAGTCAATCAAAAAGAGAGGATGACTTTAAAAAATATTGGTGAAAAAACCAACCCCTTGTAGAAAAGTGCCCAATTGAGGATGAAGAAATTAATGTTTTTAGCCAGTTTTTTAATATTTGTCGTCCGAAGGGTCGAGCTTCAAAATGATACCGATCTTGTGAAAATGCGTCGCTTTTATCGCAAGTTTTAGGCATGCATACAAACATACATACATACATTTAAACAGACAGATGAGATTTATATTATAGACTAGTGGGGGTGCCCGGCATTGCCCAGGTGTTTGGAGGTGTAAAAGAAAAAAAAAGTTTTTGTAGGGTTGTAGGCTCGAACTCAAAGCCTTGAGGTGAAGTCGGAAAAGAAAGCCTGGTAACTTACCACGACGCTAAGAGGGCAGAGAAATGAGAAAGACTGAAATTAAACAGTTAAAAACGCAGGTGCTTAAACAAACGTCAACGTTTGCTTTTCTAGGTCAAACATCACACTGTAGAGAAATGAAATCACTGCGCAAATTTTGTAAAATAAAAGTCGCTCAAATAAAAGATAGAGATGACCTCATTTCATAAATTAGAGATATTATAATCTAGAAAGTATATAAAAAGTTATAAGAATTAGTGACCCCCCCCCTCCGAACATCCCCGAAAAAAAGCCTTTGGCGGACATACAAAATAATGCGCACATACACACGCAAACACACGCATTTTAGCTTTTATATAATAGACTAGCGAGGCGTACCGGCGTTGCCCGGGTGTTTTTTGGGGTATGCGAAAAAAAACCGAAGCGTTGACGACGCGCAGTTGGAAAATAGTAAAGTGTTAAAAAAACAAACAGGTGCGCGTTTTTGATTGACGTGACGGCGATAGGTATTCAGCAGTTACGATTTTATGTGGGACAGTTTTGAATGAGGTGAATAAATCGGTTTGTTTGTTTTTAAAAACCCGCTCCCTGTTTATAAGGAGGAGAGAAATGAAAGCAACATTGAACAAACGTTAATTAGTTCTCTTGAGGCAACTGGCTTTCGGCCTGTAGTATTTATTTGCTCCCCCACCGAGCAAATTAGGCACAAGGCCGATTTTTAATGTGAGGAGTGAAGGGAGGGGGAAGGGAAAAGGGGACCAGCTCCCGAGAGGTGGGAAATGGGAGCTGGTTAAAGGTCAGGCATGTGGGGTTCCCCCACATCTGGTCTTTGCTAGTCATAGCTTGCAGTATCTGCCAGAACAGATACTACACTTTGATCTTGTCACCCGGGCCCCGGAGGGCGCGCGGGCAAGTGGCTTTCAGCCTGTTGTATTTATTTGCTCCCCCACCGAGCAAATTAGGCACAAGGCCAATTTTTAATGTGAGGAGTCAAGGGAAGGGGAAGGGAAAATGGGGACAACTCCCGAGAGGAGGGAAATGGGAGCTGGTTAAAGGTCAAGCATGTGGGGTTGCCCCCACATCTGCCCCACATCTGGTCTTTGCTAGTCATAGCTAGTCCTAGCTAGTCATAGCTTGCAGCATCTGTCGGAACAGATACTACACTTTGATCATGTCACCCGGGCCCCGGAGGGCGCGCGGGCAAGTGGCTTTCAGCCTGTTGTATTTATTTGCTCCCCCACCGAGCAAATTAGGCACAAGGCCAATTTTTTATGTGAGGAGTCAAGGGAAGGGGAAGGGAAAATGGGGACCAGCTCCCGAGAGGAGGGAAATGGGAGCTGGTTAAAGGTCAAGCATGTGGGGTTGCCCCCACATCTGGTCTTTGCTAGTCCTAGCTAGTCATAGCTTGCAGTATCTGTCGGAACAGATACTACACTTTGATCATGTCACCCGGGCCTCGGAGGGCGCGCGGGCAAGTGGCTTTCAGCCTGTTGTATTTATTTGCTCCCCCACCGAGCAAATTAGGCACAAGGCCAATTTTTAATGTGAGGAGTCAAGGGAAGGGGAAGGGAAAATGGGGACCAGCTCCCGAGAGGAGGGAAATGGGAGCTGGTTAAAGGTCAAGCATGTGGGGTTGCCCCCACATCTGGTCTTTGCTAGTCATAGCTAGTCCTAGCTAGTCATAGCTTGCAGCATCTCTTCCGGAACAGATACTACACTTTGATCATGTCACCCGGGCCCCGGAGGGCGCGCGGGCAAGTGGCTTTCAGCCTGTGATTAGAGTCGAGTTTCGCTTTTTTTTATACCAAAAACCGAATGTAACGCGTGCCGATGCGGGAAATGTGGAATAATTAACGTTTGAAAGTCAATAAAATTAAATAGATAGGCGAGCTCCATGGGTAACTCTGAGATATTACAATTTATAGATGATATAAAAAGTTTTAAGAAGTTGTGAAGCGAGCAAGCGCTTCTCTGAAAGAAAAGCGAACATACATACACACATACATTTTTCCTTTTATATATATAGATGATTCTTATCTAATCAAGATTTGATATTTTTGATATGGAGATGATTTGATTGGTCTGGAAGACAGTTAAGATGAAGAAAACCACTGGGTAATATTAGCCATGTCTGTGTGCATTTGACTGAAAAATTGAATATTACAAAGGAAAAGCATTACTATCTTCCATGAAAAACATTAAAAATAACTTTATTTGACGGGAACACTGGAACATAAAGAGAGTTGCTAGGTCAGCTGGCTTTTATCATAAGTAGAATGTGGCATCCTGCAGTTCCATCTCGCCTACTCGATTCTGGTGCAGGATGAGAACAGGGTAAGAGAGATGTCTTCTGCTGCAATTTACTTGGAAACTGATTTGTATATTCACACTGATAAGATAGGTGAAAATCAGCAGGCTTCGAGGCATCTGCTGTGAAGAAGCAACAACATTGATTGATTGTCAAAAAGAAGATAAGTTAAATGTATGATGTTTTTGGACAAAAGGTTACACATTGAAGTTAAGTTAATTCAATGAAACGACAATGGCTGAACAAAACGCGCTTGGGATGTGGTTACAGTGATTATACCATTCTAAAGGCGCATTTCAGGTGGTCACAAATGGTTATATCAAAACAACCAAAAGGGATATCGTTGTTGGTTGATTTGGGTTCAAGAAGAATCAACCAATCGAATTCAAATGCGTGCATCTCCCTCCTAACAACCAATCATACATAACCATTACAGACAATAAAGATATATTTTCATATATCAGTGTCATTATTCTTTTAAACAAAGCAGAAATACAACATAGTCAAGACTGTCTGTTGTCTTTGATTTCCAATTTTGACTGTCCACTTGGTTGGATGGTAGCTTCATTCAGTCTTAACAGACTATGGATACCCACTGTAAGGGTGTCTGTGCATGGAATTTTTGTAGCAAGAGGTGTGCAATCTCCAACCACACCTCTCCTGAGTCTGCGTTGTTAAATACCAGTGGCAAGTGGAGCTTCAAGATGACTAGAAACAATGCCAAGATAAGCAGAGAGCACATACAGTGCCTAGAATTCCCAAATGATCACTCATCTGATACTAGCCAGGCTCAACATTGCTTAACTTCGGTGATCTGACAAGAACTGGTGTGTCAACATGATTATGCCATGTATAATTGGTTGAATAATTAGATATGGTTAAGCAGACAAGAAAACCATTTTTAACATGGGTAGCGGGGGTGGGGGGGTGACATTATTTGAGAAGCACGATAACCATTAATCAGATGAGACAATATCTTGCTTGTTATTGTTATCCCATCTGTAGATAAGAAACCGAAATTCAGAAAGAGCAGGCAATCTTGATTATAACCCAAAATTCTACTCAGAACCATGATTCCCAGTTTTATTTATATCCTCAACCACCAGAATCCACAGAGATTAGACCATTCCTGTGATGATTCGGTCCCTGTTGATTTTTCAGTGTGTGTTTAGTTCTTATAGTTCTAGGAGGTCCACCCACCTAGGTTTTGCCTTCTCTCTTTAAGAAGGGGTTAGTTTATTGCTAATCGCCTGAGACGCTCTTACCAAGGAATGCTGACGAGACTGCCCAGGCACCTTTTTGCAAGTCAGAGTGCTCCTCCTTAGGGGGTACTGATTTCTCAATCCCACTTTCTGACCATGGTGTCTAAGTTCTTGTAGTGGGAGAGAACTACAGGTTGGAATGATAAATTTGTCCCCCTAAAGAAAACAATGTTGCAGCTTTATTTTAAAACTTTTATTGAAAAAATCAATTCAGGTAACTTGATTATGTAGTAGAGTTGACATCTATTCAGCCTCAATCACCGCCTCAATATGGGTCCGGAACTGGGAGCATGTCTTTTCCACAAGCGCCGGCGGGAGCTCAGTGAATACTCAGCAGATGGCAGTGATCAGGCTGTTGTGGGAGGTGATGTTGGTGATGTTCTTGATGTATGACCAAACGAAGTAGTTTAACGGGTTCAGGTTGGGGGAGGAGGAGGGGCCAGTGAGAATAGAGTACAAAGTCGTAGACTCCTTCTGAAGCCAAGCCTGGGTCTCTTTGGACTTGTGAGCCGGCACCAAGTCTTGCTACCACATCCAGGGTTTGCCAGCAGGGAATCACCACACTCTTCAGCACATCCAGGTACATTTGATGATGACTTTCAAGCCGACTTCAAAAATGTGAGGTGGCATGATGTGGCCCTCACTTGAAACCACACCAAAAGCCATAACCGTGGCTAGAAAGTTTGTTGAACTGTCTCGATTCGCATTTTGAGGGTGCTGGCAATGGTCCAGTTGTCATAACTTGGATAAGTAGAGAGCATGAGTTGTACAGCAACGCATCTCCGATCTCACTTGTTGAACATTGTGTCACTTTCAGACATGATAGAAGGCCTTTATCACTCTTGGGATTTATACACAACTGGCCAACTAGTAGATAGTCTGCAACAAAAAAGAAAGCTGGTTTTCATCAAGCAGAAATGGAATCATGTTGTCTTTTCTAGAGTGGCAATTTTATTGTTCCACAATGCAAATAAACCCACTTTTTTTGTAGATAATTTATTTCTTTATTTGTTTATTTCTCTTACCTTATATCCCCAAAGATGCCGATGCATTGAGGAATGCAAAAATTGACAAATTACTGGAAGCAAGACAAAAGAATGACATCAAAGAGATGAACAAGAACCTGAACGAGTTCCGACAAATCCATCAGCAGCCGTTCAGCCGGCGTGAATTTGATCTCTACGATCCGGACGGCCTAAAGAAGGACAAACCTTGCCGGGTGACAGATGATGACCCACGATGCACTGTTTCAACTCTGCAGAAATTTACTGGCGAAGATTTGAGCAACAAAGCCAGAACTGAATTCCAGAAAGAACAAATGCGCGAATGGCTCCAGCAACAAATGGACGAAAAGAACAGATCTCAGAAAATGTTGGAGGAGGCAAATCGTCTTCACGATTTAAAAAGGATGGAATTGGATAACCAAGCCTTAGCTCTGGCTAAAGCTGAGAAAGAGTGCATGCGAAACATCAAAAAGGACACCAGCAATTTCAACCTGGCACTGGTAAGTTTTAGATTTTGAAAAATATTTCTAGTTACTTTGTTTCCCACAGGAAAGCGCTTTTATTTCTTTAGTGGACGAAACCTTTTTTACTGTAAAAATATAATAAAAAAAATTAATGTGTCTCTTCTGTGCCTAAATCTAAATGTACATTTCATAAACAAAGCTTCTTATTTCTCATTCTGTGTAATTTCCACAGGTTTTGCTACTTAAGTAAGATCCTTTGAATATCAATTTTCATGGAAACCTCTTAGATTTTAAACATTTTCTAAAATCAAAATAATGTAATGAATTTTGATCAAAATTAGAATTCAGACATTAGGTTTAGTAGCATTATATCTAGATTTTAATCTTTGTAAAAGTGGTACAAAACTGTCTTGTTCAAGGAATTAATTATACTTGTTTTAGGACAAGTACTCTTCTAGTATACATACATACATACATATACATTATATACATACATACATATACATTATATATATATATATTAATGTGGATACACTTTATCTAGAATACAGCTGAAAATCAAAAGGAAGAAGGAAAGATAGGAGGCAGTGATTATTACTTCTCCATTTTTTTTTGTTTTGTTTTTTAACTGTATTCTAGGAGGATTTTATTTTAAAATTATTTTCTGACTGTGAGATTCGTTTGGCGTCCAGATGACAACATGGAAATGTTAAAACATTGATCGCATATTGAGCACTTTTGAAAAACAATTGTTTTTTAATTCATGTTTGAATGTTTTATACTTGAATTTAATCAATTAATACATATATATATATATAATAATAATTTATATATCTATAATATAAAGCTGAACGTCTGTGTGTGTGTCTGGTCATGAATAGGCTCCTATATGGTTGACTACTATAGAAAACTGATCACATATAATGATAGAAGATGTATCGAGACACAGGAATGGGTATGTTTGATCTGGCATAATGATGATTCATTAAAATTGTGGGGTCTGCGTACGCACCTGGTCCACAAAGTATGGAAATAAAAAATTTAAAAATTAAAAAAAAAACGTTTACAAGTGTTTTTGATATAGATGTACATAATAATACTTTGATAATTATGTTTTAACTTAAACAGGGATGGTATAATAAAATTGTGGGGTCTGCGTTCGCGCCTGGCCTCCATAGAATGGAAATAGGTACAATCTTTAATAAAGACTTTTCATATCTATCTGCGTAAGTATACTTTGATAATTATGTTTCAGTTTGAAGTAATATGGTATAATAAAATTATGGGGTGTTCGTTCGCGCCTGACCTCCATAGAATGGAAATATGTTACAAAGTTTAATAAGGTTTTTTTTAATATAGATCCACAGAATATTGTGATAAGTGTTTCAATGTAAACATGTATGGTATAATAAATTATGGGGTTTATTTATTTTATTTTTAGTTTCATCATATTTTGCTTTGGTTTTAATACCCCCAAATTCGAAGCTATCTCTTTACAACCCTTCCTTTTCATAACCTATCATACTTTCATAAATCAGAGTCCATTTTCTGTAGGCTGTTTTTGAACCCAGTCAACAACGAGTACTTTTGCTAGTATATATATATATATATATATATATATATATATAAAAGGGGGTTAGAACAGTAGTCTAAAGAGGAGAGTGTATTTTAATGTGATAGTAAAATTAAGTATTTTAATTTAAGTAAAATACAAGAAAAGAACAGTGCTCGTTGTAATGCAGATGTATAATAAGCTCGATAGGCAAATATCCTAGAGCTACTTTAATATTCAGTAATGTGATTGATAATTTAAAATTCACATTAAAAATTAAAAATCTGTTTCATGAGAAGGAACATAACAAAGTCAATAATTTGTACGATCGTTTCGGAAACAATGTTTTTATATTGATAGACATTAAGTCATGGACAATAATTTTGACATATAGTTTTTTTTGAAACAAAGTCTCCTCATCAGCAAAAGTATTGGGTGGGATTTTTTTTATATATAAAAGACACCACCATAAATAAACCTAGCATTTTTTAAGTAAGGCAGATGTATCTGGAAAAAATTTAAATAAAAAGGATAATATTTACTTATTAATGTTGATAAACAAAGTAATATGGGTTGAGAATAAAAAATAGAATAAAATTATAAATCTGAATTTGGTTTAAATATAAGGTTATAATAATATGTTTTTTTTAATAAAAGCTAAGAATTATATATATATATATATATATATATATATACCTTTTAATTGTTCGCCATTTGAAAACCATAATTATCATCAAAGCATTCATTTGGATGTTGATTTTAGCTTATAAATGTACGAAATGTTGAATTTTCAAATTGAACGCCAATGGAACATTTTTTAGTGGTTAGAATATGCTAGTAAACGCCTAATTTAAAATTAAGCAAAGATTTTTTAAAAAAGGGGAGATAATCTTATTTGTCTAATTAAATGATCAAAGGGAGATAATTAGCGTTTATTCTTTTTAGATTATATAATATAAGGGGACTTATTGAAGTTAGCAATCTTAATAATTTATTTAGTTATTGAAATTAATAAATATAGTATAGGTTAAACTTAAATAGATATTTAAATAATATACAATAATGGTAAATATATCAGATAAACTAATATTGACTTATGAGGCATAGGATTTCAACCCACAAGCACTCTTTTAAAAATCCCTCCCTGTTGAACCAAACCACTCTATCTAAACATATTTGGCGACTCAATGATAAGAATATTTCCTTCGATTTGAAATGGCAAATAATAGGATCATATAAAGGATATACACCAGGAGATAGATTCTGTGCACTTAGTATGCATGAGGCCCTAAAGATTTAAAATATGATGATATCAAAAATAGAACCACCCTCCTAAATTCAAGAGAAGAGCTTATATCCTCATGCAGTCATAAACATTGGTTTAAATTTAACAAATATAAACCACCATAAGTCATTAAAAATATTGCTTACTTCGATGTATTTTCTTTTGTTCCAACGGACGCTGAAGACTTATGTTGGGATAACTCAGCCAAAAATGGCTGACCCATCATAATGAAACCATTGGTACGTCTCGGACTATGTAATGTATAGTTTTTAACTAATTTGTATTTGCGATTGAGCACTTTATTGATTTCTTTTTACTACATCCTTACACACTATATATATATATATATATATATATATATATATATATATATATATATATAATTTTCAGAATATATATATATGTTTATGGGGAAAATATGCATATTCTATCATATTTCACCCTTTATTTATACTAATCCTTTAATTTATGAAGCTTGATGTAACTACAAAGCATATATATATGGAGAGAGAGGGAAAGAGAGAGAGAGAGAGAGAGAGAGAGAGAGAGAGAAATAGCCATGTTATTTGACTCTGCATTAGATTACTGTAGTACAAAATGTGTGTTCACTATTTTGACATTTGTGTGTGCTGCAGAGAGTCAAAAGGTGAAGGTGCTAATCAACTAGACAACTAAGAAAGTAGACACGAGGCAAAAAGGTAACGGCAATAGCAAAGAGCTGACAAACACTGATTATCGGTTAAATATGATACATATTGTTTTATATACCCAGAGAAAATGGTAAATCATATGGTAGTGGGAATCGTGAATCAGAATCGTTGGGAACAAGAATGAGTGTCTCATAGGGAAATTTGTGTGTCCCTGAAGTAGGCTGACATGCCTCAGGTTGGTCTTGGTAGTATAGGCAGAATCTGATGCTGGAAAGAGTTGTTGAACGTTGACAGGGTACTGGACATTGATGGGAACTGGAACTGGTAGCTAGTCACCAGTGGGCACTATAATAGTTAACTGAACATTAGTGGGCACTAGAACAGGTAGCTGGACGTTTGTGGGCACAGGAGCTGGTAGCTGGTAGCTGGACATCACTGGAGACCAGATGTCAAGAACCATTGGAGTTGGTGGCTTTGATAGCTCATGTTGGTGGCTCCAGTACTTCCAATGGTAAGAGCCATTGGAAATACTGGAGGCTGCTGGAATGAGCTGGAGGTTGCTGGAGTTGCTAGAAGCTGCAGGAGTGAGCTAGGGGCCACTGGAAGTTGCAATAGTTAGTTGGAGCTGCTGGAGTCACTGGAAGCTAGAGGAGTCGCTGGCTGTAGAGGGGAGCTCCAGAGGGCAGACAGTAGCAGAGTGAAGTGTGTATGACATTTAGGTAGTTTGTGAGTCATTTTTAAAAAGGGCGGTTTGAATTGCATTAATAATTTGGTAGCTAGCCCTGAAAAAGGTTGTTTGAACTACTGCTGCAACTGCGTCCCTTGGCTACTGGGCTCATTTAGTTGACAAGAGCATGTCAAAGTCAGAATCTATGAGGCTCCTTGCTCCTAAGCTGTTCTGGACACTTCGCTGAAAGGTCACTCACTTTATGAAAAAATGTTCCAGTTACAGCAAGTGGCTTCATAAATAAACAAATGGCTATAATTAATTTCAGGCCAGATTTCTTACAGTTTGAAGTCTCTTGGGTGTTTATTGACTGCATTTATATTAATTGTGGTTCAAAATTAAAGTTGGCTGTTTTAGTTTAGTTTGTGAAAAAAAGTTTTATATCTTTTTCTTTTTGTTATAAAAGTTGTTGCTATTTTTAGCATGCATGATACTGACATGTCAGTCACATGTCTGTCTTTGCCGCAGGCATATTTGTGATTGTTTTGTTCTGATGTAAACAAAGGAGCGATAACAACACACTGCAACATGTGTTTTATGAATGCACTTCTTCTCCTATTTTAGAAATCATTCAATATTTGAAATGAGGACATGATTATAAAAACAGACAAGAAAATGTAAAACGATTTATTTCAAAATTAATAAGTAAATGCTCATAAAATAAATAAGTTAAAATAAGTTGTTTAAAAATTATGTGGATTTTAATAAATTATGGAATTTTGAAAATGAAAGTAAATAGAATTTTTACAAAAACTGAAACATTGATTCATGAAGCACCCAAATGTTAAAAATAATGAACGTTTTTTTTTTTTTTTTTTGTATGTGTGCTACTGCAGTCTAATACAGAGGAAAACAATATGTCCAAAACTTGTAATATGAGCTGTTTTCAAAAGCAATTTCTCTTTTCAAAAAAGTTTCTGTTTGATTTCTTTGGAAAATCTGAAATATTGAGAATTTAAGCAGCAGCTTTGATTGAATGCGTTGTTTGATTATATTAAATCTATATATCTATAAAAGTGAACATGTCTGTGTGTCTGTCTGTCTGTGTACATTTCCTTACGCAATAACTCTGTCAATTTTTAGTCTACAGACTCGAAATTTGATATACAGGGTACTGAGATTTGGGAAAATCTATGTGATCGGTTTTCGGTCAGAAATTTGACTGTTAAGGGGTCAAAGTTCAACGATTTGATCTTTGAGAACTCTACCAAATTCCTCCGACAATTTTGGGTCTAAACACTTGAAATTTTAGATATAGGTTCCTTGAACATAGATCTAACTTAATAACTCTGAGCCCAAAACAATAAATTTTAAGGGGTCATAATAGGGGTCAAAGTTTAAAAAAAAATGATCTTTTTTTTTTTTTTCTTTTTGAGCTCAGCATACACCTCCAAACACCCGGGCAACGATGCTAGTATTATAAAAAAATGTTTTATTTTGCAAAAAAAATTGTTCACAGGACAAAGAGAGAAAGGACAGAGAACGATTGGCTAAAAGGCAGGAGGAAGATGATAACAGCACTGAAATTGCCAACTGCATCTATGGTGACATTTTGACAGAGAACCCAGCCGTTGCACAAAGTGCATTTGGTCCTCATCGAGTGATTCCGGCCCAATGGAAAGGAATGAACCCAGAACAGAAAAGTGACATCTTAAAGAAACAAGAGGAACAACGCTTGGAAAATGAGGTCAGTACAAACTGTAAGGATTCGGTAACTTTCACATCAGGTTTTTTCCTCACATTTCCTTTTGTTTATCTATCATGCCATCAGGTCAAACACTAGCATGCACAAAATAATAAATGAAAAAAAATTTGTAAATCTAGTATATAAAAGGCTATATGTCTGTTTGTCTCCATATTTTCAAACTCTATCTCGTCCGAAACTAAAAGTCACAGAGCGGAGCTAGGGGTCTCAAATGATTGATTTTTTTATGGATCATACTTTTATGGGTCTTTAGTCGGTTCAAATAATTTTTAAGGGGTCAAAAATGAATCAAAATTGAAAAAAAAAAAAGTCGTTATACATTTTGTACATTCATCTTAGTTTATTTTTAATGAGTTCATATGCGTGTAACGTTGGTATAGTGGTAACGTCATCAGCTTTGAATGCTACAGTTTTGCTTTTGATTTTGATTCTAGCTGATGGCACCCCTTTTTTTTTTTTTTTTTTTTTTTTTTTTTTTAAATCACGACTATAATAATATATATGAAATCTGAATGAATTAAAATATCCTATTAAACATATTTTATGACCGGGCAAAGTCACCCCCCACTGTCCGCTAGTAGATGAATAAAATCAAATCATCATCAACAGTGGTGATTTAACATCCATTTTACATGCTGGCATGTGTTAGACAGCATTTAGAAATTAACTTTAAAGTGACTTATCTTTGTCCAAGTCTTTATTTGTCCCGTTTTTTTCTCAAGCCCATTCATATTACTTCCTCTCATGTTTTCCTTGACCTTCCTTTGTGGACTTACTCTGCTACCTCAATTATATTCTATATCTGTTAACCCAAGCATTCTCATCCATTCTTTCACTGTGGCCATACCAATAAAGTGTCTTGTTCTGTACACATCAATCTAGACTGTTCAGACTTGATTTTCCCTTGAGCTCATTAGATCTGAACTTTTCTATAAGACTCATATTGGATCATTCTCATATCATTTCTATCCATGCAACGCATGTCCTCATATATCAGGTTTCACTTCCATACAATATCACACTGCATACACATTATTGACTATTGGTATCTCAGAAAATGCTGGATGATCTAATTGGAGCAAACGTGGCTATGATTGTCAGCATTATGAAATTGGAAATATTCAATAGAGAGAGTCTCAATCGCAAAAAGGAATGTTGGAAGAAATAAAACGATTAGAAAAATTATTTACAACAATGGCAGTTGAAGTTTAGTTTCAGCAAAATAAACAATAACATTTAAGCCAAATAGATATTTTAAACAATCCATTGTTACAGAGTTTATTTAGATAATGAAGATTGAAATTTTGGTTTAGCAAAACAAAAGTTAAATCAGAATAAAAATAAGGTTAACCTGTGACATTAGTTAAGGGATAGTCTTTTATATATATATATATATATATATATATATATATATATATATATATATATATATATATATAAGACTATTCTCAAGTACCTTATGCCATAAAAACCAAAAGATGGAATGGATAAAAAGAAAGGGAAATGAAAAAGAAGATGTTTATTATCTTCAAAGACCTCACTTGTCCTCTCCCCGCTTATGACTCCCACCCAGGTTACATTCTAACTTTATAAACGAAATAGGAAAATGTTCTTGTTTGAAATATCAGTTCTCGACGGTAATTCTTGGCCTGAAGACGTAGTCCCCCAACGCGGGTGATTACAGAAACATGTATGCACATATGTAGCCATTAATGTTTGTATAAATAAATTTAATATACCTGCTCTGTTCACTCATTGAGCACTCTTTGGTAGACACATGTTGTTTCATTGGATGTACTTTTCGGAAACTTAAACTCTACTGGCTATATATATATATATATATATATATATATATATATATATATATATACATACACACACACACACACGTTATTTAGTTGAAAGAGAGACCAGTCAGGGAGAGGAGTCAGAGAGATTAAGTTAGATTGCCACGGAGTTTGAGATTGGCCGTCAGTTGTGAAAGCATTTTGACTGACTAACTAGGGACAATGTAAGCCTCTAGAGAAATGGGTTAAAACTCTAGGGGAGATCCAGGAACGTGGATAATTGTTAATATAAAGAAGTATAAGTTTGTGTTATAGCGTTTTCTTTTGGAGGAAGAATTAGTTTTGCAATATGGCAACTATGGTCGAACTATGAAATAGAAGAAAAGAAATGGAAAAAAGTGTGTGCCTTTATCTGATGTGCCTCCCCACAAGAAAATGTTATTCGTCCTTTTATTTAAAAAACAGTCCCATGTGATGTTATTGTCCGTTCATGAACTATTTCTGTAATTGGATATAGCTCAATGAACATTATACATGCAGGAAAAGAACATTACAATAATACAAACTGACACATATATGCACACATATAGAATCACAACACTAGACAATCATGGATATACACACACACATATATAACTCAAAATAAAGAGAATATATAGATTTATTCATTTATTTGATACAGGTATACATCAATTAGGGGTATTCGGTAAGTGAGAACTTTTTATACCATGGTATTTCGAAGCCTGATGCTTCTCATCAGAAGAGTAGCATATATATTAAACTGATGATGATGGCGATGCTTCTTTAGATATCTCTTATTTTAATCAATAATTCCATTTCAACTTCTAATTAAAATAAAACAACAAAAAGTACTTTTCTTGTAATGTCATTTTGATTATCACGCATTGAATGGTTTTTTCTTTTATTTGCTATTAATCGAATATTTATAGAAATCAAAAATGCACTCAAATAAAAATGAAATCAATGAAATCTTTAAAAATTTTATTCAAAAGACATATTTAATTACGAAAGTAAATCCATCAGAATGCATTTTAATTTATTTGTAAACAAGTAAGTTATTTTAATCTTTTTTTAATAGTTTTTGAAAAAAAATGAATTAATTGATGACTCTTTGAAATTTGAAAGGAATTTGAAATCATTTAAATTGTTGAATAAAAAGTCATTTCTTGTTTTATATTGTTTACAAATCCTCAAGTATCAAAAGATTGAAAGTTTTTAAAGCTATTTACATCCAATAATTTTATAATTAGAGATTAAAGCAACATTGTCTTAAATTTAGTTATAGTTCTATTGCAATTGAAAATTACATAATTATATTATCAAAGTTTCAGAGTTGATCTAGGTCAACTTTGCTAGATAAAGTTATAACATTATTTTGATCATATTCTATGCACAGGCTATATTTGGTTTCAACATGTACAATATGAAAAGTGTGAGAATAGCAAGGGCAATAAATGTGTTTAAGGTTCACTGTCACTTTAATTATTGGAAGATTTTCTTCTGAACAATGTATATTTCTTCAGATCAAATATCAAACTTGTGTATTATTACATTTTTATATTTTTTCTTTTTTCAGAAAAAACGTAAAGAAGAGAAGGAACTGAATAACAAATGGGACAAGCAAAGACTCAGTCAGGCCAAGTCAGGCATGTTGATTGAGCGGCAATTTGGTCGGTACAAGCAGAACAGCCTGAAGAGCCTGTCTGATGAGAACAGGCGGCTTGCACAAGAGCAAAAAGCATACCAAAACTTTTTGAACCATGAAGTCTACACAAACAGGCCAACTGCTGCTTTTTTCACACAGTTCAACACCACCACCCGCTAACTACCGCCTTCTATATGAACGTCATCTAGTGTATTCATTTTTAAATTCACTGTTTGTCGCTTTTCACTTTTTTCAGTATAAGAGGAAACTGATTATAAAAAAATAACATTCATTCAAACATGACGGATTTTTATTATTATGAACTACTAATTATAACCCAGGCCAAATAAGCAAAATTATGAGACAAAACTTTTAATTAATTTGCTTAAAAATTAAAGTATTTAGTTACTTCTGCTCAATTTCACTTGTTCATATTATTATTATTGTTAAGTAAAAGTACAGATGAGATATCGCTTGATACCGTTGAAGAGGGCCGAAAGGTGAGAAGGTACCAATTGATCGTACAGGTGGTAAAAATAGACACAAAAGCAAAGAAGTAATAGCAATAGAAAAAAAGAGATGAAAAATGCAAACAATCGATTCAAAGACGGTGGTTATCATTTTATTTTTACCAAGTGAAAACAGTAGCTTATATCGCAATGCATATCAGGATCAGCTGGAGCAAATAGGGCCATCTCATGGGGTTGATAATTTTGCACTCCTGAGATGATGTTTTATTAAAAACAAATTTTGGGTAAAAGTGTATTAGAGTACCAACTAAAGACTTACCTTGTAAAAGTGTATTTTTGTAGTATGTGGCTGTTCTGAATGAATATCATGTTTAAAATTGTTGTCAACAAGTAGTTTTTATGATTTTAAGGCCCTTATCCTTGTGTTTGCTGACGTTTCTTTTTCTTTTCTCTTCCAGATCAGTTCAACCAACTGATCACTGTGAAAGAGTCTAGTCAAGTAATTTTGCCGAGTAAATAAAAATAATTTTAGAATAATGAGGAATGGTTTAATACTTTCATTCTTATAGTTCTACTACTATTTGTCATATAAGTCACAAGATTAGACATCAGCACACACGTTGTCAGTGCCTCGAATATGTCAGCTATCAAGATAGTATTCCTGTAGGATAGACTTCAACTTAACAGTATTCTGTTTTGCTTCTTCATTCAATCTAGAAAACCGTGAGGGTTGTGGTCAGTGTAGATAATGGTGGGTTGACTTGACGATGATACATATACTTTGAAGTGCTGTAGACTAAGGATGAGGGTTAAGGTTTCCTTCTCTATAGTAGAGTAGTTCTTTTGACATGCATTGAATTTCTGAGAGAAATAACCGACAGAGTGCTCAATACCAATCAGATTGGTTTTAAGTTGGACTGAAGCAATGCCGTGGTCATTTGCATCGACAGCTAACCAGAAAGGTTGTTAAAAGTCATAAGTTCTCAGCACAGGATCAGAGCATAACAGTGATCTTATGTGTTTAAAAGATTTTTGGCAAGAAGGGGTCCAAGTAAATTTGGACTTTCTAGACAGTAGCTGGGTAAGAGGTGATGCAGCATCAGAAAAGTTCCAGCAAAACTTTCGAGGTATATATTTTTTATGTTGTCGAAAATTTTTAAAAATGAAATCAAAATAAAAAAAATCAGGCACAAAGCCACTCAAAAATTGGGGAGCGGGGTCTTTGGTCATCCTCGTCACTGTACCTTTGT
Source organism: Euprymna scolopes (assembly GCF_053919585.1). NCBI lineage: Eukaryota > Metazoa > Mollusca > Cephalopoda > Sepiida > Sepiolidae > Euprymna > Euprymna scolopes. The sequence continues at coordinate 37,610,853 of NC_136503.1, forward strand.
GTAGTCTATGCTAATCCTAGCTAGAGGTCTCATTCACCATAATACCTAATAAGATGTGTGTGTGTGTGTGTGTGTGTGTATATATTATATATATATATATATATATATATATATATATATATATATACATACACACACACACACACATATATATATTATATTATATTAAATGTAAAAATTAAATTTTGTTAAATTGTTTGATGAATATTTCATTGGTAAAGAAATGGGGTAAAAAAAAAAAAAATAAATAAACAAAAAGTGTTAGTAAGACCCTTCCAACCCTCATTAGATGGTAAACTGCCCACTGTTTTCTGGCTTGATGGGGGCCAAAAACAAACAGGTCAATCTTTAAATGGTCTGAATTCTAGACAGGATCAAAGAAAAATGGGGTGAAGGAGGGTATCTGATGACCTCAGAGGAAGATGTGTGCAAAATAGGAGACTTCATTAGTTTAGTCACATTGAAAAAAGATGGATGAGAGTCCTTGGGATACTAGGTGTAAAACAGATCAGGTAGCAAAGTCAGTTAATAGAAGTTCAACGAAAGCATGGAAGGAAGTAATAAGCATGGATTTCAGAGAAAGAAGGATAGTGAAGAGCTGGTCAGAGGTAGGTTAGTTTGGAAATAAATTTCTAAAGTTGTCCAACACATGTCAACATATTATAACACTATTTCATATCCCGGGTGACATCAGCTCACCTTGCTGGTCAAAGCTCGGTCAGTTGTGTGTTTGATATTGGTCAAAGAATCCAGATTGGTTGGAAGAATGACAAAATGTTATTTTTCAAAGATGGCAAAAAGATACACCTTTCAATGATAATTGAGGGTGGCAGCGGGTAGAAGTCCTAAGTAATTAGAAATTGTATTCGGTTCAGTGCAGCCAATTCTCAAAATACAATTATGAATTACTTAGGACTTCTATCTGGTCATGGCGGATGGAACAAGAGCATGCAACCCCCCCTCTCCTGCCCTTGTGGATTAAATAAAGGGTTCTGTCTGTAATTCTGTGCAGATTCTAAAGTTTGACAAGATGTAGCTGAAAAAGATTAGAGGTTACACTGACCGAAATGTTGTGAAAATAACAATGAAAATAGCAACCGAAAGAATATAAATAACACAATGAAAATAGCAACCGAAAGAATATAAATAACACAATAAAAATAGCAACCGAAAGAATATAAATAACAGCGATGTGTCAGTAGATGTAAAACAGGCATTAAGCTTATGATGATGATGATTGACTTAGACTTTTTAAAAACGTTATTTTTTTCCTTGTATTTACCTAAAAAAAGTCACATTATCTCTGAGACATAAGGGTCTACTATTAATTATGGGCCGGGTTTATAGGGAGCATTCTAAGTGGGGAGTTGTGATAAGTTCCGGAAAATGGGGATTGGATGTTGGGTTTACAAAATAATGAATTTTTATATTGAACCCAAATTTTTATACATATATAATATTGAAAACAATTAAAAAAAATTTGGCCAATTTATTTTATTTTTCCAATATTCCTGAAAATCAGGTGTTGTGATTGATAAATGATAAAATAATACATGTCCAACAACAAAAAAAAGAAAATAAGGGAAAAACCAATAAATAAACATTATATTAATATCGAAAAAACAAACAAACATTATATGCAATATGATTTTATGCAGTCGTTAAGGACTTGTACACATAATTGACATTTACAGCATTGAAAAAAAAAATTAACAGGTATAGTCTCATAATGTTACAAAAAGCAATGAAATATTATATACATACTTTTTGGCCTGTTAAAAACAGGTGAAAAGTATAACCCGTTGACTTAGAATGAGTGCTTTATGACAAAATTCTAAAGTGTGATATTGTGGTGATTAATCCCTTTTTTAATCCCTAACTGTGCATTGAATGGATACCATAATACTTACTATGCAGCACTTTATCACAACAAAGGTTTATACAAAATTTCAGTGAAGTCGGCTTGATAGTTTCCGAGAAAAAGGGAGAGTAAATATGGTATCACTGTGACTAATCCTTATTAATCCCTAAGTGTGCATGGAACGCATACCATAATACTTAGTTCGCTCCACCTAATCATAACAAGTGTTCATACAAAATTTTAGCCAGATCTGTCCAGTAGTGTCCAAGAAAACATGGAACAGACAAACTAAGAGAAATACAACTCAGATTATTCAATACAAGATTTTCTTCATTACTATCAAAAGTTTTGCTCTCTTCTGCTGATATTTACAACATTTCAACTGGATACACTCCGGCTTTGTTCAGGTACTGCTGTTATCTTGGTTTGGTTTATCTGTTTTATGACATCCCAACCTTTATTAGATTACTAGCAGGCTGCCTGGCGTTGCCCAGTTGTAAATACCGTAGGCATTAGAAATAGCGTTAAATTCCTTAAGAAAAATAAAAAACCAGACATGTGCATGTAAATATTGTATTTTTTCTAAACAGTTCACTTCTTGTAAGTAAAAAAAAAAAAATACTCAAGCCGAGATCAAAACCAAAACCTAAAGACAGTGAGTCAAGTATGATAACCATTAGGCCAGCTTGACACAGTCTTTAAAAAGTGCTTTCAAACTTACTTAATCTTAACATAAGTAAGCTGTCAGGTGAAACATTCATGCATGCACATTTCTGAAACAATTGACAAACAGATAAAAATCCGATGACCTCCTCCAAGTACCAATTTTTCATTTTTGACCCCTTAGAAAACCTTCTTTCCGGTTGAAAATGGATTAAAAAGTTTTCCACATGTCTGAATACCCTACATACCAAATTGCAATCAAATTTGTTGAGTATATAGGTTGAGAAGTGTCCTCACACAAACATTCTCACTTTTATAGATATATAGATTTAATGCTACAATACACTATTATAAATGATTCCTTGTATATGTGTTGAATACTGTAATTACTGAGAAGACAAGTTGTCTACCCTTTCTACAACTGAATTTGTAGAGAAGGTGATGTCAGACCTGAATGTGAATAAATACATTTGCCACAGCTGTTGTGCACCCTTCTTGGGGTAAAAAACCACAATTCACTGCTTTTGTTTTCTGGAGAAGTTATCAACCATGACATTCAGTGATTGGAAAGGTTTTTTTTATGGTTTTTAAGGGAAAGGCGCTTTTTCTTAGTAGCATTAAATGATTCATAGTCATTATACATTAATTTCAATTTCTTTTTAAGACTCCTTTAGCTTAAGCCTTAAATTTTAGATATTTTTCTAGAATCAAAATCATGTAATGTTAACATGAAATGTAAATACCCTCCAAAACTTTTAAATGGAAACGTGACCTAACCTAACAAAAGATTTTACAAGTCATTGGTGTAACGGATCTATGCAAACAAGATTATCAAAGTACGAAACTGACTTCAAAATCAAGTGTGTGCATGTATATGTAAGGTGAGAGTGATCGCTTCTCCTCCCTAACACCCTTTCTCACAGAACTGTTGCTATTCTCATTCTATTCTATTGTTATTTCTATGGAAAGTGCTCGGCTGAGCTCTAACTTTTGATTCCTCACTGTAAGACATTCACAACAATAACTTGCCTTTCTACCACAATAACCATTCATGTGCCAAGCATCAGATTAAATTTTCATCAATGGATTATTTGCAAGGGGTTCCCATCTGTGGAACACATTACTGCAGGACCGCCTCCCTGCTAATTACAACTAGGTCATCATCAAATTCTTGTCAAGGATCGACTCATAAGCAATCAAACAGAATTCATATCACTGATTAATGTTAGTACTCCCATAGTGTTCCCAATCTTTTCTTTTAGCTGGCAATCATTTTTGTTTTATTAACCCTCATCATTGGCTGACTCTTGGTCTTGACTGTTAAACCCAGTCTATATATCTATAAATGTGAGAATGTGTGTGTGTCTGAGGACACTTCTCAACCTATATACTCAACAAATTTTTGATCTATAGACTTGAAATTTGGTATATAGACATATAAGACATGTGGAAAACTTTTTAACTAATTTTTATCCGGAAAAAAAGGGTTGCAAAAGGGTCAAAATTAAAAAATTGGTACTTGGAGGGGGGGGGGGTTATTGGATTTTTATCTGTTGTCAACTGTTTCACAACTGTGCATGCATGGTCGTGAAACATGACAGCTTCTTTATGTTAAGAATAAGTAGGTTTGAAAACACTTTTTATAGATCATGGCAAGCTAGCCTAATTGTTATCGTACTTGAGTCACTGTCTTTAGGTTTTGATCTCAGCTTGAGTATTTTTTTTTTCTCCCCACTTACAAGAAATGAACTGCTTAGAAAAAACATAAAACTTGCACACCCATGTCTCCGTTTCTGTATGAATTCAAATAATATTTATGCATATTTTATGACCAGGCAATGCCAGGCGGCCTGCTTGTAAATAAATAAATAAAATCTTGACTACACTTTTGTTATTTTTTTAGTAATTATTTTAAAATAAAACTGATTTAGATTTTTAATAGAAATAATTTTATTCTAAAATCAAGCTAACTTAATAATACATATATTTTGTTTTTAATTAGAATTGGACCCATAGCTTAATGCTTAAAAACATTAATGAAATGACAGTTCTCTGGAATTTGAAGATTCAATCCTTACTACAGGCGATAACAAAGAACACAAATTAGCAGTTCTACACAATCATGGTTGATGGGATAAGAACAATGTACTCCCTTGGACTAGATAAAATGTTTATTTTGAAATTCTGTAAAGGTTCCCGAGTTTGACAGAAACATTCCTAAACTCCACTAGAAGGTTCCCCAACTTTGAAACGATACACTTTAAGGCCAGAGGTTATATTAGCTGAAATGTTGTGAATACAACAACTAAGATGAAAGTGTTAGTTCGAGTAATCCAAATAATATGTTTTGTTTACTTTTGTTTGGTGCCCAATATAGTGTAATGCTAAATCAGTTCCTTTCAGATGCTAACATAATTAGAATTCTGAATATATGTAGATTGTATAGTTTATAATTATATTTTGTTAAGAAAAATTAACTTAACAGGAATCAAAAAGAAAAATTTCATTCTGTTAATTTTTTTAAAAAAAACTTTTGTACAAATCTTTTCAACATTTTCCAACATACAAATATACATTATATTCACTTGGTTCGATCTCATGAACTGAGCAAATCATAAAAGAAGCAAGGTAAACTTTTACACTTTTTACACTGCTGTCAATGAAAAAAAATAAAACAGATTCTAATTTTGTTTGTACCTCTGATTACGCATCAAAATTGTGAAAAATTAAAAAATATATTTTAAATTTTTGATCTAAAATGTGGAAAACTTTTATATTTTAAAATAAGGTTTCAATTTGCAATATAATGTAAAATGATCATCTACTGCCTGACCAGGAAGTGCTACATATCACTCAGAATTAGTAAACACTTTTTGCATTTCTAAAATGGTAGCCATTTTAAAATTGATTTTTTCAAACCTCTTTCCCATATTCTCCCCAGCATCACATTTTTTAGCTGAAAAAAAAGCATAACTTAAAAAAATATCCTTTATTAACAACAACACTAAAAATCTACAAGATACTACTAGTTCTGAAATTTTTTTTTTAAAACGGTGGACATTTTGGTGATAAAAAAATGGTTACTTGTTCTACCGTACATTATATGTTCAAGAACTAGGTGGTCATTTTGTATAAATTCATATATTTTATATGAACCCCAATATTATTATTTTTTATTTATTCAAATTTCTTTTTAAATATTTCTAGAGTGTAGTGTAATTGTGGAAAAAAAAAAAAAATAGCACAGAACCCCATTTTTATTTGTTTATCGCCAGCATGCGAACAAAAAGTAAAAATCAGCAGTCATCATCTCACAAGGACTGTTCATCTTCTTCATCATCACTGATCGACAATATCTGAAAATATAAAACAAATATCTTTATAAAAACTATTTTTTTATAAATGTCTAACATCAAGATTTCTACAATGTGCCAATTCTGTAAGTGAAATTGAAAAGAAATATGATTTTACTTTAAACAAATATACCAAAAATAATAAAATCACTATGAATAAACATAATTGATATGAATAGGGTTGTTGGATAAATAAGTAATCCACCCATAACACTGATCAACACAATTTTTCTACCAGGCTGAAAACCCATCTATATTAGCTAATTTTAGGGATGTTGATAAAAAAATGTCATCCATTTTTATTTTTTTTCTAGGTCAGATTTATCTGAACAAATTTCGTCAAATTTACAAGTTTTTATGTAAAATGCACAATATTCATTAGTTTTGCTAAACATATCTACATGAATCATTTCATCATAATGTAACGTTTACACACACATTAACATTTAGACACCTGAGACCAACACGTAAACTCAGTCACAAAAGAGACAAAGAATAGGAAAAAAAGAAAGAACTTTAACTCCTGTTTCAGATTTTAAGAAAAAACCCTTTATTCCTCATTCTCTAGCCACGCATGATTTCTCGTAAGGCTGTGAAATCACCCACGTCTCTAACGTGATCATCCTCCTTCTCTCTGACCTTTCGAATGTCCTCGTCTGTCTGTGCCCACGTTTTTTTATAGTCTTTTCCTTTTTCCTTAGCATAACATACTTTATACTGTATTTGTATATAGCTGCCGTATGTACGTCAGCACTTTTACAATAAGTGTTAGGAGGGGAAACCCAATCTTATCCTCCAGTGATGACAGAGGGAGATGCTCTTCTCACTTAAGTTTTCTACATTTTTAAAGTTTATTTTTAGAAATAATTTTGCTGTGAAAATGTGATCGATTCTTTTAGTAAATACTTTATTTAATCTTGAATTTCTAAAATTATTTTTAAGTAATTATAAAAAATAAAAAAACAACATATTTTAGTGTCATCTTGCCAGTATTGCTGCAGAACCACTTAGAAAATTTTCCAAAAATTATTATTTTTTACTTGAATGAACATGGAAACAAATCTAAAATCATAAATTAATTTGTTGATCTCGAATAAAAACCCTGAAGATTAGTTCATTTACTCATCAGGTCAATTTAATCTGTTTCTCTCTACTCCACCATGTTAGGAAGCTCAAGTACTAAACCGCAGAAAGTTATTGTGTTTTTGAATTTTTTAGATAAGGATTGATAATTTCGATTATTTGGACTACTGTTCTCATCTTGAGCGTTATTTTCAATGTTTTGGGTGATATAAGTTTCCACACTTTTTTTGTATGGGCACTTTTATTAATAGTACACACATGAAACTAGTCCCATTCGAAGTAATCTCCTTTGGCTGCAATGCACTTGTACCGTTCCAACAACTTCTGGAAGGCCCCATGGAAGTTCTCTTTTATAAGTGTGTCAATGACCCTAGTCACAGCCCCTTTCATCTCGTCTCATAACGACAGCCTCTAAGGTTTTCCTTGAGCTTAGGCAATAACCAAAAGTCACAGGGAGCAAGGTCTTGACTATAAGGAGGGTGAGTAACTGTCTTGATGACCATCTTGGTCAAATAGTCTGTGACAAGGATGGAGTTGTGGACTGATGTATTGTTCTGGTAGAAATGCCACTGACCCAATTTGAAGAGTCCTGACTTCTTCCGACAAAATCTCTTCCTGAACTCCCTTAAAACCTCAACATAGTATTCCTTGTTGATTGTCTGTTCAGTGGGAACCTAATCCATGTAGATCATGTTCGTGCTGTCAAAAAAAAGGGATCATCATAAATCTCTGGATGGATTTGCTCTGTCTGGCTATCTGGGAGAGCCAGCATGCTTCCAATGGAAACTGTCTCTTGGTCGCTGGGTCATAGCAATAGATCCAGCTTCCATCACAGGTCACCAGAACATCAAGAACTATGGGATCTGAATTGATCAGTTCGACCATCTCCCTACTGTCATGAAAGTGTCTTTCTTTCTGATCTTCTCTGGGACAAACTTTGCACAAATTTTCTGCATATTCAGTTCCTCGCAAATAACTGTGTGTACAGTTCCCACAATGACATTAAACTGTGCACTTATTGTCTCTATACATACATGACGGTTCTTATCCATGAAATTATCTAACCAACTCTGGTGTTCTGACTTCCTTACTCCTTCTACACTTATTATCCCTCACAGACACCCTGCCTTCCTTGAATCTCTTATACCACTCAAAAACTGATGCTTGATTCATGCACGATGGTCCAAAAGTAGTCTGAAACATTCCATACTTTTTTGTGGCATTTTTTTCCAAGTTTAAAACAGAATTTTATTGCATATCGTTCTTCTAAAGTGTCCTTATATCCAGATTGCATTTTTGAAATTCACTAGCTGTGACAATCAGGCTTTAGTAGGGTGTATTCCAATTGCTGCTGTAGCTGACTTGAAATCATAAATATTGGTCAGTCATCTCATAAGACGTATAACAATAACATACTGAATTTTTAAAAGTCTATAACAATTTTAAATGCCTGTACAAAAAGTCTAGAAACTTATTAAAGGCACTTCGTATAACCTCCAATCCTCAAGTGTATCTTGTCTACCTCGGAAATGTTTCTATTGAACTTACAGAATCTGCAAAGAATCTCAAGCCGAACCCTTTATTTAATCTATAGGTTTAGCATGCTCTCATTTCATCAACCATGGCGAGGTAGAAGTCCTAAATAATTCACAATTGTATGCTTAATATTGCTCGTATTGAGGATTGAACCTTCAACCTCCAAAGTACTTGATAAAATTCAGTTGTAAGTGATACTATTAGTGGGGGGGGGTTGAAAGTTCAATCCTCAATACGAGTGATACTCAGAATACAATTGGGAATTAGGATTCTATCTGGTTATGACTAACGGAACATGAGCATGCTATCCCCGTGGATTAAATAAAGAGTTCCATTCGAAATTCTGTGCAGAATTTGACAAGATATACCTGAAGAAGACTGGCGGTTACATCTGCTGAAATATTGTGAAAATAAGACTCGAGATGAGATCAGTAGCTATTTTATTCGCTCTTGAAAAAAAACCTACAAAATAGTGATGTTCCAATTTTGACCTCTTATCAGTTTTTTCCCCAGCTAAAAAGGCAAATTTGTTCCAGAGGTCCAAATATTCCATAAATCAAGTTTGAAGTCTATAGACCAAAAATTGACAGAAAATTACAGAGAAAGTCATTTTTATAATATATAGATATTCATATTTTTGATATATTAAAAAAGGATACGATAGGATATTTTTATGTATCCAAATAACCCAGAAAAAAAAAAGTTTCAAATTCTATTTCATTATCCTATTGTTGTCCATTTGCAAAATGGTATGACTTAAATCATGTATATTCATCATATGCTTTGTGAACAGCTCAATATGTTCATGTAAGTTGGTTCTCCAAATACAGTGGAAATAATACTTGATGGATATTAAATGTTACCAAGTCTCAGTTTCTTCCCTTTAATCATAGCTTCAGTTTTTGTGTGCAAAATGGTGCCTTTTTTTCCGAATTGGCATTGACCACTTAAAATAGAAACTTTTAGTAATTGTCTGTATTTTTGAGATGAGGTGTTTTCATTAATTGAGATTGTCGGACTGACTTCCTCATATTGGTTGTTATTGTCACAACGTTTTGGCCGTTTTGCCCTCCGGCCTTCATCAGGTGTTTTGTATCGAACTGGGGAACCGTTTGTTAGGAGTCTCGAACCCAACCCTTTATTATTATTACGGGGGTACCGTGTTCAGACTCCAGCTAGGCTTTGGGACATAGTTGCTGATTCTCTGTTTTGAATGTTACTTTTTCACTGCCTTCGTTCAGGATTGAACTCAGCACCTTTGGGTAACAATAAACTTTGATACAACGTCTAGGACCACTCGGCCATATGTCACTAGGACAATTCTTAGTTGGTTTTTGTTAATGTTAAATCTATGTTGTTATTCATGGTTTTCTCTCTCTATCAGAGGTGTCCAAATTGCATTCAGCTCTATGCTTGGTTTTCTCAGTAGGTTGTTATGTCCGAGCATGTGAGCTGTTTCTTTAAGTTTTCTCACATTCCAGTGGGTCTCTCTGTTTATTATTTTTACTTCATCCCATAGGGGGCGATGGTCCCCACTCTCCATCCAGAATGTTGGCTATACCCGATTTTTCCATCTCCCCTTTAGTTACCGCTTTTCGGTGTTCTTCCACCCTTACTTTAAGGGGGCGGCAGGTTGGAGAATACCCTCCGTCGTAACAACTACCCCGATAGCATACTATCCACCAGACGTGTTAATAGTATAAGAGAGGAGAATGAAACCCAAAAACCTCCAACGGTCTGCCTACCATACATATGAGGCATCTCCAAAAAGATTAAGAGAATATGTGCCCCATACAACATCAGGACGGTATTCAAGAGCGAGTCAACACTCAGACAACACCTGGTACAAGTGAAGCCCCGCATGGAGGAGAAAATGACCAAAAACTGCATATACTCCATCCCATGCAGTTGCAGAAAGGTTTACAAGGGTGAAACATGCCGCCCCCTTAAAGTAAGGGTGGAAGAACACCAAAAAGCGGTAACTAAAGGGGAGATGGAAAAATCGGGTATAGCCAACCATATCTGGATGGAGAGGGGGGGGGGACCATCGCCCCCTATGGGATGAAGTAAAAATAATAAACAGAGAGACCCACTGGAATGTGAGAAAACTTAAAGAAACAGCTCCCATGCTCGGACATAACAACCTACTGAAAAAACCAAGCATAGAGCTGAATGCAATTTGGACACCTCTGATAGAGAGAGAAAACCTTGAATAACAACATAGGTTTAACATTAACAAAAACCAACTAAGAATTGTCCTAGTGACATATGGCCGAGTGGTCCTAGACGTTGTATCAAAGTTTATTGTTACCCAAAGGTGCTGAGTTCAATCCTGAACGAAGGCAGTGAAAAAGTAACATTCAAAACAGAGAATCAGCAACTATGTCCCAAAGCCTAGCTGGAGTCCGAACACGGTACCCCCGTAATAATAATAATGGGTTGGGTTCGAGACTCCTAACAAACGGTTCCCCAGTTCGATACAAAACACCTGACGAAGGCCGGAGGGCAAAATGGCCGAAACGTTGTGACAATAACAACCAAGATGAGGAAGTCAATCCGACAATCTCAATCAAAGAAACTTTTAGGTTGTGACTAGTATAATTATGTTTAAAGGGAGACAACTCTTGTTGATGAATCAAATCCTGAAAGTGAGAGATTAACTGGGCAACAAGCCAGATAAGCATAGATTAAATGCAGTTTGGTTTTTATGCTTTAGGTAAAGAATCACTAGTATTACATCTATCTCGAGACAAAATCCAGAGAGGTTGTCTGGTGGCTTTGCATAACCTATGAGCAAATGAGTGGCTGGTGAAGGTTGTTAAAGCAATGTACAGAAATGCTCAAAGTCTTGTTAGAATTAACAGCACATTTAGTGACAGCTTTAATATTTGTACTCTTTTCACTCAAAACAAGACACACTGCCACTTAGATGTAAGCGGTTACTATTTTGGATCATATCTACAGGGACACTATGTAAGGAGTTGAGGAGCAAGATGTCTGTTTACATTAATGTGGGAGTACATCAGAATTCTGTGCAGTCCATTATTTTTAATTTGCATCTTAGAAGCCAGGAAGTTTTATATGGTTTGTTTGGAAGAGATCTTATATGCTGAGAACTTAGTACTTGTCTATGAAATAATGGAAGAGCTACTTATTAAGTTACAGACTTGGAGGAATGTTATGGCAAATAATAGTAAAGATTAATGAAGGGATTGGAAGGGGTGTGTGAGTTGTTGTTACTTGTAGGTTTGGTGAGGCATGATCGGATCGGGCCTTGCTGACCTTCTGTCTAATCCAAGTATGGGCAGGTTCATAAACTGCTGAACAATCATGATCCTTTCTTCAGACATCACACGTTGTCACCCATAACAGTTGACCTCTTTGGGGTATTTCAACATCTGTAGAGAGTGCAGTCAGCATATTCTGAGGTTCTGTAGCTTTAATGTTTTCATTTAACTCATAACAGATACTACCACTCCGGGCCAGATTGAACCCGTGAGTAATAGTGGTCAACTCTAAATTTCCAACAGTTCCCAAATGTAATGCAGGAGGAAGAGTGCTCAACACTAGATGACTTTTAGTTAAAGCCAGGATCATGAAATTTGAAATAAGCTTGAAGTATTTGAATTTTTTTTTCCCCTAAACCAGGCACATTGCCACTTTGGACATAAAATGTTACTATTCCAGATTGTGTCTAACAGGGGACAGTGGGGAGTTGAGCAGCAAGATGTTTGTCAGCATAACATTTAAATTTTGACAAGTTACTATAGTCAGGGAACCAGGAAACAGGGAGGGAATTCAAAAATCTAGCAGTCAGAGTGAAGAAACTTAAAAGTAGAAAGCTTTCCAGCATCTAGTGACGTCACAGTGAAGGGGGTGGGATTTTGTTGCTTGTTGGGTTAGTCGGGAGTATGTATGTCAAGGGGGGCATATGCTAGGAGTTCATCATCCCGTTAAAGTATTTAACAACAGGCACAGGGATGCAACATTTCAGCAATGAGCAGAGGTTGCAGCTTGATCAATAATGCAGGACCCATTAGATTTAAAATTCTTTTTTGGGGGCCTGACAAAGAGATAGAGACTAGTGACGGATGCAATCAGTCCAGATGTGACAACAATACTCCATGCATTGGCGAATTGTAGCTTTGTAAAGATATAGGATACTCTCAGGTATGAGTAATGCTCTAGCATGGTGGAGGGAGACCACATTCTTTGCTTCAGCTTTGGCAATGTCCTCAATATATTTGTTCCAATTCATGTGGTCTGTGAATGTTAAGCCGAGGAGTTTTAAGAATGAGCTCTCAGGTAGAGTATTATTTGTCATAGTTATCAGTGGTTGGAAAAGTTTTTTGTAAAAAAGAATTAACCAAAAAAACCTTTACATTCCATATTTATAGTTTTAGCATCAAAAACTTATTTCTGCCACTGCTTATTTCAAACTCCAATATTCATAATGCAAAATATATGAATATATCAGTGAAAGACATAAAATAGACTCTTAATTAATCCATAATAGAAAATCAACTTCAATTATTTATATGGAGCTCAAGAATGAGAGCAGGAAGTTTGAATTATTGTTGAGTGAGCTCCCTTTGGTTTTTGAGATTGTTTTCAAAATGGTAGGAAAAACAGTTTCTCCTTGTATACTTATATAATTTAATTTTTTTTTATTTAAAAACAAAACTGCTTGATTAATTTACATTATTTTAGGAATATGATATTGTTGTTTTGTCAAGGGTACATACATCATAGAGATTTTTCTTTATTTTTTGAAATATAGAGGGAACCGATGTTTTAAACAAAAAACTTAGACTATATTCTTTATATAATATATATATATATATATATATATATATATATATATATATACATGTATATATTAGTGTTGGGATGATTAATCGGAGTCGGAATTGGGAATCGAAAAAAATTGGAAGATTTGGGGGTATCAGAATTGGTATCGGAAAAATTGATGCTTATTTTCCGATGCCAAAATGATACTTTTAATTATTTATTTATTTTTTTTTATTTTGTTTAAACCAAAATCTTCCATTGCTGGTAATAATGATAAAATAATAAATATTTATTGATTTTAAATTAGCAGTAAAGCTAAAATCGATAGATCATCCCCCCATAAGTGTATTTTGACGTTTAACATGTGTTTTTACGAAAATCAGGGGAAATAACAATTTTATAGTTAAATAATTAGAGATTTATAAATAATCGGAATCGGTAATTGCATTCAGAATCGGGAAAAATATTGGAGTCGTCCCATCACTAATATATATATAAAAGAGTAAAAGTATACCTACATTCCAAGTTCCAAATATTTATTTTTCTTCTTCCAGCATATCAAAACTTCAGTATGTCTTTTTACAGATCAGTTTTGTTACACAGAAACAATCAATTATTACTATGTTAATATCAAATTTTTTTGTGCATATACCCATCAGAAAAATAGTATGTTTTTGCTTAGAAAGAAATATGTATGATAATATAATTTCAGAAAAATTTTTATGGAAAACCCAGCGTCGCATATTTATTTAAGTAGTCATCTTATTTTATAATATACACACATATATACACAAGAAAGATCTTTACATACATCCGCATCATCTGTTTCTTGGTGCATCTGCGTAAGACCAGTCAAATCCTCCAGGTAAGAAGGCAAATTGAACGCTTCATATAAAAAGTCAAATCCTCGGCTTTTGTAATTGGTGAGCACCTGAAAATAGACAATTCACAATTAATCACATCAGTTCATCGTGAAGATAGATTCAGCATTTCAAGAATTGTGTCATCTTGTGGCAAAGTCAATGCTGAAATTATAAAATGATACAATGCAAGACCATGCGCTACACCTCTCGCTTGATAATCACTAACCCCCAATGCTGTTTTACAGATGTTTCATTATGCAGAAACAATCAATTATTACTATGTCAATATCAAATCTTTTCATGTATACTCTTCTCTTCTCGTTCTGTGTCATCATCTCTGGTACATCCGTGACTGCTGAGGGGGTGCACAAGCTCACAAGTATAAAAATAAAATAAAATAAAATAGAGAAACACAGAAAACACATACTGATACTTTCTGGGTGTGTGCGTGACACCACCGATCCTCTAAACGCTAAGGTTCACATCTACATCTACTGTTCAAGCTATGATCGTCAGTCAATTGATAAATTCATTTCCCTACCTTTTCCGAGCTACAACCTGCTTTCAACTAAGTCAAACTCACTACTCCCCTCAACTGTGTCCAGCTGGCAACTGTCGTCAACTGTAGTAAACCCAAAACTGTTCCCAAACGTTCCCAACTGTCATGAACTGTAGCAAAACTCAAAGTGTCCGCAAACCAACTCTTATATCTACATCTATTGTCTAGACCTTTTGTCACAAGTTGACCAAAAATCCAATGTCAGCTTCCTTTTGTGTGCCTTTATGAACAACTTTCTAGCCATTATCTGAAATTTCAGACTTCATGGCAAAATTAGCATTTTCAGTTTTCAGAGTGAACTGTCAGAAGAGAGAAAAGGAAAGCAGAGATGAGGAAGAAGAGAGAAAAAAAAAAGAGAAAGAGAAATAAAATCCAGTCAAATAGGGTGAAAAAAATAAGGAGGTAAGGCTCTAACAATTTGGCAAAAATCAGCTTTTTCTTTATACTGGTACAGTCATATGAAGCACTGATCCTTTTGGATAAACTATTATAGAAGCATGAATGTTATGTTTTGAATAACAGGAAGGTTGGCTGGCGAAAGAAAACTTGTATGCAAGTGATTAGATAAGACTGTACAAAACAGAATTTGGAGGCAAATTGTAAAAAATAAAAAAAAAGATGTCTAATCCCTTAATAAAGGAAAAGTGATGTTTTTTATATATATATATATATATATATATATATATATATAAATTTATACATACAGAGAGAGAGATTTTTGTAATATTTATTACTCATCCATATACATATACTTCATCTTCATAGCACTCATCAGTATGGTTAGTAAATTTATATCACTGGTTGCTGGACCGACAAAGTTACTTTAAGGAAGAAATAATTAAAAAGCATTGTAAACTTACTATGTCTGAACAAGCAGTACATTTGCTAAAAGACCTGGCAGCTGGCAAAACAACGTGGTACCGGGACAAGAAACCTCGAATCTGAAAGAAAAGTTAAAATGTTGATGACTACGACATGCTTTCATACTTTTAGATGGTCTGGAGAACTCGGTTTTCTGTTTTATTTTAATTTATTTTATATCAAGGAAACAAATATTTTCATACTGCAATATACAGTTTCATTTTTATACGGAGACAAGTCTGTCCTGAAGACATGGTTCATATGAAAGAGAATAGTCTTTTGAATCCTTCTCTGGGATTATAATGCCATGCATTTTAATGTGGAATTAATAATTTTAATAATAGTTTTCTTAATGGATCTTTTTTTTGTGATTTTTGTCAAATTTGTAACTAGGTTTCGGACATTTTTGTTCGACTTTTAATCTTTGTTTGGCATATATAAAAATTTGTTCTAAAGGTAGTTTACTATTCGAAAAAATTATGGTTCATTGTATAAAAATGCACACACACACACACACACATTTATGCAGGTAATAATATTTAATAATAAAAATTAAATAAAAATACGTCCCATAAAAAGTAAGAGGCAACTCATTCACACACACACATATATATATATATATATATATATATGAATAACAAGAAGAGCTTATAGCTCTTTAAAAATTGTATGGTAGCAAAATAAATAACAGTGTTTCGAAGCTGTTAATATCACTAAAAACAACAACAAATCATATATATATATATATATATATATATATATATATATATATATATATGTATATCCTGGGAAAATGGTGGGGTCCTTCTACTGCTCCAGAAAATATCTCACTACTGGTGCAATTCTCTATTTGTATAAAAGCCAAGTACGCCCAAGGATGGAGTACTGCTGCCACATCTGGACAGCCTATCCTGCCTTGACAGAGTACAAAATAGACTTCATAGCTTAGTGGGGATGCCCTTTTATCTTGCTTGCAGCCTCTCTCCCACAGAAGAGACATTGCGAGCCTGTCTTTGTTTTATCGTTATTTCCATGGCAAGTGCTCGTCTGAGCTCCAACACCCCCCCCCCAAATCTTTCACAAGAAACACCCGTCTGGCTGAAACTACTGTCAATAATTTTCCCCATTCTTTATCTGTGCCTAAATCCAAACGTAGATTTCATGAGCAGAGCTTCTTTCTCAGAAGTGCACGACTGTGGAACTCTTTTCCGTTTGCCTATTTCCCACCTGACTACAACTTGGATGTCTTCAAGTCCAACATAAACAAATTCCTGACAAACCGCCCCCTTAAGTAAGACACTCTATCAAATCTCCAATACTAATGATTACTACAATACTATCTCATTGATTACTGTACACACAATAACCCTTATCCCTGAGTGGCCTTCGGGCCTTGATAAGTAGTGACCTCCATGTAAAAAAAAAAAAAAAATATATATATTATAATGGGATAATTCTAACATTTTTCATAGTTCAGACACAATTACTGATTCTTTCTAAATATTTAATCAGAGATTTATTCCTTTTTTTTATGTTTGAAAATATATATGGACATTACATGTGTACAGATCTCCTGCAGCCCACACCACTAAACTGCTTACGACCAAACCTGGCAGGATGATGGTCCCCCATCTAGGGATGATGTACACTATTTTCCAAGGTAAAGGTCAAGGTTACAATCTCTCTCTCTTTACACACACACACACTCTCCTACAGCCCACATGTCTTTGCTAGTATAAAGATATTTAGGCTAAAAACAAAAACATTTATTTTAAAGTCACCAAATTTGAAGACTGTCTTACCTGATGAGGAACAACTCCAAGAGAAGATTCAGTGTCTTTTAAGAAAGAATCATTATCTGCATTTGTACAGGCGGGAGCATTTAGTCTGAAAAAAAAAGTCAGGAGCATTTTATATTACAATTTCTTTACAAAAATAACTGGTTTATCAGCATGAACAGATTTCTGATGTCATATTCAAATTTTAGGGTCACACCATCACTTTCTCTGCTACCTTTCGATCAGGTGTCAATCAATTTCTCCTTATGTTATTTCAGAATTTTTCTTCTAGACTAATTACTCTATCAAGGCTTCAGACGATTTGACCAAGATGGGCATCAAGACAGTTCCTCGCCCTCCCTATATCTAGACCTTACTCCCTGTGACTTTTAAATATTCCCTAAGCTCAAGGAAAACCTTAGAGACTGTTGTTATGAGGCAATTGAGCAGATGAAAGAGGTTGTGACAAGGGTCATTAACACACTCACACAAGAAGAATTCTATGGAGCCTTCCAAAAGTTGTTGGAATTGTACAACAAGTGCATTGCAGCCGAAGAAGATTACTTTGAACAGGAGTAGTTTCATGTGTGTACTATCAATAAAAGTGCCCATATGAAAAAGTCTGAAAACTTATTGAAGGTACCTTGTGTGTATGTGTGTGTGTGTATATATATATATATATATATATATATATATATATACTAGCATGGATACCCAGCGTTGCCAGGGTTAATATGAAGCTCGGTTTCGCCACACCTGCTATACTAAGAATATTGATCAGTTTTTCATTATTATATGTCAACTATCATTACCCAACAAAAATTTCAAAAATAAACGAACGAATAAAAACACGAAAATGTAACCCCCCCCACACACACACAAACAAAGAAGTATGTGACAAACTCTCCACCAGATATTTCGGCAGAAGGGATACCAAGAGAAGCTAGTCTCCAGATATTGAGCATCTTTTTATGATTATATTCCAGTTTATGCGAATTTCTTTTCTGCTACCTCAGTCTAGAAAGATTTGTTTACAGTCTGTTGCAACAAAAACAAACTATAAATAATTCAGTTTCAAAAATACCAAAGTAAAATTTGTGTTAAGCGAATGTTTGTTATAAAAATGCTGAGTTATGAGTTATTGTGTTATTAAAAGAAAAAAATTAGTTACGATGTCAAAAAAAATGTGAATTAAAAAACTGGTTAAAAAATGTAAATGAAAGTTTTTTTTGTTTTTGTTTTAAATAAAGAATCGTAGTTGAATTGAATTGTTTGTTTATTCTAAATTGCGAAATCACGGAAGTTATTTTATTTAAACTAATTCCAAAAATAATGCTTGAAAGTTTTTAGTTTTAATACCCGCCGAAAAGAAAACAAAAAGAACAATTTTCGTGCCCAAGGGAAATAACTCAAACTGATTCATAAAAAAAATCGATGTCGGTAAAAATAAATTAATTTAATATGTTATCAATATAAATCAAATTTAAATAATAAACTTAAATAGAACACTTAAAATAATTCTCTCACTATAAACAATAACTAATACACTGCTATTTAATAAAGATTTTCCTTAATGTAATATACAAATGACGTCACCTCTTTAATCTTATAGTTTGCAATTATCATAGTATATATAGGAATGAATAATCTGATAAAGTAATGGGTTTTTGTATATATTAATCAACTTGACAGAAATACGAATTTATATATATAGATATTATAGGTGACTTTGAATTTAATATCACTTTGATATTTCATCCATTGGAGAAAACCGGTTCAACCTGGCTGGGGTGAATGCAATACAACAAACAATATATATGTTCTAACTTTCCACATATACCACAAGCCTACAAAAAAATATTACATAGGACTTCTATTTTCTCTACAACAGCAAATTTAAAACGGGTCACATAATAGCTTTCTATTACAAGCTCTGCAGTTCACAACACCTGAGTGAAGAATACCAACACATTGAGTATTCAATCCAAATATTGAGTATTCAACACATTGAGTATTCGATCCAAATATTTTAATTGCTAACAAAAGCTATCAACATACAAACTAACACCAAACTCAAGAAAAAAAAATACAGATCCTGCCTCTTATTTCAAAGCCAATCACCTTGCAAACAAACACACATAACAAATATTTCTACAAGGCATAAATGAAACTAGAAATTTCTGTCAGACATCTAATCAATTCACTTTTTTGATACTTTGTTCCTATTTACTTTGCCTCCCTATGAGGGCAGAGTTAGACACCAAGGTCGTTTTTTTAATGTGGAGAAAGGAACAAACATTTTAAATTGTCTCAGTCATGAAGGATTTCTACCCCACTAACTGAGAACAAAAAAAAATTAAGTGTAGTATCAGAACAGATACATTTTGATCTTGGCCTGTCTTTCCAAAAACTGCAAACTTATTGAACTTTCTTTCTGTTAACTATTTTTCTTCTACCTATAGCGTTGAACTTTTCAAGACTAAAACTAATAGGCATCTCCTGTCTCTGTGGTAACCATCTTCTGTTCTTTTTAGCTCCTTATATCAAGTATGACTATTCACCTCTTTTTAGTATCTGCGTACATTTGGGAAGTCATTTTTCATTAATATAAATTTATTTAAATATGAAAGAAATTTAAAAATAAAGTTTTAAAAATCCTCGCCGTAAAAAAACAAAACAAAAAAACTTGCAGAAACATACAGAAAAATAGAAACCTTCGTACCCATCTGGATGTTGTAAAATGGAAACCAAGAGCTCAACGGCCAAAGCCGCTCCGATCATCGATATTCCTGGTCGAGAAACAGTACACTGTTGATCTAGACTTCGATCTTTCGTTGACTAAAAAGAAAAATAATTTTTGTTAAAAAATAATTTTGCAAACATTTAAATTTGAAAAACAAACAAGAAACTTTTCTAATCCTAATAACAAGAGCAGAAGTTAGTCATAAGATTGCATATTTCTGCCTGACTACATAAGGATCGGCCAAAGTCTTACGTGTGTCATACTATATAATTTATATATATATATATATATATATGTATAATTTATATATATATATATATATAATATATATATATATAATATGAGCAAACAGTTAATGAAATATGTTAAAAAAACACTTTGAAATGAGTTAAAAACATATTTAATCTGAAAAGGAAACACTAGATAAATGGATAGTCCTTAATCCGCGGAGTTTCGAAGAAATACTCTCCTTCTAATCAGAGGGTAGGAATTAGCAAAATGCAGGATCGGATTTTGCATGCAGAAGTATTTGATGAAACAACAAATAAGTCAAAGATCTTACTTGAAAACAAAATAAGTTAAGCAGAGGGAATATGGTAAAGAAAAAGGTGATTACACATTAATGGATAGTCTGGTGGAAGATAAAAAAATCCAGTGACTGTAAAATCCAAATGTAAAACTTCAAGAAAGTTAAAAGAATTTCCATTTGTACAAGTAAAATCCAAAGAAATCCCGTAATTGGAAGAAGATGGTCCATAATAATCCAAACGCAGAAATCCATGGAATAATTCACAAAAAAGTGTGTACAAGGAAAAAATAATATATAATATATATATATCAGGCCAAGATCAAATATATATATATATATATATATATATATATATATATATATATATATATATATATATATATATATATATAGTGAGAATGTATGTATGAGGACACTTCTTAACCTATATACTCAACAAATTTCTGATCTACAGACTTGAAATTTGATATATAGGGTATTCAGACATGTGGAAAACTTTTTAATTAGTTTTCATCTGAAAAAAAAAAAAAGGGTTGCTAAGGGGTCAAAATATGTTTTCTGTTTCAGGAATGCAATGTATGAATCGTTCACATGACAGATTATTTATGTTAAGAATAAGTAAGTTTGAAAACACTTTTCAAAAGATACGCATTCCAATTTAAAATTCAATCAATGCTTCTACCATGGAAAACAGTATTCTGAATTTCCAATCGTATTGCCAAATATTCTTCCGGCATTTCAGAAACAACACCACAGATAACAGCATGCGAACTTTCGTTAATTTTTTTTTTTTTCTCAAACTTAACATCATGTCGAGGAAAAAAAAAAAAAAAAAAAATTCTGACGAAGGAGTATAACTCTGAAATAAATTAATTTTAAACAAGTAAATACTTGTTTATTTTCATAATATTCTGCTGTAATTTGGCTTTCAAACATATTTCATATGTATTTAAATTTAAAATATAATTTATAGTTTTTAATTGTGTTCTATATATATATATATATATATATATATATATATATATATATATATATATGAGAAAGAGAGAGAATAACGATTTGTTGTACTGCGATCTTGCAACCATGTTAATCTACATTATTTTTTGTTCAGGTTGATAAAATTTGAAATGAGCTTTTGTGATTACAATTGCACAACACATGCAAAAAATAAAAATGTAAACCTTTTCATTTTTTTCTAAATTTTGATCGATTCAATTTCATGCTGTTTTTTAATGATTGTAGCTGTTTTTATGGTGTAGCACTCGTAATTTTTTATCTATTCTCAATTTTTATTTTCAATTAATCTATTTTCATAATATTTGAATTATTATTTAATACCAAACATTCTGTTGTATCTAATGACAAATCATTGCTATTACTTAAAAGAAAATAAAACTAAATTGATAAAAAAAAATTTTTTATGGTATTCATGCAGAATACTAATTATGGTATTATTTTTTTTTAGATAGGATTTTCAATTTAAATTCGATTTTTAAGGTATCTTTTGTTAATTAAATTGTTAGGTGAAAGTAAAGAATAGTTACAAAATGCGCTGCCCATATTTAGAATTTGTTTCTAAGTAATACCATTATTTCAGCACAAGACATATTCTGCATAAATACCCTTATTTTTTTTTTAAATTCCATAATTGAAAGAACATATAGCTTACATTTCCAGGTGCTACAACATCATTACAGAAATAGCAACCGAGTTTGTCTCCAGGCATCTCTCCACGAGGAATTTCAACATTTTGATCCAATTGTTGTGAACATCCTTCATTGACGTTTCGAAGACCATGACGAAGGACAAGGAATGTGTCAAAGCCCAGAGCTGCATTAATTACAATCTAAAAGGAAAAAAGAAAAAAAAAATGGATGTTTAACTCTTTATGATCTGGTTGAACTAATTCATTCAGTCATAAATAAATGAATATAAGGGCATAAATAAAGTGGGAATTGATTCAAACATGCCTTGTACGTATTAGTTCAGTATCGGGGTAGATGCCAGATACCTCCAGACTGCAACTATCCTTTGCTTACATTTAGTTTGCTGATATCTGTCTCGGATAGTGGAGGATTCGTTTGTTGTCATTAACACATTTTTTCAAGCACTAAGTTTATGAAAAAAATCTCAATGGTAGTTTCACTATTAAACTTCATAATGAAAGATTGTTACAGTGCAAAAGTCTCAAAATCATCATATCATAACCCTTTAAACTAACTAAAATTAAGAAATATTTTTTAATCATCTACATCATAATTCAAGTCATAAAGGGTTAAAAGCTAGATTTGTATCTATTAGTCAGTTGATCAACTATTGATAATGGAATAATTGATACTCTGCCCCGAAAACCCTTTAAGTTATGGAAGCATATAATATGTCCTTATCTGTTTTGATACTACAGTTCATCTGTTCTGCTGTTATTGATAAAAGATCCATAGATGGAGACAATTTTAATTTTTGTTCAAATCAAGACGGCTCCCCCTTTTGGAGAGCTGAATTTTTTCCTATTTACTTGCGTCCTCATGAAGGCAGAGTTAGACACGTGGGAGGGCTAAAATATATTGCTCTGATAACGTGTCTCGCGTTACTGCATTTTGTATCATAGCGTGTCGATTCGATGAGATTGTTCGGTGTTGCTCAGGAATGAGGCGTATCGATTCAACAATATTGTTCAGTGGTGTGTCTGTCGACGGTATTGTTGGGGAACGTGTGTGTTGATTTGGCAGTATTGTTCGGGATTGTGTGGACGAATTTGTTCAGGACTGTGCCTTCACTGGTGATATAAATATACATTTTTTTGGGGGCGCATTCTCTTCTCTTGTGAAGCAACAGTTATCAGCCGCCTTTTATTTACATTTCATAAATCGGAATTCGACTGTTCTTTTTGTTTTGCATTTGATGCGATTCCAATCCAGCTTAAAATGTAGGATGCCCCATTGTTTCCATGACCCCAACTCTTGATCAGAATGTGGGTTGATGCCATTGCTCAGCAATCGCGATCTCTGGCATTGCATGTGTGCATCTACATCCGATATTTTCCATCACCTATCTAACATCAACATCCTCTAAATCATAGGCAAGTACTAAATCATCAACAACTACAAATGATAAAAATAAGTCCATTGAAAAAATGAAAGTGTTTTTTTCTTTTTTTTACATGGAAATCACTACTTATCAAGGCCTAGAAGCCACTTGGGGATAAGGGTTATTGCATGTACAGTAATCAATGGGATAATATCGTAGTAATCATTAGTAATGGAGATTTGATAAAGTGTCTTACTTAAGGGGGCGGTTTATCAGGAATTTGTTTATGTTGGACTTGAAGACATCCAAGTTGTAGTCAGGTGGGAAACAGGCAAATGGAAGAGAGTTCCACAGGCGTGCACTTCTAAGAAAGAAGCTTTGTTCATGGAATCTACATTTTGATTTAGGCACAGATAAAGAATGGGGAAAATTATTGACAGTGGTTTCAGCTAGTTGGATGTTTTTTGTGAAAGATTGGTGAGGGGGGACAAGAAATCGGAGCTCAGACGAGCACTTGCCATGGAAATAACGATAAAACAAAGACAGGCTCGCAATGTTTCTTCTGTGGGAGAGAGGTTGCAAGGAAGAGAAAAGGGCATCCCCACTAAGCCACGAAGTCTATTTTGGACTCTGTCAAGACAGGATAAGCTGTTTTTAGCAGCTCCTATCCAGATGTGGCAACAGTACTCCATCCTTGGACGTACTTGGCTTTTATATACATAGAGAAATTGCATCAGCAGTAAGATATCTTCTGGAGCAGTAGAAGGATCCTACCATTTTTCCAGCGATCTTGGCAACAGACTTGATGTACATGTTCCATTTTAGGTCACGAGTAAAGGTCAATCCCAAAAGCTTATCAAAAACATTGAGCCTCCCCTAGATGAGAGCCATCCATTTCAATTGATGCCAGATGGGGATCAGAGCGTTGATGATGTAAAGATAGGAGCTTGGTTTTAGATGCATTAAAAGTAACCAGCCACCCCCCCACTGTACCATGCGCTCAAGATCAGAACATATGAAAACCATACAAGCCATATGTAAAAACAATGAGACTATCCTGTATCTCTACAAGGCCACCATTCATCCACGTATGGAGTATTGCTGCCACATCAGGACTGGTACATCTACCAGTAGTCACTCCCTATTGGATGGGGTCCAAAAAGAGTTTTCAATCTAATAGTTCCCGCTCTAACTAAGCTCCAACCCCTGTCCCATCACCGCAATGTTGCATCTCTGTGCCTGTTTTACAAGTATTTTAATGGAATGTGCTCTGATGAACTTGTTGCACTTGTGCCCCCTCGACTTACATATCCCTGACAAACCTGCTTAGCAACAAAATCACACCCTTTCACTGTTGAGGTCTTTAAATGCCAGAAAGCTTTCTACTCTAATAGTTTCTTCCCTCGAACAGATACACTTTGGAATTCCCTTCCTGCTACCTAGTTCCCTGACTGTACAGATGTTCAGAAGTTTAAATGTAAACCAACATTTTTTTATTTGTTTTATTACATTTTCACCCCAAACAAGGCACATTGCCACTTTGGTGTAGGGGGCTACTATCAGGGACATAACCTACTGGGGTAATATGCAGGGAGTTGGGCAGTAAGATGTCGGTTCACATTACACTTGAACTTCTGCATGTCAGTACAGTTGAGGAAGCAGGGAGCATCTTGTTGGTTTGCATTTAAATGTAAAGGTTTTAAATGTATACCAACATCTTGTTGGCTACTATTTGGGACCAAGCTAGGCTGGTTAGTCATATAGAGTCAATTTTCTATCAATTTTTATATATTATAAAGTTGTGATTTCTAAAATGAAAAAATATATCCATATGATTTGGGTGCATCAGCTTGACTCAAAGCCAAAACTTCTGAAGAATATATACACTTGTGCCCGATATTATTCATACCCCTCGGATCTTTGAGATTTCTATAAGAATATTGCTCAAACCAGAAGATAGACAATATTAAAGGGATTTCAAACAATAAATCAAGCATAAGCATTTAATTTAAACTCAACAAATAAATAAATTATGCAAGTTTGAAGCATTATACTAAGAAAAACAATAATGGCACTAGTTCAAAATTATTCATACCTCTCTTACTAATAGTCAATAGCATGCCCTTTATTCTTAATAACTGCCTGTAACCGTTTTGGATATTTATCAACAAGGTTTTTACAAGCATCAACACTGATTTTTGACCATTCTTCAATGCAGTAGTTCTCTTAATCCCTCAAATTTCTAGGTTTCCGCTTTTTAACCTCAGTTTTCAATATGTGCCAGAGGTTTTCGATAGGGTTCAGGTCAGGACTCTGGCTAGGCCATTCCAAAACATTAATGTGATTATCCTCAAACCATTTCTTGACTATTTTGGCAGTATGTTTTGGATCATTATCCTGTTGAAGGACCCAGTTTGGTCCTAAATGGAGCTTCTCCGCATCCTGTCTAATGTTTTTCTGGAGTATCTCCAAATATTGCTCCTTCTTCATGGTTCCATCTATCTTGACCAAACTACCTGGACCACTAGCTGAAAAGGAGCCCCAAAACATTAGGCTACCACCACCATGTTTCACCGTGGGTATGGTGTTCTTTGGGTTGTAAGCTTCTCCTTTCTTCCTCCAAACGTAAGAAGCATCCATATGGCCAAACAATTCAATTTTTGTTTCGTCAGTCCACAAAATACTTGAGAAAACGGACTCTGGAGAATTCACATGGGTCCTAGCAAACTTTAGACGTGCTGCAAGGCGTTTTCCGGTGTGCAATGGAGTCCTTCTTGGTCTTCTTCCTTTCAGACCATTTTCATGCAGAGTCCTTTGCAATGTTTGCCTTGATATTTTTATGCCAGAAGACTCCAGATTTTCTAAAATGTCCTTAGTAGTGGTGGTTGGATTTGCATTAACACTTCTTACAATATTCCTGGTGGCTCTAGCAGACAGTTTCCTTTTCCTTCCTCTACCAATCAAGTTGTTTGTTGTGTGGTGGCTCTGGAATTTTTTGATGATGCTCTGTACTGTTGCTGTAGGGACCTCAAATTTCTTGGAAATTGACTTGTAACCTAAACCATCCTTATGTGAATTCACAATTTTAGTCCTAAGATCATTACTAAGCTCTTTTTTCTTCCCCATTCTAATAATTTTTATTCTTTTTTTGGTTTTCAGTTGATATCATTTTAATTTCTGAAAAATGCAAAAAACGAAATGAAATTAATCAAAGGTTGTATAAAAGCATTCAAAATAAGAATCAAACAGGAAACAAACAGTCAGAAACTCGATTAATACTGGAAAAATAAGGGGGTATGATTATTTTTGAACATTGCAGATTTTATAAATAGCTGTATATTTCTTTTATTACATGTATCCCGAGATTTTAAAATGACGAAAATGATCAGAAGACGTTTATTAAGAATATGTATCAATATGGACGTAAACAATAAATTCTTACAAAGTTACACCTAATAAACTCAATTTTCAAGAGGGGGTATGAATAATATCGGGCACAAGTGTATATATATATATATATATATATATATATATATAGAGAGAGAGAGAGAGAGAGAGAGAGATAAATAACTTGAGTTCCATCAGCTATAATTGAAACCGAAACCAAAACTTATGAAGAATTCTTAGTAAAATCATTTATTACAAAAAATGGAAGTACATAACAATTAAACAATTCAATTAAATAACACACATGCTATCGTAATAATACATAGATAATTGTCAGAAAGAATTGGAGAGTCATAATTTAGTCCTTTTTTTGTCGCTAAGGAGTATTATCCATCTGAAATGTTACAAACAATCATAGAATACTCACCTTCTGTTTGGAGGCTCCAATAATAGTTGGAAGCCATCTACTCTCACGAGTGTCCATAAGGAGGAAGATGGCATCATGTTCTTCGATTAGCTTCTCTAAAGTTTCTACGTCTTTCTTTGCTTGTTCAACACCACTTACTGAAAATAAAGACGTGGTATAGTGTGAGAAACATCAAGTGAGTGATGCCATGGTGAAAGTCTGCGGAAAACGGTCAACCTCTTTCTCCGTAGACTGTTGAGTGATATAGACGTGTATTAAGGGTGGTTGTTAAACATACATGTAGGGAGGAGGATGTAGCAGATTAAGAGAGAAGGGGGAAAAAAATGAAACTAAAAATTAAATAAATAATAATTTATTAAAAATAAATGCATGAATAATTAAAAACATAAGTTAATAAATAAATAAATTATAAATAAATAAATAATAATAAATAACACTAATAAAAAAGTCACTAAATAATTTGGTTAGAAAAGAAAGACATAAAATGGACTAAATTTATTAGTCAACGAAAGTAGAGAGAAAAAAAAAGGTAGAAAAAACACAAAAGAAGAAGAATAAGAAAACCGGCATGAGAGGAGAGCGAGTAGAAGTCGATGATGGAAGAGAAGGAAGAGGAAACTGTCGTAAAATTAAATGCCAAATAGATTTAAAAAATTATGTTATTGTGATGACTAGCGCTATTCACTGTAACATATATATTACTAGCCTGGGTGCCTGGCGTTGCCCGGGTGTTAGGTGGTGTGTGTTGAGCAAAAAAAAAAAAAAAAATGGTATTAGGTAGGTAGGCAGGCAGGCTCGAACCCGTACCGCAAAAAAAGGAAAAGAATGTGAAAAAAAAAGTGACGATTTTGCTGTTGCCCCCATCACTAAACCGGAAGTGACAAATGTTTAAATCAATCAAAAAGAGGGGATGACTTTCGAAAAAAGCGACCCCTACCTGTAGAACAGTGCCCAGTTAAGAGTGAAGGAATTAATTATAAACAAAAAGATAAATGTAACAAAAACTATTATACAGTAAACAGAATGATCTAAGGGAGATAATAGTTTTTGTGCTAGCAATACACCATAAGTTCAAAGATATATTTTTGTTGGTCAATATCAAGATTCAGAAAAATCTATATTTACCAAGATGCTGTCTGTTGTGGTTTGTTTGAAAAATGCTTTATTAGGCTTGACATTCATTGTGCTTATTTACGACCAGGTTTCATTCATTTCTCATTATTTGGCCAGAGTTAGATTCTAGCAAGACCACCCCAATTTCACGTCCCTTTCAATTTGGTGTATGAATCAATAACTGGTTTTACAAATGCATAATCTTCTATTTATAGCAATCATTAGAGAATGTTCCAGAATCCAATAATTTAGAACACTTAGTTTTTGGAACCTTTTGGAACCAACAAAAAAAGAATACTTTTTTTCAGTTATATTTTAAAAGTCTCCAGAAACGCTTAAAAAGATATTTTCATTTTCTAATATTAAAGTAATATTTTTATGTGAATTTATATATTATTTATATTTATTTTTGTATTATATTTTATATTTCATTTTATTATATAATATTTTAAGTGTTATTATATTATTATATTAAATATTATTACATTTTCATTATATATTATTTATCACTTATTATTTTTGGTTAATTATATTATTTGTGCACAAAATTTTAAAAAGATGTCCTCATATGACACAGATAATATAAAATTAGCTATGAAAAGTCAGGAATTATCAACACATTGTCACCCTAAGTACATGTAAGTGGGAGGGGTGTGGCTACATTGATGGCAAAGACAAAATCCCAGAATGGGCGGTTGCAGCTGTCGATGAGCGAGTGTCCAAAAATGTTATATAAACTAGTCCAAATTGAGATTGAACAGTCTGCTGGCTAGCAAATTTGAGAAATCAACCTTTGTCTATTCCCATGCTTTCTCCACCCCTTCTCATTCACTCATCCACCACAACCAATTAATAAAATTATAACATATTTTATACATCAGTGTTTTTTTTGTATTATTTGGATTATTCAGACTCTTCATATCTTGGATGTTATTAGCACATTTTAATCGATGTAACCTCCAACCTTCTTCAGGTGTATCTTGTAACTCAGGTATCTGCACGGAATTTTGAACAGAACCGTTTACTTAATGTACAGGAGTAGCATGCTCTTGTTCTGTCAGCCATGACTAGGTAGAAGTTCTAAGTAATTCACGTTTGTATTTTTAGTGTCACCCACATTGAGGATTGAACATTCAACCTTCAGAAGAGTGTAATTTACAAATAAGTTTTACCAAGCACTTTATTCACTATGTCACAGGTCCTTATGGATTAAATAAATGGTTCCAGTTGAAATTCCAGAAAGATTCCAGAGTTTACCAGAAAGACACATCAGGAGGTTGGTTGGTTATTTTTTTTTTTATGGCATATCAACCCTTTTCAGGTTATTTAATGCCGAATCCAGTGATTTTGAAGAAAAATTTTTTAATAGAATATATTTGTTTTGTTTTTTTTTCAAGTCAGTTTCTATTTAACCCATAGTTGGGCCCCTAACAGGTACTACCACTCTGAGTCAGGGTGGACCTGGGAGCAACGGCAATTAAAGGGTGGCTCCACACTCACCAAAGCCCGCAAGCTGGGGCCTCACCATTTAAGGTCATATCCAGGACCACCGGAAGGTTGGAGATTACATCGATGGAAACACGTGAAGATGAGAACAATAGTCTGAATAATCCAAATAATACAAATTATCAATCATCATTTCAAAAATTCAGAAACTCAGTATTTTCCATCATTTTATTAAGCACAGCAGTAATACAACAGTCATTCATGAGGGAAAATTTATGCGTATATATCACCGGATGCAGTTGCATGTAATCAGGACAGATTCTATTTAACCCAAGGATTGGATCTTAAGAGATGCTACTGTTCCAAATGAGTATGCCCCTCAGAGTAATCGCAACCAAGATAAAACCTTACACTCCATAAAGTTGTTGAATTGGTACCTCACAACCTGGTATAGTTTGAAGCTCTTTCTAGAATCTTTGACCTTAGTTATATTAAATTTAAAGTCACATTTTTTTTATTTTCTTTCTTTGAAGATTGTAATGCTGGGTATGGGGTAGCCAGACCAGCTGCCAACATTGCCCTGCTTTTTATTGAAACCAACCGAGAGCTCTTTTCAGTATCCTCACTGTTCCCTTAAGTGCAATTGTCTGGATCTCTTTTGCACTTGGTTCACCAGGAATATTAGTTAGGTAGGATTTCAGGTTCTTCTATCTGTACAAAATGGCTTGTTAGGTGAAAGATCTTTTGGTAAAGTTTGTTCTTGAGCATAAACTCTTCTTACAATTGAGAACTCAGAAAGATTATTGTTGTTTTTATAACAATGATCTTTCTGAGTTCTGAATTGTAAGAGTTTATGCTCTAAATAAAACTAAAGAAAACAAAAAAGTGCTTGTGCATTATAAGTGGATTTATAAAAAAAAAAAATTTTTTAAATTCATTTTAAGTAAAAACACTAACACATACTTACACGTCCTGTCAAAATTAGTAAAAATTACAAAAATTATGAAAAAAGATTGAGTAGAAAAATGATTACAAATAAAAATACAATTTATCAAATAATGCAATTTTAGTTTCTTAAAATAACAAAAAAAAAAAAACATTTGTTCTATTACAGGAGATAAGTCAGCTTGTCATGCAGAATTCCATACGATTTCAAATTAGGGTACTTGTACAGTTCAATCAAGACATTAGAAAATGAAAATATCGAAAAAGGCTATATTGTACATATTCATTTTGGACTGAAGATCTCTGGAAAAAAAAAATTAATTTACTTTAATCAAGTAGTTTTTTTTTACAGCGGAAAAAGACATTTTTATGACAGCACATTGAAGGTAGCCATCTTTGAATTTTTTTGAACATGCCACAGGAAGATAACTCAGTTTAAAGCAGCGACACCCCCTCCCCATCTTTAATACTAGCTTTTCTTCCTAAAAAAACAAAAAAAAAAAAAATCAAACCTTTTGCTCGGTATCATAAATTGTTTTTTCGCTGTGAAAAAAAACAAAAAAAACCAAAAAAAAAACTACTTGATGAAATTAAATGAAATTTTTTTTCGGAGAACTCATTCCATAACAGATACATACAATATAACCTTTTTTTCTCAATATTTTCATTTTTAATGTCTTGATTAAACTGTACAAGTACCCAAATTAGAAAATGGCAGATGGATAACATACAATAATATATTTTATATTCACACGCAATTATTTTTCATAATTTTTAGAATTTTTACTAATTTCAACATGACAAATAAGTATGTACTAGTATTTTTACTTACAATACAATTAATTTAAGTCAAAGTTGCATTTTCTGTGATATAAGTGTAGTTTAAATTTTAAAATATGTATGAAATACGTTTATAAGTCAAATTACAATGCAATACACACACCAAGCATAATCTTCCAGCATTAGAAAATATCACCACAGGCGAACAAAAAAAAAAAATGCATAAAATTCTGATGATGGCATATATTGCCAAAATGTTAATTTTTAACAAATAAATATTTGTTTATTTTACATGATATTATGTCATAATTTGGCTTATAAACGTATTTCATATATATTTTATTTTGCAATTAGTTCTTTAGATATCCACTAATAATGCACAAAATGGCAAAACAAAGATAACATTTCTTACCTGAAACGTGGTGACCTGGCATAGGAATTGACAAATTTATGCCAACAGCATTCTGAAAAATTAAAAATATGAAAATTTACAGCAAAAAATAATCCACATTTTGTACCTTGGATTATATGCAAAGTTTGTTGATATGAAATGTGAATTGCTTCTAAAACTTTTAGATGGCAAGGGGGCAAAAACTGGATGTTAAAACTTGTTTTTTCTGCCCATATAAGCAAGGCTTTAGAATCAGACATTTTAATGAATAGACAATTCATTACGGTATATGATCAATGATATAAAATATATCAGGTCAAAATGATAAATATATTTATATATTTCTCTTAGTCTGTCTGTCAATTCCACTTTTTCTCAGAAATTACCGGACTGATCTGACTGAAATTTTGTATGGACCTTTGTTATGATCAGTTACAGAAAACGAAATATTATCGTATCTGTTTGGTTAAATTTAGAGATTAATAGGGATTAGTTATCACAATACCACATTTACTGGAGAAGTTCTAATGGAAACTACTGGGCCGATCTGGTTAAAATTTTGTATGGACCTTTGTTATGATAAGGTGCAGTGAACTGTGCTATGGTATTAAGTTATGGATTGGTCGGATTATGAAATAGAAGAGTATGAGAAAACATTGTAGCAATAAAGTAAACAATGAAAATTTCTTTTATGTTTTTCGAGTTTTCAATAGTAAACTAAGCTTAAAGGCATGTGAACTTTGTAAAGAATTAAGAGGCCAACCATGTTAGACATGCTGTTTTAGCCTTGATAAGTGATGATTTTAGTAAAAATAAATAAATAAATAAATAAAATAAAAACTAAAAAAAAAAAAAAAACGAGCATGCAGGGTCCCCCTCCATGAGTGGAAAATTTACTTTCATCATGACTAATGGTTGCGCAAAATTTCCAAAAAATCCAAAGTGTGGTTATTGAGAAAAGTGCAAACAGATGAACGATTTGGGGGGCAATTTTACGCCTATAATGGAACAGACAAACAAAAAATATAATACAGAAAACCAAAAATAAGCATTTCATTTATCTGCTTAATAGATAGGAATACAAAATAAAACAAAACATATTTTGATCATTTTTTTTTTAACATGGGGGGAGAGGAGGGGCAACCAAAGTAATCTCAGAAAATCTGTTCTGGCAAAAATTTACTTTCACCATGATTAATGTATGGGAACTGAGTTTTCTACACACGGACACACAGGCACAAACGGAGGACCTTAAGGTAGACACAATTATCGCCCTTTAACTCTGGTAACACCATGCCTTGCCACCAGGAGGCAATACAATTACATTGACTTCCGTTTTATATATTTCATTCCCTTTTCACTGGACCTCAGGACAATGCAGATGTGACCGAAACAACTTTCCGGTTCTAACTCTCAAAGAATATTGAGGCCTAAACACAAGTAACGTTACTCATTCATCTGTCGCTAGAAACTTTTACAAACTTGATTTGTAATTAAATGTAAATCAATCTACATTTATTTGTTATCATATATTGGTATACTTTGTGTCTTCATTATGCGACCATTATGCGACTTTTGCTTCTTTCACCTATCTTCCAACATGGAGGATGGGATTGTCAATTACATAAGCAGGCGACCCTGTCCTCCACGAATGTTTGTGCAAAATAATAAAAAAAATTTTTTTTTAAATCCATGGTGTAGTTATTAAGAACGAGAGTGAATTATTAAGTCCAATTCCTCCTTTGATAGCAGACCAAAAAAAATGGACAATATTGATTCAAAAAGGATGCAATATCACAATGACGGTGGTGCAAATCCTTCTAGGTTAATACGAACAAAATATGATCCACACTTTTCATGTTTATAAGCTTACTAGACTTTTTAACCCATTAAAAACAGACAAAATTTATAACCCTTGACTTAAAATGAGTATTTTATACCAAATTGATGTTTGAAAATGGTTAAACTTGTGCTCATTTTTGCATTAAATAATAATCCTTAGAATAATACTAGTTAAGGATTAACTGTGCATTGAACAGATATCATAATACTTAATTCACTGCACCTTATCATAAAGGTCTATGCAAAATTTCAGCCAGATCAACCTAGTAGTTTTGAGAAAAGAACAAACAGACAGATGAAGAAAAATATAATATAGAAAACGAAAAATAAGCATCTCATTTATCTGCTTAATGGATATGAAAACAAAATAAAATAAAACATTTTGATGATTTTTTTTTTTAACATACCAATCCAGGAAAGATTTTTTTCAAAGACTCTGCAGCAGTTTCCGCTTTTGGTCTGCCACCATTTAAACTGTCTTCAAAGACAAACAATGACTGGCGTACTGGGTTGGAATAAGAGATTCGACCATTGTCTACTAGTGTTAAATTTCTAACACCCCATCCCTAGAACAGGAAAAAAAAAAAAAAAAAAAATAAGGTGTATAATTGTTAGCAGGTAAAGGGAGAAAGAAAAGAGTTTATTTTCTCTTATTTGATATTGAATTCTTAGAGAAAAGACAGTGTAAGAAATATATAAGAGCAAAATGAGGGGGAAAAAAAGAGAGAGAGAAAACAAAAGTGAAATGACAAAAAAAGAGAAAGAAAAATGAAACGGAAAAAAGAAAAAAAAAAGAGTGAGTGTAATTGTTCTAGAACATTGAATTGAAAATATAAGATTTAAATGTAAGGAAGTAAAAATAAAGATAATGTTTCTTGAAAATTAATAACCACAAAAGAAAATCTGTTTTATGCCAAACAATTGACAATCAACCAGATGAAACTTTCAGATTGGAAAAAAATTAGGTTTTTCTAAGCAGCAGAGAAAAAAAATTGCTTTTCAAGTATCTGTGATACAATTATTACTTTGATAGGGAGGGTTGATCCGGTTCTTTCCAATGACTCAAAGACTCAACCGCATCATAAATTATTCCATACCAACTTGGCATGATGGTGGTGGTGGTAAGAGTGGCCTGAGTGACGATGTCGAGGCATTCCCTCTTCTGGTGTCTGATTCCATAAACTGTTAGTCTGATGATCTTTTCCAGGTTAGACTTCATGCAGGCAAATATGTTTGGGTTAAAAAAAAATAACCCAAACAAATACATTTGAGTTTTAAACAAAATTACAGATCATGACCAAGAAAACTGTGAGGGTTTCCTTCGCTGACAGAATGTAAGTATTTTGCACCCATCTATAGTACTTTTCTTTTTGAAAATATCTTCTATGTTTTGTTGAACTCATTAATAGTTTTTCCTCTGGAGAAAAAAAAAAAAAGAATCAAAAAAGAAAAGAAAAAAGAGGAAAAAAGACAAATGAAGGGAAAGAGAAACATCTAAAAATTGTTGGGGACGAGAACTGAGATGTTCTACCTTCATCTCAGTTTCTTTGGTGGAAAAGGAAAAAGGGAGAAGTATTCCCCTGTATAATTATTGCCATCAGGGATCAACATATGATATGATTTTTCATTTCCATTACTTAACAAGTTTATTTAATTTTTGTTGTTGATTAATTAACATCATTTCATTGTAACAGGTTGTTTACTTTTGTTTTGTGTAATACGTTAATTAATAAGTTTATTTTGTTACTTAACATTGTTTTATTTTAAGTACGTTAATTAACTTGTTTTCTTTTTGAAAACTGCTTGAGAAATTTTCAAGACAAGCTTCACCCGGTGCTTGCAGGTATAGTATTCGTGTATTTTTTTTTTTTTTTTTTTTTACTGCTTTGGCAATTTCCGGAACTAACCTCATTCAGGTATAGTTTGATCATTAACTTGTTTCTTTTTTGTAAACTGTTTCAGCAATTTCCAGGTCTCGGCTACAGTATTTGTGTAATCATTTTTTTTTTTCATTTAACATTCTTTCATTACTCCATTGATTTATTATTAGTTATTTAATTAACTTGCTTTGCTAACTTGTTTCCTTTACGTAAACTGCTTCGCCAATTTCCGGGACTCGGGCTATAGTATTTGTGTAATCAGTTTTTTCATTTAACATTCTTTCGTTGTTCTACTGATTATCTTAGCGTCCCAAATTATACCTTGCAAAATATGCTTATTTTTGCTATGTTTATGCTGGTTATCGGATTTTTTGTTGCCATAAGCGCCTAAGTTATGATGGCCAGTCTATGGCAGATAGGTTGTATGAATAAGGAAGGAAAGAACAAGAAAAATGAAATCTATACTTACAATGAGACATCTAGCAACATTACAGCCAAGAGTTCCAGATCCAAGCAGAAGGCATTTTGTGTTACAGATTTTATCTAATTCCAAATCTGGCATTAATCGCCAACGCATTAACTTGAGGTTGAGGTCCACTGCCGATGCTGCAAGTCTAGAAATAGGTTAAAAAAAAAAATCTAAAAGATGAATATCTGTCCAGTTTTGCATCACCTTCTAAGAAAGATTAAAATCAAGATATAATAATACTAAACTTTCTATCAAACATCCTTATTCCAATTTTGTATTTCGATCAAAATCCATTACGATATTTTGATTCCATAAGCAATTTTTTAAGACCTTAAATTTATAGGAATCTTGCTTAATGACTATAAATTTAATGTAAATTTGAAATATTTGAATTTTCAAATTCATAATGATTGGTTAATTAGTTTAGGAGTGAAACCTCATGTATAAAAACATAGACATTATATACACATACCTAACTTTATATAAAGATTGCCATTATCATATTTTTTTTTCACAAAGGAATCACCACTTATCAAGGCCGGGAGGCCACTCGAGGATAAGGGTTAATGAGTGTACAGTGGTCAAGGTGAACATGTCGTAGTAATCGTTAGTAGTGGAAATTTGGTAAATTGGATTACTTAAGGGGATGGCTTATCAAGAATTTGTTCACGTTGGACTTGAAGACAACTATATTGTAGTCAGCTGGAAAGCAGGAAAACGGAAGAGAGTTTCACAGGTGTGCAGTTCTAAGAAAGAAGCTTTGTTCATGGAATCTACATTTAGGTTTAGGCATAGATAAAGAGTGAGGGAAATTATTGATAGTGGTTTCAGCTAGACGAGTTGAACTGCTTTTAAAAAATTAACTTATAAACTAACCTATCTCTGGACAAGTTTTTCTTTATCCCTCTTTTTCTCAAATCCATCATTATCACCCCCATTTATGTTTTTCCTAGCCTTTTCCTGTAAATTGAAACCTGCTACCTCAACTATTCTACATCTACTAACCTAATAACAATCATTTATCTCCCTA
This sequence comes from Euprymna scolopes, assembly GCF_053919585.1. Taxonomy (NCBI): domain Eukaryota; kingdom Metazoa; phylum Mollusca; class Cephalopoda; order Sepiida; family Sepiolidae; genus Euprymna; species Euprymna scolopes. The sequence continues at coordinate 37,648,210 of NC_136503.1, forward strand.
TACTGTGCAGATTTAATTTTTCTCTGAAGTCATCAGATTTAATGTAACATAGTGTGGATGTGCGTACACAAATGCATGTGAAACGACATCACTGGTAGGATTAAAACTAAAAAAAAAAAAATAAAGGACATCTTAGAGATATAAAGAATGTTCGAGATCATGTGCGAGGTGTGAATGACGTTCGAGAAGACGATCACATGAGGGACGTCACAAGAGTAATGAGAGAATGGGGAAATAAATGTTGTTGTATAACAAATAAAAGTGAGTTAAAGTTTTTTCCTATTCTTTGTCCCCCTTTGTGACTAATGCTACAACGTGTTGGTTCCTGGACAACATTACACTAAGCCTGTTTATGAGTCCCATTAAACATCCATTGTATCATTCTCATCTCATTTCTCTCCTCAACTCTTACTGGCCAGGTTTCACTTCCATACACATGTCTGATCAACTTTTCTCTTGGTCAACAATGGTAATGCTCAGCTAGTTAGTAATGACAGAAGTTCCCTCAAACTTACTCGATCCATTCCTAACTCTTGCAATGATATCTGTACTTGCTTCACTCTGTACTTCAATGATATTACCAATGCAACAAAACTTGTTAACCACTGCTATAGTTTCACCATCTATGTATACTTTCTCCACATTTGACTTCTCATTCATATGCATTATCCAACACTTCTTGAACACAAACTGCTTATCCTCTCTCAACCTATAAGTAATTCCAAGATATATATATATATATATATATATATATATATATATATATATATATAGTAACTTATAAGATATATATGGCGATTAAGCTACACAGAATCCTAGAGTGGATGAAACGCGGAATATTCAGTGTAGCTTAATCGCCATATATATTTTATAAATTACTAACTAGCTCTACCTATGTATTGAGCACTTTTGAAGTAAATACTTAAAGTTCACGCATAAATTTATACTTATGTATATTAATTTTATGTGAGTAAATGAAGTAGTTATATAATTATTTACTATAATAATTATTAAATACCTAAAGACACTAGTGTTTCATCCTTTCGGGAATCTTCAGTGCAGGGTGTCACGATGAACACCAGTCGATAGATTTGAACCCGGCGACATTATATATATATATATATATATATATATATATATATATATATATATACTAGCGGTGGGACGATTAATCGTAAGAATCGTGTATTTTGGGAGGTATCGGAATCGGAATCGCATCGTTAAAAAATACCTTAATTTTCCGATTCCTTCATTACGATTCTTTTAGTCTGATGTTGAAAAAAAGAAAAAAATTTCCTGATATTTCTAACCGCAAGAGAGAAATGTAGCATGTTATAAAAAGAAACCAAAGAAATTCATTATTAACAGGGCAATGCTTAGTGCCCCTCCCTTACAAGGTTCATTCATTCAGATCTATTGTGATCAAAACTATAAAAGAGTTAACTTGAAAAGAAGTATGCAGGGATCTACATTGTGAGTAAAAATAAAAAATAAAAACGCTTATCTTTTTGGCGATTGTTTTTTTTTACTGACAAATCTTCTAATAGTGAATGAAAATGCTTTTTCAACTTATATTTTCTTAAAATAAAACGAGCAAAGTCAAATTATTTAAACAGTAAAAGGTTTAATAGAACAATATACTTTTTTTCTTTTTTTAAAAGAAGGCTTTTGAAAGAAATATCTCTAAAATGAAATTAATCACGTTGTATTATTTCGCAAAGTTTTGACAGAAGTCGGCTTCTTTTGAAGTTTCAAAAAAATCGACCCCATACCTATCTCTTCCAAACCTAAAGTTATTAAATAACCCCTTCGTTAATTTAAGGGTAATTAATTCAATTCAGTCAAGTTATTTTTTTTTTAATTTCATTGAAATAAAATCCATTATTTTTTTTTTTTCTCCAGAAAGATAAAACCCTGAATTTGATTATATTAAAAGCAGAATAATATAATCTTTTTTCTAGAATTTTAAATTGAAAATTAAAAGTGTTTTGCGCAGTTTTTTGCCGAATGAAAAAGAAATTAATATATATATTTTTAAAAGGGTTTTTAATCAATTAATTTTTATGTCTAAATAATATTTACGATTAATTAAATAATTTCATTTTAAAAAGTATTTATAAATAGAATTTTACTTAAGACTTATAGTTTAGCAATATTGAACCGCATCAACCATGTGTGAATTGAACACAGTCAACCAAAAAAAAAAAAAAATTCAAAAGAAAATGCATATTTGCATTTCATTATGTAAACTTTTATACATTGGTTTCAAAAATTAAATTCAATAAGTTTTTTTTGTTAACTACCGGTTGGTACAATTTACCGCCCCATCCCTTTATATTTTTTTCTTTTTGTCTTTTTTAGCGGATTATTTTCAATTAATTATCCAAATAAGTGACTAGCTTTAAAACAAAATTTAATAGTAAATTATTTGTTTACAGATAAACTGAATTTTCTAATATGGCCCAAAGTCCAAAAAAAGTCTTGCATGGAAACTTTTTGAAGTTGATGAAGATGATGAGTTGAAAGCCATTTGCAAAGTCTGT